>NC_071612.1:33679391-33979391 GCF_014839835.1 Dryobates pubescens
TAGCTAACCTTGCCATTTCTGTTTGATCCAGACTGGTATCCCAAACAAGAGAATTCTTGGAGGAGCAATACAGGACTTTAAGAAGCAGTATTACATAGTTGTGTCAAAAATGAAGAGTTGCCTTGTCTTTAATTTCTGTTTAGTGAAGTTTCACATAGTAAATAGTGGAACAACAGGTGAGTAGCAAAAGCAGAGGATGGGTTGGAAAGAGGCAGATCATTTCTACAGAGAGACTTTATGACTGAGAGATGAAAAAACTACCCAAAGGAAATACTCTGCCTGTATCTCTGTGCCAGTGCAAACCTGTGTGACTGTGTATGGTTACAGAAACAGGGTTTTTAAACTACAGGATTTTCAAATTATTTTGTATTTTTCCATGTGATTTTAAATCAGGGTTTGACAGTTTGAGACGTTAGATGTTCAGTTGCTGGAACGTGTCCAGAGAAGGGCAACAAGGCTGGGGTGGGGTCTGGAGCACAGCCCTGTGAGGAGAGGCTGAGGGAGCTGGGGTTGCTTAGCCTGGAGAAGAGGAGGTTCAGGGGAGACCTTCTTGCTGTCTGCAACTACCTGAAGGGAGGTTGTAGCCAGGTGGGGGTTGGTCTCTTCTCCCAGGCAAGCAGCACCAGAACAAGAGGACACAGTCTCAAACTGTGCCAGGGGAGATTTAGGCTGCATGTTAGGAAGAAGTTCTTCATAGAAAGAGAGGCTGGCCATTGGAATGTGCTGCCCAGGGAGGTGGTGGAGTCACCATCACTGGAGGTGTTCAAGAGGGGATTGGATGAGGCACTTGGTGCCACAGTTTAGTTGCTTAAATGGTGTTGGGTGACAGGTTGGACTTGATAATCTCAAAGGTCTTTTCCAACCTGGTTAATTCTATTCTATTCTATTCTATTCTATTCTATTCTATTCTATTCTATTCTATTCTATTCTATTCTATTCTATTCTATTCTATTCTATTCTATTCTATTCTATTCTATTCTATTCTGTTCTGTTCTGTTCTGTTCTATTCCGTTCTGTTCCGTTCTGTTGTGTTCTGTTCTAGGATCATAGTAATTTTACTGCTCTTGATGGCTACATTTTCTTTCCTTGCATTGTTGTGGATGCAGATGATGCTCTCTATTAAACTTTAATTTCTATTGGTGGAACTTGGTGTTAGGAGGTCCAGACCGGAAATTCCAGGACAAACTTGTAGGGCTGCACTTGACAAAGTGGTTTGGTTCCCAGCATTTCTCTCCTGAACATGGTTTAGCTTTTGTTGTGTGATCTTTGCTAGCTATGTATTGAAGGCTACTATGACTGCAAGCTGAAGGCCATACTTTGAAGCCCAGCATTCTTGTTTTTAACAAGAGAGCAAAACCACTGAGCAAATAAGACACTGACTGAATGCACAATGTGCTGCTGTTTTGGTACAGAGGCTGTGTGGCCTCGATGCTGTTAGGATGCAATTTTTTCTTGATATGTTGTGTCATTTATGACTTCGTGTAGAAGGTACTGATGGTGAATTTTAATTATCCTTTGACTTCCAAGTTCCATTTTCATTCTCAAGTTGCGGCAACTAGCAACATGGGCTTTTTTTAAACATTCCTTTTTTAAGGATCAATGTGATGAGTATCCTAATACTCATTGCTTGGTGTAATTCTACTTGTGGAGGATGTTTTGTGGTCAGGTATGTCACTGGCTGGAGCTCCTCTCCTATGAGGACAGACTGAGGGAGTTGGGGCTGTTCAGTCTGGAGAAGAGAAGGCTCTGAGGAGACTGAATAGAATAGAATAGAATAGAATAGAATAGACCAGGTTGGAAGAGACCTTCAAGATCATGGTGTCCAACCTATCACCCAACACCACCTAATCAACTAAACCATGCAACCAAGCATCCTGTCAAGCCTCGTCCTGAACACTCCCAACAACGGTGACCCCACCACCTCCTCGGGCAGCCCATTCCAATGGGCAATCACTCTCTCTGTGTAGAACTTCCTCCTAATCTCCAGCCTAAACCTTCCCTGGTGCAGCCTGAGACTGTGTCCTCTTGTTCTGGTACTGGTTGCCTGGGAGAAGAGACCAACCTCTGCCTGACTACAACCTCCAGCCAGTTCCTAACCCATCGCAGTGTGCTCCCATCCAAGCCATGGGCTGACATCTTGGCCAGGAGTTCGCTGTGGGGGACAGTGTCAAAGGCCTTGCTGAGGTCCAGGTAGACTACAATTATGGCCTTCCAGTATCTGAACTGGGCCACAAGGAAACTGGGGAGGGACTTTTGATGGTGTTAGGGAGTGATAGGACTGGGGGGAATGGAAAAATAACCAAACTAGAAATGGGTAGATTGAGATTGGCTGTTAGGAAGAAGTTCTTCCCCATGAGGGTGGTGAGACACTGGAACAGGCTGCCCAGGGAGGTGGTGGAAGCCTCATCCCTGGAGGTTTTGAAGTCACTGAAACTGTACTAAATGTTTGATGTTTTGTGTATATTTACTTTACATTGCCAGCTAATTTACATTAAGCACATTAGAATATAAGTAACCATGACCCAGAGATGCATTATCTGGAGCTACCCTGAAATCCACCACTTAAATCTGCACACTCTTTGTGTGCATTATTCTTTGAATCAATGGATTTTTAACTGTGTTTTTGAATGGCAATGTATGTTTTGTTACTGAATGAACAGTAACTAGCATGAAGAATGGTGAGGCTTAGAAAGAGGCAGAAATAAATACTGAAATTAACATAGAATCATAAAATCAATAAGGTTGGAAAAGATTTCAAAGATCATCAAGTCCAACCTGTCATCCACGACTTCATGACTACTAACCATGGCACTAAAAGTGCCATGCTGAGGGAACTGGGGTTGCTTAGCCTGGAGAAGAGGAGACTCAGGGGTGACCTTATTACTCTCTACAACTACCTGAAGGGAGGTTGTAGACAGACGGATGTTGGTCTCTTCTCCCAGGCAAGCAGTACCAGAACAAGAGGACACAGTCTCAGACTGCGCCAGGGGAGGTTCAGGCTGGATGTTAGAAAAAAGTTCTATACAGAGAGAGTGATTGCCCATTGGAATGGGCTGCCTGGGGAGGTGGTGGAGTCGCCATCACTGGAGGTTTTTAGGAGAAGACTTGACGGGGTGCTTGGTGCCGTGGGTTAGTTGTTTGGGCGGTGTTGGATTGGTTGATGGGTTGGACGCGATGATCTTGAAGGTCTCTTCCAACCTGGTTTATTCTATGTATTCTATGTTCAATCCCCTCTTGAACACCTCCAGGTGTGGTGACTCCACCACATCCCTGGGCAGCACATTCCAAAGGCTAACACTTCTCTCAGTGAAGAACTTTCTCCTCATCTCAAGCCTAAACCTCCCCTGGCACAGCTTGAGACTGGATCCTCTTATTCTGGTGCTGGTTGCCTGGGAGAAGAGACCAAGTCCCCTCCTGCCTACAACCTCCCTTCAGGTAGTTGTAGAGAGCAAGAAGGTCTCCCCTGAGCCTCCTCTTCTCCAGGCTAAGCAACCCCAGCTCCCTCAGCCTCTCCTCACAGGGCTGTGCTCAAGGATTCTCCCCAGCCTTGTTGCCCTTCTCTGGATACATTCAAGAGTCTCAGTGTCCTTCTTAAACTGAGGGGCCCAGAACTGCATATACCTGGGTATGTACTGCAGTTTACATGTGTGAGCCATGTCACACTGGCATAGATTTAGCAAACCCAACTGGAAAAATTCTAAAGTATGAAGCATCTGAAAGAAATGACCTCTATGTCCCTCCCTCCCTCCCTGTCACAGAGAGCTGTGTGTCTAAGTGGACACAGTTCCATACAAGAAACATAAACATAATAAATTACAGTGCTATCCAGATGCTGCAGAGTGTAATAATGTTTCAGAACTGGGTGAACACTGCTTGATAGGGCTTGTAATGGTTTGTGAACTGTGTTTAGAGCTTTCCCTGAAGGCTGAAATTGCTTTTGTGTTTGGAGAATGCTGCTTTGTGGAGAACCGTTGCCTCTATGAGCTGCATGATGACAGACTGAGAAGTAAAGCACGAGGGATGCATTTCTGCCCCAAATTTGAGGATGTATGAATGATGTTTCCTAAGGTTGTGTGGATGCAGCATGCAAGCACTGTCAGTGTTTGAAGGCTCAGGTGTGTGCATTTTATGCAAACTGATTCCATTGACACCAAGCTGTGTGGTGCAGCAGACATGCTGGAGGGAAGGGAGGCCATCCAGAGGGACCTGGACAGGCTGGAGAGGTGAGTCCATGACAACCTCATGAGGTTCAACAAGACCAAGTGCAAGGTCATGCGGCTGGGTCAGGGCAATCCCAAGCACTGATATAGCCTGGGCAGGGAATGGCTTGAGAGTAGCCCTGAAGAAAAGGACTTGGGGGTGCTGGTGGATGAGAAGCTCAACAGGAGCCAGCAGTGAACACTTGCAGCCCAGAAAGCAAAATACATCCTGGGCTGCATCAAGAGAAGCAGAGCCAGCAGGTCAAGGGAGGTAATTCTCCCCCTCTACTCCACTCTCATGACACCCCACCTGGAGTACTGTGTCCAGTTCTGGAGCCTCTATTACAGGAAGGATCTGGAGGTGCTGGAACATGTTCAGAGAAGGGCCACTAGGATGAGCAGAGGGCTGGAGCTGCTCTGCTATGAGGACAGACTGAGAGAGTTGGGGCTGTTCAGTCTGGAGAAGAGAAGGCTCCCAGGAGACCTAATTGTGGCCTTCCAGTATCTGAAGGGGGCTACAAGAAAGCTGGGGAAGAACTTTTGAGGGTGTCAGGGAGTGATAGGACTGAGGGGAATGGAACAAAACTAGAAATGGGTAGATTCAGAGTGGATGTTAGGAAGTTTTTCCCTATGAAGATGGTGAGAGACTGTCACAGGTTGCTCAGGGAGGTGGTGGAAGCCTCATCCCTGGAGGATTTTGCAGCCAGGCTGGATGTGGCTGTGAGCAACCTGCTGTAGTGTGAGGTGTCCCTACCCATGGCAAGGGGTTTGGAACTGGATGATCCTTGAGGTCCCTTCCAACTCTAACAATTCTATGATTCATTCTCTTGTTGGTGATAGGTTGGACTTGATGATCTCTGAGGTCTTTTCCAACTTTATTGATTCTATGACTCTATGATTCAGTTGCTGTGGATTATCTTTATGCCATTGAGGCCTGAAATCTAAATATTTTTCATGACACAATGGACCTTAAAATCAGGAGCTGGGTGTCAGCTGCAGTCTTGCAATTTCTGAGTGGAAAGGGGCTTTGTTGTTACTACTTTTTTAATCCAGCAGACAGAATCTCTTGCCCAGACTCTCATTGCTATGCCAATGTATTTTTGTAACCTTTCCAGTGGCAGTCTTGCTCCATTCATACCATCTAGAAATCATAGAATCAATAAGGTTGGGGAAGACATCAAAGATCATCAAGTCCAACCTGTCACCCAGGACCTCATGACTACTAAACCATGGCACATGTCCAATCCCCTCTTGGACACCTCCAGGGACGATGACTCCTCCACCTCCCTGGGCACCACATTCCAATGGCTAACAACTCTCTCTGTGAAGAACTTTCTCCTCACCTCGAGTCTAAACTTCCCCTGGCACAGCTTTGAGACTGTGTCCTCTTGTTCTGGTGCTGCTTGCCTGGGAGAAGAGACCAACCCCCACCTGGCTACAACCTCCCTTCAGGTAGTTGTAGAGAGCAATAAAGTCTCCCCTGAGCCTCCTCTTCTCCAAATGTTCTAACAGTGAGAATTTTCCACCAGTTCTGCTGGGCTGTTTCTGGCTCAGGTTATTCCTCTGTCTTCTCTCACTGAACTTCACATTGAAACAGTTTTTGTTCACTTTCAAGGCACCTCAAAGCCTGTTCCCATCCTTTTATTTTTATTTTTTAATTGTTTTAATATTTTTTTCTTCTTCCCCTCAAGAGGCCATTCCCTATCTAAGCTCTCACTAGTCTGTCCTCCCATCCTTTCAACTTTTCATCCCTTTTTTTCCCATGCTGCCCTTTAGGCTTGGAAGAACCTTTCTATAGATGTCTGCAAAGACTCTTTATTCTTTCTCTTTGTGTTTCCGTTTAAACTTTCTTTTGTTTTTGTTTGGGTTTGGTTTGGTTTGGTTTGTTTCCCTCCCCTTCCTTTTGCCTTTCTTTTTGTCTTTCTGTGGAGGCTACAAAACATCACAATCAATCAAGCTTTTGTTGTGCTAAAAATCAGTGCCTGTAATCCTGACTGGTGCTGGGTGCTCTGTTTCATGTTGCTCATGACCCTGTTGTCTTTCCAAATGTTATTTTTCTCCACATTAAATTCAAACCCTAAGCTCCTTGCAGAGGATGTGTATCCTGTGTAAGCAGTACTGAGTGCCTGCACAATTCAGTTGTGATCCAAGATGATCTGAACCAAGGATTGTTATCTAAGCACATAGCTCTTCCTTGAGAAGCTAAAGATATTGACTAGGGCTGAAGCTAACCCAAACTGTGCTTTAGTCCTGCTTTTCCTCCCAACACTGCATGGGCTGCTTGGCTGCTGTGTCATACAGTTTATTGTTGCTTCCAATGCTTAATATCCTCTCCAAATCCTTTCTGTCTGCTTCTGCTGTGGCTGTCTCCCTTCTGTCTGCAGCTGAGACAAGCTACAGCTGAGACAAGTTCTTTGTCTTGTACCTCTTATCTTTGTGTCAAATAGATGATAAATATTTTGAAGAGCATTACACACCTGCTCTTTGTTATTATTTCCTAATCTGTCTGCCTACATGGAAATTTGTGATGCTGCATTCTAATTGTGGGAATAATTCTGCTGACCTACATTTGAAGGGAGTTTGGGGGTGGGGGGAGAGAAAGGCTGAGGGTGTGCTTTGGTTGTTTCTGTTTGCTTATAACAGCCTGTAGCAATAGCAACTGGCCTGTATCAGGAACAGTGTGGCCACCAGGAGCAGGGAGGTCATTCTGCCCCTGTACTCAGCACTGATTAAGACACACCTTGAGTCCTGTGTCCAGTTCTGGGCTCCTCAATTTAAGAACGATGTTGAGGTGCTGGAAGGTGTCCAGAGAAGGGCAACAAAGCTGGGGAGAGGCCTTGAGCACAGCCCTGTGAGGAGAGGCTGAGGGAGCTGGGGTTGCTTAGCCTGAAGAAGAAGAGGCTCAGGGGAGACTTGAAGGGAGGTTGTAGCCAGGTGGGGGTTGGTCTCTTCTCCCAGGCAAGCAGCACCAGAACAAGAGGACACAGTCTCAAGCTGTGCCAGGGGAGGTTCAGACTGGATTTTAGGAAGAAGTTCTTTATAGAAAGAGAGGCTGGCCATTGGAATGTGGTACCCAGGGAGGTGGTGGAGTCACCATCACTGGAGGTGTTTAGGAAGAGCCTGGATGAAGCACTTGGTGCCATGGTTTAGTTGATTAGATGGTGTTGGGTGATAGGTTGGACTCAATGATCTCTGAGGTCTTTTCCAACCTGGTTTGTTCTATTCTAATTCTATTCTATTCTATTCTATTCTATTCTATTCTATTCTATTCTATTCTATTCTATTCTATTCTATTCTATTCTATTCTATTCTATTCTATTCTATTCTAACTGTGATTGGCAATGGCTTCTTCCACACAGGTTTTCTTTCCTTTCTTTACTGCTGTGCTCCGGAGTAAAGCTGCTGCTGTTCACTGGCCCTTAAAATGGGTGATGCCAGGATCTGATCTGACACTTCAGAGCCACATCCTCTGTTAAAAGCCTCTGGGCAGCTACAGGATGGGAAAGCAACCACATTTTAGATCTTTTGTTAAGAGGAGTTATACATCAGAGATAAGTTATGTAATTTAATACATTTCTTAATAGCCCTTTATTGATGTCCAGAGATATTTGGATGAGGGAAAAAGGTAAAGGTTACCAGTGTTTATTGGCAGCACACTGACAAGATAGAGACAAAGTGGCTAATGCTTGAAGGTTCATTTGCTGCTTACCTCTCAGGAAAGTGTGTGGTTATCACAGAATCACAGAATTTCAGGGGCTGGAAGGGATCTCAAAAGCTCATCCAGTCCACCCCCCTGCCAGAGCAGGATCACCTTCACCAGATTACAAAGGAATGCATCCAGGGGAGTTTTGAATATCTCCAGAGAGGGAGACTCCACAACCCCACTGAGCAGCCTGTTCCAGGGCTCTGTCACCCTCACAGGGAAAAAAAAAAATTCCTCATATTTACAGGAAGCTTCCTATGCCTCAACTTCCACCATTGCCCCTTGTGCTGTCACTGGGCACCACCCAGCAGAGCCTGGCTCTAGCCTCTCGGTACTCACCCTTTACATCTTTATAAACATTGATGAGGGCACCTCTCAGTCTGCTCTTCTCCAAGCTACAGAGCCCTCAGCTCCCTCAGTCTCTCCTCGTACAGAGGATGTTCCATTCCCTTAATCATCCCCATGGCTTGCACTGGACTCTCTCAAGCAGCTCACTGTCTTTCTTGAACTGAGGGGCCCAGAACTGGTCACAATATTCCAGATGTGGCCTCACCAGTGCAGAGCAGAGAGGGAGGAGAACTTCTCTTAACCTACCGGTCACACACTGGTGGTGTTTAAGAGGAGACTGGATGGTGCCATGGTTTAGTTGATTAGATGGTGTCGAGTGATAGGTTGGACTTGATCTCAAAGGTCTCTTCCAACCTGGTTAATTCTATGCTATGCTATGCTGTGCTATCGACCCCAGAATGGCATTGGCCTTCCTGGTTATCAGTTTTATCTGGGACTTTCTTGTTTCAACCTCTTGATTTGCTTACTAAATTGAATTTTTGGTATCAGATCACTTCTCTTAATGTCAAAACATGCAGGTTTGCAGAATGCTTCCTCTAGTTTTTCCTTCTTCATTGTCCTTTTTCTTATTTTGCTCCTTGCCTCACTCCCATTGGATTGCAATTTAAATGATCAGAAAGCTGGAAAGAACTAAGAAATAGGGAGAACATCTTGAGGCTCAGATAGCTGCATAAGTTAGCTGTCATACTTGGTGACTGGATCGAGTTCAGTGCCTCCCTATGAAACAGAATACTGAATTAGCTTCTTGTACTCCTGAGTGCCCTTCAGGTGAAATTTTGAATCCAGGAGAAAAGCTCAGGTGGGTTTCTGAGCAAAGATGAAATGTCAGGAGCATGTTTTTATTCACCTTTCTCTGAAAGTCGCTGATCATGAACTGTACTGCAGGCCTCTAGTTTGCTAATACCGTTTTTTTTCCAGTGCTGAGTTTCATTTTGGGAGTTTGCATTTGGCCTCAGAAGACTTTTCCCCATTCTCAAACAAGATGTAATGCACTTACCATCATCCAGCCAACGATTTAGCTACTCATTGCTTGATTTCTCCACATAACTTACTGTGCAATATCAAATCAGTCATGAGACTGACGGACAAAATATCTAAGAAAAACAATAATCATCTGCTTTGTGAGGATGTACTCAGCACTGGATAGGCCACACCTTGAGTCCTGTGTCCAGTTCTGGGCCCCTCAGTTTAAGAAGGATATTGAGACATTTGAACATGTCCAGAGAAGGGCAACAAAGCAGGGGAGGGGTCTGGAGCACAGCCCTGTGAGGAGAGGCTGAGGGAGCTGGGGCTGCTTAGCCTGGAGAAGAGGAGGCTCAGAGGAGACCTTCTTGCTCTCTACAACTACCTGAAGGGAGTTTGTAGCCAGGTGGGGGTTGGTCTCTTCTCCCAGGCAACCAGCACCAGAATAAGAGGACACAGTCTCAAGCTGTTCCAGGGGAAGTTTAGGCTGGAGGTGAAAAGAAAGTTCTTTCCAGAAATTGTAATTGGCCATTGGAATGTGCTGCCCAGGGAGGTGGTGGAGTCACCATCACTGGAGGTGTTCAAAAAGGGACTGGATGTGGCACTTAAAGCCATGGTTTAGTTAGTCATGAGGTGTTGGGTGATAGGTTGGACTTGATGATCTCTGAGGTTTTTTCCAACCTTATTGATTCTATGATTTTTTGACCCTTTATGGCATTTCATTTTTTGCCTTGTGAGGACTTTCTTACCCTTATTGCCATTACACTGGAATTCCTGTGATGCAGTTCGCACTGTGATGCAATTTGCCATGTGCTAGGATGAGATCTGCTTCTCTTTTTTTCCACAACTTTCCAGTAAAAAGCCCTATCCACTGGCCAATTTTGATGGCTGACTGTAACTGAGATATGAATGACAATCATAGAATCATAGAATTGTTAGTGTTGGAAGGGACCTCAAGGATCATCCAATTCCAACCCCCCTGCCATGGGCAGGGACACCTCACACTACAGCAGGTTGCTCACAGCCACATCCAGCCTGGCCTTAAAATCCTCCAGGCATGAGGCTTCCACCACCTCCCTGGGCAACCTGTGCCAGTCTCTCACCACCCTCATGGGGAAGAACTTCCTATCAACCAATCTCAATCTACCCATTTCTATTTTATTCCATTCCCCCTATCACTCCCTGACACCCTCAAAAGTCCCTCCCCAGCTTTCTTGTAGCCCCCTTCAGATACTGAAAGGCCACAATTAGGTCTCCTCAGAGCCTTCTTTTCTCCAGACTGAAGAGCCTCAACTCCCTCACTCTGTCTCCATAGAAGAAGAGCTGCAGACCCCTGCTCACCCTCGTGGCCCTTCTCTGGAGGCAATCTGAACCCAGATCCTTTCTATAATAGAGGCTGCAGAACTGGACACAGTACTCCATGTGGGGTCTCACTAATGCTGAAAATTTCACTTATTCCCATATGGTTTAAGGGGTGAACTTTGTAGACCAGCGTTATTAGTTGGATTTGGTGATCCTAAAAGTCTTTTCCAGCCTGAATGTTGCAGTGATTCTGTGAGACAGTAGCTGGACCTCCTTCATTTGAAGTCATTGCTTTTATTTATTAACTGAATTTCTCTCAGGCTATACACCTGCTTGTCTGTATTCAGTTTGTTCACAGCCTGGCCCTTTGATGGCAATCGCTGATTAGTCTTTGTGTTCCCAACCTTTGGAGTTGGTTGTGATCTTTTAGAGAGGGAAGAGATGGAGGAGGACTGCAGTTATCTATAAATCATTAAGCAGGTGGGCTCCTTATGCCAGCTATGCAAATGACAAAAAGGATAAAACCAAAAAGAGTCCAGTGATCTAATCAAAGGCCAAACAGGAGCTAATGTGTGCCTTGGTTGTTGAACCTTGTGATGGAGATTTGAATAAGCATTCATACAGCTGGACAGATGGGCAGAATACAAGGGCATGAGATTTAGCACATCCAAGGGCCAGGTTCTGCAAATTGGCCACAACAACCCCATGCAGTGCTACAGGCTGGGGTCAGAGTGGCTGGAGAGCAGCCAGGCAGAAAGGGACCTAGGGCTGCTGGTTGATAGTAGGGTGAACATGAGCCAGCAGTGTGCCCAGGTGGCCAAGAAGGCCAATGGCATCCTGGCCTGCATCAGGAATAGTGTGGCCAGCAGGAGCAGGGAAGTCATTGTGCCCCTGTACTCAGCACTGGTTAGGCCACACCTTGAGCCCTGTGTCCAGTTCTGGGCTCCTCAGTTTAGGAAAGATGTTGAGTTGCTGGAAGGTGTCCAGAGAAGGGCAACAAGGCTGGGGGGGGGGTTTGGAGCACAGCCCTGTGAGGAGAGGCTGAGGGAGCTGAGGTTGCTTAGCCTGGAGAAGAGGAGGTTCAGGGGAGAACTTATTGATGTCTACAACTCCCTGAAGGGAGGTTGTAGCCAGGTGGGGGTTGGTCTCCTCCCAGGCAACCAGCACCAGAACAAGAGGACACAGTCTCAAGCTGTGCCAGGGGAGGTTCAGACTGGATTTTAGGAAGAAATTCTTCATAAAATGAGAGGCTGGCCATTGGAATGTGCTGCCCAGGGAGGTGTTGGAGTCACCATCACTGGAGATGTTTAGGAAGAGACTGGATGAGGCACTTTGTGCCATGGTTTAGTTGATTAGATGCTGTTGGGTGATAGGTTGGACTTGATGATCAGGAAGGTCTCTTCCAACCTGGTTTATTCTAGTCTAGTCTAGTCTAGTCTAGTCTAGTCCATTGCCATAGATAGATTCAATTTTATTCTCCAGGGCTATTTTGTCATTATTTTCATTTGAAAGTGAGAGCAGCAATCCAATTGTGGTTTGATTTTTTTGGTTACACAGTGACATTGCATGGTGGGTTTATGAAAACCTTATAGGAGCAGTGATAAGAGTGTTAATTTGAACTTTTGTGTTAGAATATAGGGAAAACAGAGTAGTTGCTCAGAAGGACTCATTGCACTAAATGAGTATTTTATGAAATCTGGCTGCTATTGTGCTTGCTCAGATGGTGTCTAAGCAGAGATATGGGCTTTATTCACCTGGGTCTGGAAACAAAATACTCCCAGAAATGACACAGTCTGGAGAAGAGAAGGCTCCCAGGAGTCCTTGTTGTGGCCTTCCAGTATCTTAAGGGGGTTATGAGAAAGCTAGGGAGGGACGTTTTAGGGTGTCAGGCCGTGATAGGACTGGGGGGAATGGAGCAAAACAGAGTTGGGTAGATTCAGATTGGATGTTTTTCCTAAAACCCAAAGTTCATTAAACAGCTCCTGTTTTACACAGGTAAGATAAAAACTCACACACCTAATAGTGAAAGGTAAGAGGATACTAACCTCTGGGGCTGCTGAGGCCATTCCTTTGCTTTGTGTGCACAAAATGTTCTCTGCACTTGCTTTTCTTTTTTTCCTCTTAACTTGTTAGGTTGGTTGGTACCCTGTGATGAGCTGAGTTTTCTTGCTCCAGGTGGATTTGACTGTAATGACACTTTTGATAAATCTTTGTCTCAGGCCATGCAGAGCTGCTGTGAAGTGGCTGCTTAGAACTGCACCTTCAAACTCAGAGCCTGCTCTGTTCATACACTTGGTCATGTCTGGTGATTTCACTCACTGATCCCCTTTGTTTTTTACCCCCTTCCTATTTGTACTGTAAAAGTGACATGGAAAACTTTGTTCCTTCTGTTCCATTGTAAGCCCCACAGTTTGGTTCACTGCCTCAGGCTCTCACATATGCTGCAGGCAGGCAAGTTTCCAGATGAGCCACCTCAGATGAGCAAGCACAGGAAGATGAATTTTGAGGTTAAGCAAGTTTGGGTTTTCACAGGTGTCTTGAACATTATTTACAGAAGTAAACTAATCAAGGGCTTGTTTTCCTAGAATCATAGAATGGTCCAGGCTGGAAGGGACCTCCAAAGGCCATCCAGTCTGACCTCCCTGCAGTCAGCAGGGACATCCCCAACTAGATCAGGCTGCCTAGAGCCCTGTTGAGCCTCACCTTGAATATCTCCAGGGAAGGAGCCTCAGCCACCTCCTTGGGCAGCCTGTTCCAATGTTCTACTATGCTCATAGTGAAGAACTTGTTCCTAACATCCAATCTAAATCTGCCCTTCTCTAGTTTGAAGCCATTGCCTCTCATCCTGTCACTGCAGGCCTTTGCAAACAATCTCTCTCCATCCTTCCTGTAGCCCCCTTCAGGTAGTGGATGTCTGCTATTAGGTCTCCCCAGAGCCTGCTCTTCTCCAGGCTGAACACCCCCAGCTCCCTCAGCCTGACCTCACAGCAGAAGTGCTCCAACCCCCTGATCATTTTTGTGGCCCTCCTCCAGACCCTCTCCATCAGGTCCATATCCTTCCTGTGTTGAGGGCTGCAGACCTGGATGCAATACTCTAGACCAGGTGAGGTCTCACCAGAGCAGAGCAAAGTGGCAGAATCCCCTCTCTGGATCTGCTAGCAACACTCCTTTTGATGCAGCCGAGGATGTGATTGGCCTTCAGAATCTTCCCCTGATGATACCGCCTCTTAAGGAATAAGCAGAGATTTAGAGCCAAGTTATCTCTAAACCACATTTTTCATTAGTCCTTTTGTTCTCTCTGTCCCTCTGCTCTTCACCCCATGCACTATGTATGAACAATCTTTAAATCACCAAGTCACCACAGTCCAGGTGGTAATTCACGTGCAATGCATTACAGAACAAGGGCAAACCTCTCTTCTGCATATCTGTTTCTTCAACCTGGACAGGTGGGAGAATTGAGAGAGATTTAGGTAGGTAGTCCTGGAATATCTGCTTTGGGACTTCTCAAGGATGAAATGCCTGATTTCCCAATTTTTCCTGGGAAATAGGTGGTATCAGCTGCAGAAGTGAGTGAGCAGTGAGTCACACAGCTGGCTGCTGTGATGATTTAAAGGTAAGAGAAACAAAACCCCCTCACTCCAACCAGCAAAGCCTTCCACTTTTCTTTTATGTAACCCCAGAATTACCTGTCTGCATTGTGTCTTTTTATTAACCAAACAAACTGGTAGTGACTCCTTTGGCTCAAGCAAAGTTTGGACTGCTGCCTGCATCTCTCTTCCTGCTGCCCACTCATGCCATAACTGCCAGGTGAGCAACCAACTCCGAGACTTAGGTCTGGTCTCCAGCTCTTCTTTTTTCCTGCAGAGGAACTGCTGAACTGCTCATTGGAGCCCTTGTGGGCAGCCGTGCAGGAAAGGTCACATCTGCTGTTAAGCAGAGAAACTGCTACCCTTAAGGTCACAGTTGTGGTCTGGAGCTGTGACAAATGCAACAGAGAAGAAACTGCTGCTTCCCTCCTTTGTCTGAAGTGCAGGAACAACTGTCTGGATGCCTTGAAAAACGATATGTAATTGCACCTCATGTGTTTGCCTGCCCAAAGAGCTGTCTCATTAAAAGGCTGTGGGTTTTCCTGTCATTTATTAATCTGTTTTTCAGCTTTTCTGACCATGAGGAATTTTGCTTTCTATCACACACACACACACACACCAAAAAAAAAAAAAAAAAAAGGAAAGAAAAAAAATTTCCTTCCTGATTATGGTTCTATATATTTTTGTGTGTCGGTAGGTATCTGAGGCAGATGGCAGGGGATAGTTCTGCAAACTGTCCTTTGTACTTCCTGCATATTCATGACATTTCATGAAGGATCTTAAATGACATCTTGTTTTGGGAGGTGGGGGGAGAAATATGGAAAGTTTATTTGGTTGGTTTTGTTTCTATTTTCTGTCTAGTACACCCCCAGAGGTGGTTGCACTGTGCAACGACCTCCAAGTTGCAGCAAGCTCCTATCACATCTCCTCTTAACTGATCAATGTGTGTCAGGGGAGAGGAGGTAGGTGTGCAGCTTTTTGTCAGCCTGTAATTTCTCAGTTTGGAGTTCCAGGCTGCAAATACAACAACAACAACCACCAGGCCCTTCTGGATGTGTTCCTCTGTGACCTGAGCTGCGTGGTCCTGCTCTGGCAGGGGGGTTGGACTCGATGATCACTTTGGGTCCCTTCCAACCCCTGACATCCTGTGAGCCTGTGAACAATGACGACAACAAGAAGAAGTAGAAAAAGTGGTCTCAGATTTATATATATGAGTTAAAAACTGCTGGCTTGGTCAACCTATGCAGAGCTGTGATTGTTTCTCTGTTTTTCAGGAATACACTATAGATATCATTTTTGCCCAGACTTGGTATGACAGCCGTCTAAAATTCAACAGCTCAATGAAGGTGCTTATGCTCAATAGCAACATGGTTGGAAAGATTTGGATCCCAGACACTTTCTTCAGGAACTCCAGGAAATCTGATGCTCACTGGATCACGACTCCAAATCGTTTGCTTCGAATCTGGAGTGATGGAAGAGTGTTATACACTCTAAGGTGGGTAGAAAAACAGCCAACCAACCAACTGGTTTGGCCAGGAATATGTGAATAATGAATATGAGTCAAGTCCTGCTCATCTCTTTTTGTTGGGGACCACAGGGATTTGCAAGGAATTTACCAAAGGAGAGAAAAAAAATGAAGGCTGTTACATTATCACAAACCCCATGAAATCAATGCTACTGAAAGATCTTGCCTAAATAATGGGATATGGAAAGATCTTGCCCAAATAATTGGATACTGAAAGGTGTTGCCTATATAACTGGATATGCAAAGAAAGAGTTTGCCTAAATAATTAGATACTGAAAGGTGTTGCCTAAATAATTGGATATGGAAAGATCTTGCCCAAATTATTGGATGTGGAAAGATCTTGCCTAAATAATTGGATAAAGACAATTAATTGAAGGAGACAGCAAATTTTGGTCTGTTTTAGGGCCAGACAAGATTTGAAGAAGATGCCACACAGGTAGCACCCTGTTGGTCTGTCACTAACCATGAATTGTTTTGCAGGGTTTCTGCTCTAAAACAGCTCAGCATCTAATTTCCACCAAATGCTGCTTTGTAAGTAAAATATGAAAGGCTTCAGATCATAAAAAAATCCTAAGTCTGATTAAAGCTCAAGCCCCACTCCTGTGTATATATACTTCTAACAGGTTTACCCTTGCAAGCTATTAAAATCAACAAATCTGTTCATTCAAATCAGACAGAAGCAAACATGGTTTAGTTAGTCAGGAGGTGTTAGGTGATAGGTTGGACTTGATGATCTCTGAGGTCTTTTCCAACCTGGTTAATTCTATGACTCTATGTTGGTAATAATTCTTCTTAGCAGATGGGGGTTGCTGGGGCTGCTTTTAAGCTTAGTGTCTGGGCCAGTCTGTACTAATCTCTGAACCACTTTTCAACCACTTCTTGAGAGGCTGTAGCCTACAGAAAGCATTTTGGAGACCTCTCTCCATTTTAGTATTTTTTAAGAATCTCTAAAAAAAATAATCTTGCAATAAATGAGGAGCTGGTCAAGAAGGAGTCTATGCAGAGGATGACATAAATCTGAGTCTTCTCATTAGAGTACCTTGATTTATTTCAACCAAAATGTAACAACTTCTAAGTACTTCTTAGTCATTTGAGTTGACAAATGTGTTCTTCACATCAGCACCAGGCACCAGTACAGTTTAGGAGTTGTCCTGCTGGAAAGCAGCTCCAAAGAGACAGACCTTGGAGTCCTAGTGAACAGTAAGTTATCTATGGGACAGCAAAGTGCTCTTGTGGCCAAGAGGGCTAAAGGCATCCTGGGGTGCATTAGTAAAAGTGTGTCCAACAGGTCTATAGTGGTCCTTCTCCCCCCTCTACTCTGCCCTGCTGAGACCACACCTGCAGTACTGTGTCCAGCTTTGGGCTCCACAGATCAAGAGAGACAGAGACCTGCTGGAGAGAGTCCAACACAGAGCCACGAGGATGATTAAAGGACTCAAACATCTCTCCTATGAAGAAAGACTGAGAACCCTGGGGCTGTTTAGTCTGGAGAAGAGAAGGCTGAGAGGGGATCTGATCAACATCTATAAATACCTGAAGGGTGGGTGTCTAGAGGAAGGGGCCAGGCTCTTTTCAGTGGCACCTGGTAACAGGAATAAGGGATATAAGCTAGGACACAGGAAGTTCCATGCCAGCATGACAAGAAAATTCTTTACTGTGAGGGTACTGAAGCACTGGGACAGGCTGCCCAGAGAGGTTGTGGAGTCTCCTTCTCTGGACACATTCAAAACCTATCTGGATGCATTCCTGTGTGGACTACCCTTGGTGATTCTGCTTTGGCAGGGGGGTAGGACCTGGTGATCTCTGGAGGTCTCTTCCAATCCCTAACATTCTATGATTTAGAAACTTCCTTTATTTGCTATCATAAAGTCCCCTCCTTGTCCTACTCTCAGTCCCTCCCTTTGATCCCTTATTTGTGGTAAAGGGCTGAGAAATTCTCCCCCCATATCAACTGAAATTGACTTGCCAATTGAAATGCCAGCTTGAACCAACACAGGTCCTCAGTCCGCAGGTAGCAGGTATTGAACAGTTTTTGTTCATCCAGTGATGCTGGATGTGTTTGCAGATACACAGCTGGCTATGCATAACCTCCATTAACTGGCAACACTGATTTCTGTGCATGTTCTTTACTGTCTAGCTTGAAGTGTCTGCATGCTTGAATATAATCTTGGGTTTGGTTGTTGTTTTGTTTGTTGTTTTGTTCTTCTTTTCTTTTCTAATTAGGCTGACAATTAATGCTGAATGTTATCTTCAGCTTCATAACTTTCCTATGGATGAACACTCCTGCCCACTGGAATTTTCAAGCTGTAGGTGGTAAAAAAAATTCTTTTCATTATTATTATGTGGGGGTTTTCTAACTGTACATTAAGGCTTTAAATTTCCTTGAGTTCTGGCAGCAAGAGAGCAACTGTTTGCTTTCAAAGCTTTGTAGTGAGGGAAAGAACTGACTTGTTTATGTTTTGGTTCAATATTAATAGGTTGGACTTGATGATCGCTGAGGTCTTTTCCAACCTGGTTGATTCTGTGATTTTATTTTTTAGCATTAATTTAATGCTTTATTAAATGCAGCAATGAATGAGTTGAATTGCATGCATTTCATCTAGGGGCAACTTCAAAGATAACCTTATTCCTTAAGAGTCTGATATACAATGTCCATTGCTGTTAATGGAAATCTATTGCCCTGCCAGAACTTTGGGGATATTTTTATGCCAGCCAGACTTGCCAGCTTTGAATTAATTCCATGTGATATATTTAAAAGCCAAAATAAGATCTCTGTCCTTGAATCCTGTGTCCAGTTCTGGGCTCCTCAGTTTAAGAAAGATGTTGAATTGCTGGAATGTGTCCAGAGAAAGGCAAAAAAGCTCAGAGGGGTTTGGAGCACAGCCCTGTGAGGAGAGGCTGAGGGAGCTGGGGTTGCTTAGCCTGGAGAAGAGGAGGCTCAGGGGAGACCTTCTTGCTCTCTACAACTACCTGAAGGGAGGTTGTAGGCAGGAGGGGGCTTGGTCTCTTCTCCCAGGCAACCAGCACCAGAACAAGAGGACACAGTCTCAGGCTATGCCAGGGGAGGTTTAGGCTTGATATTAGGAAGAAATTCTTCTCAGCAAGAGAGATTGACCATTGGAATGTGCTGCCCAGGGAGTCACCATCACTGGAGGTGTTTAAGAAGAGCCTGGATGAGGCACTTGGTGCCATGGTTTAGTTGATTAGATGGTGTTGGGGGATAGGTTGGAGTTGATGATCACTGAGGTCTTTTCCAACCTGGTTAATTCTGTATTCTTCATCCTGTTCCCATAAATATTCATCAGTATAAGAAGTTCTTCTCCTTTCAGTGCGAATAAGAAGCACAACTTCCAGGCTTGAAAAATATTGAAAAATAAAAAATGAGAAAATAAAAAGATTCCTAAAATCAATTTTGCTTTTACCAGCAAATTAAACCCAAACCACCTGAACACAGCTAAATGACTAATTCCTAAAAGCGAAAGCTAACAGGCAATGAAATCAAACTTCACTGATTCTTCTTTAATTAATCTTTTCATTTAATAAATTCTACTTGAGTTCTTCCAGCTAAAGGAGCTTTGCTAGCTCCATTGATTCGATAGTTTTGCCACATAAGCAAGTCTTGCTTGATATCATTGCTGCTTTCCTGCAAGATGATGGGGATCAACATGTGAGGCACAAGAATATCAAGAAGGCTTCACTGCCTTAAAGTTGGAATACTGGGCACTGAATCAGGCCACAAAAATCTGTTTGGAAGGTGAAGAGAGAGGTGTTCAATCAGGGATTGGATGTGGCACTTGGTATCACAGTATCACAGTATCACTAAGGTTGGAAGAGACCTCGAGGACCATCAAGTCCAATCTGTCTCCACAAACCTCACAACTAGACCATGGCACCAAGTGTCACATCCAATCCCTTCTTGAACACCTCCAGGGATGGTGACTCCACCACCTCCCTGGGCAGCACATTCCAATGATGAACAACTCGCTCAGTAAAGAACTTTCTCCTCACCTCGAGTCTAAACCTCCCCTGGCGCAGCCTGAGACTGTGTCCTGACTGTGCCATGGTCTAGTAGTCATGAGTAGTCAGGAGGCTGACAGGTTGGACTTGATGATCTTTAAGGTCTTTTCCAGCCTTGTTGATTCTATGATTCTATGGTAACTGTCCAGGAAATTATCAATAAACATAATAGAGATTTTATCATATGATGTACTAATAAGTGTCTGTGTGAACTGTTAGTCTGTGTACTAATAAGCTCTTTGAGAACTTTTAATGATAGTGCCTATTAGATTTGTGTATTAATTCATAGAGATGATCCTGAGCCAGTTTTTCATATCTTGAGTCCCAGAATATCATTTTGGCTGTTTCTTAAATATTTGTATTTACATAGTATTTGATTTGATTGATGAAAAGGAAAGGAATGGAATGGAATGGAATAGAAATAGAATAGAATACAATACAATACCATGGCACCAAGCGCCTCATCCAGTTTCTTCCTAAACACCTCCAGTGATGGTGACTTCACCACCTCCCTGGGCAGCACATTCCAATGGCCAAAATCTCTCTCTGTGAAGAACTTCTTCCTAACATCCAGCCTAAACCTCCCCTGGTGCAGCTTGAGACTGTGTCCTCTTGTTCTGGTGCTGGTTGCCTGGGAGGAGACCAACTCCCACCTGCCTACAACCTCCCTTCAGGGAGTTGTAGAGAGCAAGAAGGTCTCCCCTGAGCCTCCTCCTCTCCAGGCTAAGCAACCTCAGCTCCCTCAGCCTCTCCTCACAGGGCTGTGCTCCAAAACCCTCCCCAGCTTTGTTGCCCTTCTCTGGACACATTCCAGCATCTCAACATCTTTCTTAAACTGAGGAGCCCAGACCTGGACACAGGACTCAAGGTTTGGCCTAACCAGTGCTGAGTACAGGGGCTAAGAGTACATTTAGCTAAACTTAAGACTGTGGCTAGATAGTATTTGATTGATCATGCATTTAGCTGAGCTTAAAACTATGGTTAGATAGTATTTGATTGATCATGCATTTAGCTAAGCTTAAGACTATAGCTTGATAGTATTTGATTGATCATGCATTTAGCTAAGCTTAAGACTATAGCTTGGTAGTATTTGATCGATCACGTATTTAGCTAAGCTTGAGACTATGGTTAGATATTTAGTGGTTAATTTTTGAGTGTACAGGTGTGCTACAGGTTGGCTTTCTCTCTGACCCACCACATTTATCTCATGATTTATCTTATGAACAGCTTCAGAAACCACAAAACGTGCTTGGAGCACGTGCCGTGTCTTGAATGCTGGATTTGCTCTGTTTCATTCTAGATGGTTATCCCAGGAATGAAATTGAATACAAATGGAAGAAAACCTCTGTTGAAGTGGCAGATCCAAAATACTGGAGATTGTATCAGTTTGCATTCGTAGGGTTACGAAACACCACTGAAATTTCTCATACCTTATCTGGTAAGGCTAAGTGTTAAGTTTTATTTCATCTAATATCTATGTAGAGCAGGCCTGGAAAAGGGGAAGATACAGCTGAAAACCATTTCCAATGTCATGTAAGTATTTCTTTCTTTTATTTTGTTTTAACTTGTAGGTGATTACATTATTATGACAATCTTCTTTGATCTCAGCAGACGTATGGGATATTTCACTATTCAGACATACATTCCTTGTATCCTCACAGTTGTTCTTTCATGGGTGTCTTTTTGGATCAATAAGGATGCAGTTCCTGCAAGGACTTCTCTGGGTAAGAATGCCTTTTTCTTTGTCAGACTTGAAAGTTCTGCTACTCCCCAGGAATACAAATCTGCAGCAGGGAGTAGATTAACCACAGCTTATTCCCCTCCAGATTGTGACCATTGGTCACCTTTGCTCTTGAACTGCAAGATTAAGAGTAGGAGGATCCTGCTGTGGATGCACAGGGCTTAAGGTGGGAGTGTTGACAATGGAAATCTGAAAATCCTGAACCAGGCCTTGTGGTTCACATAAATACATCTTTTTTACCCCTCACTTCTTTATATTCTTGTTTTCATCACCATGGAAGGTAACATGGCAATCACTAGTCCAACAAGTCTAGCAGGCTGGATGTGGCTCTGGGCAACCTGATCTAGTGTGAGGGGTTGGAACTGGATCATCCTTGAGGTTCCTTCCAACCCTATCAAATCTTTGATTCTATCAAACTTCACTTAGCATCATGGAACAAAGGATGTCATTACGGCAGAGGCAAAAACCATGAAGATCTCCATTCTGGTTTTTTTTTTAGTTGCCTGCTGCGTTGTTGTGGTGGTGATGATTATGCTCACTCATTTTTGATAATAGCAATGATGACAGGATGAAAAATTTGCAACCAAATGTGCACTTCAAGCAGCTATGCCTAGAACTCACTAAAACCTGACTCACTGTCCTGCATTTACTGCTGACTACTGAAGTGTGTTGCAGAGAGAATTCTGTGTTAGTGTCATCCTGGCTGACCTATGCTGTCAGTCTCCTACATTTTCCTGTTTAGTATCTGTGTGCTGCCTTGGAGTAGAGTTGGTGTCCCCACAAAAATGTGATAGACAGGACACAGGACACATACATGCTAGCAGCCTTGAGCTCAGCAGTGAAAGATGGTTTTAGTAAAGCTGCTGACAGCAGTATGACCGTGCAGTGCTACAGGCTGGAGACAGAGTGGCTGGAGAGCGGCCAGGCAGAAAGGGACCTGGGGGTACTGGTTGATAGTAGGATGAACATGAGCCAGCAGTGTGCCCAGGTGGGCAAGAAGGCCAATGGCATCCTGGCCTGGATCAGGAACGGTGTGGCCAGCAGGAGCAGGGAAGTCATTCTGCCCTGTACTCAGCACTGGTTAGGCCACACCTTGAGTCCTGTGTCCAGTTCTGGGCCCCTCAGTTTAGGAAAGATGTTGAGTTGCTGGAAGGTGTCCAGAGAAGGGCAACAAAGCTGGGGAGGGGTTTGGAGCACAGCCTTATGAGGAAAGGCTGAGGGAGCAGGGATTGCTTAGCCTGGAGAAGAGGAGGCTGAGAGGAGATCCTGTTGCTCTCTACAGCTACCTGAAGGGAGGTTGTAGCCAAGTGGGGGTTAGTCTCTTCTCCCAGGCAACCAGCACCAGACCAAGAGGACACAGTCTCAAGCTGTGCCAGGGGAGGTTTAGGCTGGATGCTAGGAAGAAATTCTTCCCAGAAAGAGAGGTTGGCCATTGGAGTGTGCTGCCCAGGGAGGTGGTGGAGTCACCATCACTGGAAGTGTTTAAGAAGAGACTGGATGAGGCACTTTGTGCCATGGTTTAGTTGATTAGGTGGTGTTGGGTGATAGGTTGGGGTTGATGATCACCGAGGTCTTTTCCAACCTAGTTGATTCTGTACTCTGACCTATGTTGAGGGAACGACCAAGAGCTGAGAGTGTATCTTAGGAAGTGAGAGATGAGTTATGTTTCTTCATCAGCTTTATAGGATTGTGAATGCATCATTCCCACATTATAGGAGAGTTTTCTACTAGAAAGGAGTCCAGGCTTTGACTCCCTGCCTTTCCCACTGAAACTGGATCACTGTCCAGCCAAGCCTGCAAGGTTAGTAAGTCAAGAAAGAAAGGAAGCAGAAGTGAGCATGACTCAGTACCCTAATGAAAGTGTAAGGAAAGGAATGTCTTGGATCCTAACTTGCTGCTATTTAACAATGCTGCAAGGCTCAGTGAAGAGAGCCTAAAACCTTCAATCAATAAGTGAGAGTGTCTCTTAATAGTTTCAAATCTTGATTTAGACAATAATTTTAAGGTTTTTATTGGCCAGCTAATCACTGGACATTGTTGTGAGTACTCTCTGGAAATCCACTAGCTCTAACAAGAAGTTGTTGTTTTAACATCCTGCTGGTGATGTTTCCAGTTGTTCTTTCTGCAGAGCACTCTTTCTTCTTCTTCTTTTTTTTCATGCCACAAATCTAGAAACTTTGCTTTTGATCTCATGGTTAAGCTGGAGCTTTCATGCTCCCACTTCAGCAGTACTAACCTTCATCTGCTTGAGATGTACTACAAATATTTGCAATAGAATGTTTACAGCTCCCTGCAGTCAACTCTGAGCTCCTTTTGTGTGAACATGCAGAAACCATTGTTTGACAGGTGGTAGGATGACTTTTCTCACATGCAGATGTTCTGGTGGAAAAAGAAAGTGATGGATACACCAAAGAGAAGCAATTTTGTAGAATAAGACTGAGAAATTCAGAAAGCCAGGCAAGGTCTATTGTGGCAGTCAGTCATGGTGCTGTGGGAGATTTGCTCCCTGTGACAACCTCCTGAATGCCTTTTGCTTAGTGGAGAGGGACTGGGAAAGCCCACATCTCCTTTTCTCCTTTCTGAACAGAAGTCAGGAGGCTGTGGGTATGACTGCCCACCTGGAAGCTGTCCTGTGGTCTGGCTTCACTGAACATGCTAGGAACCTTTTCTTCAATGTATGTTGAAAGATGCTGGCAGATTGTAGATTTGAGAAGGTTAAAGGTAATTAGATAATTAACTATGCAGAGAAATGCCTAATTGATTTTCAAAAGCATCTAGTTGGGAGCAGAGCATTTTTGAGAAGCCCTGTGGTTATTGCCCTTGTAAGAATGCAGTTTCACTGAGAAATTCCTTGCAACACCACTGCAGCTTTCCTGCTGCAAGATCAGGTCAGAGTGACCCCTGATTCTATGCTTTGATTTACAAGCCACAGACAGCCTTGGAGTGTTTTCTTCTTCATCGTGCATT
Source organism: Dryobates pubescens (assembly GCF_014839835.1). NCBI lineage: Eukaryota > Metazoa > Chordata > Aves > Piciformes > Picidae > Dryobates > Dryobates pubescens. The sequence goes on from NC_071612.1 coordinate 33,703,744, forward strand.
TCTTCTTTGCAATAAGGCCATGCACATAAATAGCAAATTGTCTGCTCAAGTGTTGCTCTCCGAAAGGAAAAGCCACATCTTAATTTTGGCAGTGGAACACTGGAACAGGTTGCCCAGGGAGGTGGCTGGGGCCCCATCCCTGGAGATATTCAAGGTGAGGCTTGGCAGGGATCTGGGCAACCTGACCTATCTGAGGATGTTCCTGCTGACTGAACGATGACCTTTGGAGGTCATTTCCAGCCCAAACCATTCTCTGATTCTATGACTACTATGAAAAACTCTGTGCCTCTTCCTGAAGCATCAAGTAGAAGAAGAAAGTGTTAACACCTTGTAAATGTTAAAGCAGTGAAAAATGGTATAGTTGAGATTCTGAACACATCCCTGTTAAGACCAGCTTGGTCTTTTAATTAACTCCCAGGTAAGTGAATCAAGGGAAACATTTTCTATTACTTAAGACAAAATATTGAAGAAATACCTGGTAACTTAGAGAATGAATCTAGAGAGGCCATAAAAGTCATCTCTGTTGGTCTGCTACATGTCAGTAGCACATAACATGACAATAGGCTGAACATGAGCCTGCAGTGTGCCCAGGTGCCCAAGAAGGTCAATGGCATCCTGCCCTGCATCAGGAACAGTGTGGCCAGCAGGAGCAGGGAAGTCATTCTGCCCCTGTACCCAGCACTGGTTAGGACACACCTTGAGTCCTGTGTCCAGTTCTGGGACACTTAGTTTAGGAAAGATGTTGAGTTGTTGGAAGGTGTCCAGAGAAGGGCAACAAAGCTGGGGAGGGGTCTGGAGCACAGCCCTGTGAGGAGAGGCTGAGGGAGCTTAGCCTGGAGAAGAGGAGGCTCAGGGGAGACCTTATTGCCATCCATAGCTACCTGAAGGGAGATTGTAGCCAGGTGGGGGTTGGTCTCTTCTCCCAGGCAGCCAGCATCAGAACAAGAGGACACAGTCTCAAGCTGTGCCAGGGGAAGTTTAGGCTGGAGATGAGGACATAGTTTGTCCCAGAAAGAGTAGTTGGCCATTGGAATGTGCTGCCCAGGGAGTTGGTGGAGTCCCTGTCTCTGGAGGTGTTCAAAAAAGTCTTGGATGTGGCACTTGGAGCCATGGTTTAGTTGTCAGGAAGTGTTAGGTATTGGGTAATATGTTGGACTTAATGATCTCTGAGGTCTTTTCCAACCTGGTTGATTCTATGATTCTAACTGAAACCATTGAGTTTTTCTCATGTTTTCAGAAAGCCTGAAATAATTTGACAAATAAGACACTTTGGGGTTTGCTTGGTTTTTTAAACTGATGTCTCCTTTGGTGCCTTTTAATCTTTCAAGAGAAAAAAGACCTTTTTTTTTTTTTCCCTGTGTGTTTATAAATTTTTTGTGTGCTTATTTCAACCCCTTGGTCTCTTGTAATTGTTTTATATGTGCCACCTAGAGCAGATTTGTTAGAATCATTTCCCAGTGTTGTGGTTTATTCAGTATGTTGATAAAACTGTGAGGAATTTCAAGTGAAGGGGAAATGTGCTGCCTTCTGTTTGATCCCATGGTGATTGCTAGAGTCCTAAGGTGGGCCCAGGTGAACCTCGTGAGGTTCAACAAGAGCAAGTGCAAAGTTCTGCACCTGGGCCTGAGCAATCCCAACTATCATTTGGGGGGATAAGGTGAGAGAAAGCAGCCCTGTGGTAAAGGATTTGAGGCTGCTGATGGATGAAAAGCTGGACATGAGCAGGCAGTGTAAGCTTGCAGCCTAGAAGGCAAATTACATCCTGGGCTGCATCAAAAGATGCATTGCCAGCATATCCAGAGAGGGGATTCTGCCACTTTGCTCTGCTCTGGTGAGACCTCCCCTGGAGTACTGTGTGCACCTCTGGAGCTCTCAATATACTAAGGACATGGACCTGATGGAGAGGGTCCAGAGTGGTTCAAGCACCTCTGCTATGAGGACAGGCTGAGGGAGCTGGGAGTGTTCAGCTTGGAGAAGAGGAGGCTCTGGGAAGACCTAATAGCAGACATCCAGTACCTCAGAGGGGCTACAGGAAGGATGGAGAGAGACTGTTTGCAAAGGCCTGCAGTGACAGGACGAGGGCCAATGGCTTCAAACTAGAGAAGAGCAAATTTAGATTGGATGTGAGGAACAAGTTCTTCACTGTGAGAGTAGTGGAACACTGGAACAGGTTGCCCAGGGAGGTGGCTGAGTCCTCATCCCTGGAGATATTCAAGGTGTGGCTCAATGAGGCCCTGGGCAGCCTGATCTAGTTGGGGATGTCCCTGCTGGCTGTGGGGAGGTTGGACTGGATGAGCTTTGGAGGTCCCTTCTGGCCTGGACCATTCTACGATCAAGGATAGCTTCTTGCAACAGCACTGATGTGTGTGGGTGTGACTGAGGGTGAACACTGTTGTGGCTCTGTTTTTGTATGCCTCAGGAATGAATCAAGGGCTAATTTGAGGATTTTTTTTGGTGACAATATGATTGGATTATTCATTCACTTCCTCCCTCCTCCCTGTGTTTTCCCCCCCAGGCATTACAACGGTGCTGACCATGACAACATTGAGCACAATTGCTCGGAAGTCTCTCCCAAAGGTTTCCTACGTGACAGCGATGGACCTTTTTGTTTCAGTTTGCTTTATTTTTGTCTTTGCTGCCTTGATGGAATATGGCACCTTGCATTACTTTACCAGCAACAGGAAAGGCGACAAAGGCAAAGAAAAAAAGGCAAAATCTAAGCCATCGGTAAGTTTAGCAAAACAAGAAGGGAAAACAAAGGAAAAAGTAATGCTCTCCCTTGTAACATCTGATTTTGAGGGGCTGGTTCTTAAGTAGGAGGGTTGCTGTTCAAATATAATTAGCAATATTTGTTTTATAATTGACTTTATTTTAATTTTTTTCCCCCAGTTTGGTGCTTGCATTCATTTTCTGTAAATACCACTAATGACCATGGGGTTGAGATCATTCCACTCAGAAGCTCATGAGAACACAGAAAGTCTAAGCTAGAGGGTGCTTAGAGATAATACTTCATGTTTCCATGCTATGTCCATGCCCTTGAGTTTTCTAGAGCTGCCCATGCAGGGTGATCTATCTCATCACAGTGCCTTTGAAAACAGCCCCTAGCAGAAACTAAAGATGAGGCTCGAGCAATAAAGATAAGGTAAATGGACAGAAGGTGTGAGGAATATTTTGGATCTGCATCACCTGACTTGTGTCTTACCTCAGCATCTCTGCAGGGGGAAAAGTGTTTATTATTGGTCAGTATTCTGATTTCCTTCCCCTTTAACTCTTTGTGTGTCATTTCATTCCATCTTTCTCTCCACAAAGTGAACATTTGGCTTTTAGAAGTTGATGTTTGCAGGGTGTGACTCCTCCCACACCCCAGCAACAAGAACTGTTCATTTTTAAGAGGCTTTCTGTCCTTCTAGTAGCAATGCTGGACCTTCCAGGGAATCAATTATTGAAAGTCAGTATAAATAATTAAAGCTAATCTGCAAACTAATAGAACATTGAGGTAAATGCATCAAATATCTTACTAGTTCAACACCAGTCTTAGTAACTCGAGGCTTGATTGTAGTCATATTTTTTGACACAGTAAGAGGAAGGACGATGTTTACAAAGCTCTCTTCCAGACCATTTTGTGGAAGGAAAGTGGAGCACAACTGAATCACACCAGCTGCCTTTTCTGGGTGAAGGCTGAATGTCACCTGTGTAAGATTAAACAGAAATAGAAATGAAATTATAGAAGTGAAGAGAGAGAAATGCAGAAAACCTGCTGTGAGTCTCATCCATTCTGCAGCCAGCGTCAGAAAGCACTGTTGCTCCCTTGTTTAACAGAGCTGCTATGGGAAGCTGGCTGAATATCAGGGAAATGAGAACCCTTGCATTTCCTATGGTGAGCTGGTCTGAGTGGATCAGCTGTGCATTTAATCCTGCCCTGTGATGCCTTGGTTGGCCATCACTGTGATCTTAAGGGAATCCAACACTGCCAAGAGAGCTGGAAAATCTAAACCCCAAATCTCCTTCCTGTTAGTGGTGGAAGCCAATGTGGGCACAAAGGACAGGATGGAAAACAGGCTTTGGCAGGGGCCACAGCTGAGCAGTGAGGATAAAAGGTAAGAGAGGCTGCAGAATTTGGAGGACTTCCCAGTGCCTGCATAGCAAATTAAGTTTTAGGTTGTTGCAGCAAGGCCTCAACAACACTTAGGGAACAGGGAGCTGAAATAGACCTGCTCTCAGCATGCACAATGAAGAGAAAAGGCAGAGTGGAGGAAACGCTGTTTATTCAAACCAGGGAAATATTAAAGATCAGGTGCTGGCAGCTCAAAAGCCATTGAAGTGGTTTGCAAATATGCTCTGTTGAATGGAGTAACAAGACTTTGGAGAATCTATTCACATATCAGCCATTTGTGCAACAATCTACCAAGTGAGTTGAGATTTTTCAGTGCCTTACAGCAATTTAAAATGCAGAATAATGGTGAGATTGAAACCATGACACTGAGGAAGTGGCTGGAGTTTGGGCTGAGATTAAAATGAGTAATATAATACTCAGCACACTGTTCAGTTGTGGTTCACTGTGTTCTTTCTTTTGTTTCTAAGCAGTTAAAAACTAATCATCTTTCCACACAGAATTCTTTGAACCTGTTTCAGCACATTATGGCTACAAGACCACATTAAATAAGAGATTACTCTTAAAGAAAAAAAAAAAATATGGAGGAGATTAAATTTAATGCACTTAGATGCAAAGATTCCAATTTGATAAATAGGGTTTGGTGTTTTATAAAGGGCTATAAAGTTTCTTGTTCCAAACAGAGCAATTAAAGAAGCTAGCTCATTAATGGGAAGTCATACAATTACAAATCCTTTTTTAATTCATTTTTTCCCCTCCTTATATCTGGGTCAAAGACTTCTATTAATTCTTTTTGGTTTTTTCCTCTTATATTTAGGGATATGCAACTCAAAACCCCCCAGTTTAATTAAAATAGTCAGTTTAATTCCTCCTGAAGAGTTCTTATGTGCAGATGTTTTTTCTTTGGTTTCTCTTTTTTTTTTTTGCTTGGAAAACTTGCCTTTCATACATCTTCTCTTTCCACTGCAAAATACAGTCAAAGCTTCTTATTCCAGGAGCTGATGGCAATAAGTTGAAGGAAATGATCTTGTGAAGAAATGCTGGAGTTTAACAAATGATTACAGCACTTTTATCTTACAAAAATATGTGCTGGCATCATTCAAGTGAGATAGTATGAACTGGCTTATGTAAATCCACATTAGGAAGGATAATGAGTTTGGGTAGGAAAGATTACACTTAATTAGTTGTGGATCTTGTGCTGATCACCTGCAGTGAATGCATCACCTTTTGTACCTGTATTAGTGCTACTACAGAATAATTTGCTTTTGATCCTATCAGAGTGCACTTTAAATGCTTCTCACTGTATTTGGAGTTCTATCTACAATATCAGTTGGCATATATATCATGTGCTGCTGGAGCTACATGTTGTTCTTTTTCTTTTTTTCTCAAGCCTCTGCCAGTTGATGTAAGGTCATTTTCCTGCAAGGAGTTGGTCTTTCATCCCTTTTTTCCTTCACATTGTCTCTTACACACATTTTATGTGCCCCCTGTAGGTAGTCAGTCCTGTAAGAGGGCACTGCCTTTCTTCTTCTTTCAGGCCATCTCTTCAAACCTCTTATTCAGCAGCCAGCTTCAGTCTGTGCTGGTGAAAAGCAGCACTGTTATTTTTTAACTCCTCCTAGGGTGTTCCTGAGTTGAGGGCTCCTGATTTACCCCACCAGCAGAAACAAATCATTGCATGAACTTTAACACTGGTGGAACCAGGCCAGAAAGCCCTATGAGGAGAGGCTGAGGGAGCTGGGGTTGTTTAGCCTAGAGAAGAGGAGGTTCAGGGGAGACCTTATTGCTGTCTACAACTACATTAAGGGAGGCTGTAGCCAGGTGGGACTTGGTCTCTTCTCCCAGGCAACCAGCACCAGAACAAGAGGACACAGTCTCAAGCTGTGCCAGGGGAAGTTTAGACTTGAGGTGAGGAGAAAGTTCTTCACAGAGAGAGTTGTTAGCTGTTGGAATGTGCTGCCCAGGGAGGTGGTGGACTCACCGTCCCTGGAGGTGTTCAAGAAGGGATTGGATGTGACACTTGGTGCCATGGTCTAGTAGTCATGGGTGACAGGTTGGACTTGAGATCTTTGAGGTCTCTTCCAACCTTGGTGATTCTGTGAAAACACTTGTAAAGCCAGAGTAGGTGTCAGTCAGAGCTAAGTACTTTCCCCTGTAGATCCTCAACAAAAATAATGATGTTTGTAAGTTAAAGAAAAAGAATTTGAACAAAAATAAGCCCTGCTTGTAATGCCTCAAATGAAATCTAGAAGCATGTAACTGCTGTGCATTAGTATTGGCAGTGTTTTACCATACCTGCAAAGAATAATGAGGCCCTTTAAGATGATAATTAGCTCCCTAGGTCATCATGTCTCAAAAAAAAAAAAAAGTGTTGAACCAGCAGTCTGTGTGAAACTTCCTCTGGTAAAGACAGTGATTAAATAAAGCTGTTTGAAACTGTGGAGGAAAGAAACCGCACTGCTTTAACATCACCCCTTGAGACGCTGAAGAGAATGTCCCTGCAGCGGTAGAATTCCTCCTTAACAACGTAGAGAGACTTGTGTGCTGGCCAAAGTCATTCCCTGGAAGTGGGACAACACTAAAACATAACAAGGCTCTCAGTGATGTGGAGTGCTGGGTTTATTTTTAAAATAGTTTATTCTATTTCTTCATTGCCTATTCTGCAGAATTGTTTGAGAGAGATTCTTCTCACATTGGCCACAACAACCCCATGCAGTGCTACAGGCTGGGGGCAGAGTGGCTGGAGGGCAGCGAGGCAGGAAGGGACCTGGGGGTACTGGTTGAGAGTAGCTAAACATGAGCCAGCAGTGTGTCCAGGTGGCCAAGAAGGCCAATGGCATCCTGGCCTGCATCAGGAACAGTGTGGCCAGCAGGAGCAGGGAAGTCATTCTGCCCTGTACTCAGCACTAGTTAGGCCACACCCTGAGTCCTGTGTCCAGTTCTGGGCTCCTCAGTTTAGGAAAGATGATGAGTTGCTGGAAGGTGCCCAGAGAAGGGCAACAAAGCTGGGGAGGGGTTTGGAGCACAGCCCTGTGAGGAGAGGCTGAGGGAGCTGGAGGTGTTTAGCCTGGAGAAGAGGAGGTTCAGGGGAGACCTTCTTGCTGTCTACAACTACCTGAAGGGAGTCTGTATCCAGGTGGAGGTTGGTCTCTTCTCCCAGGCAACCAGCACCAGAACAAGAAGTCATAGTCTCAAGCTGTTCCAGGGGAGGTTTAGGCTGGATGTTAGCAAGAAATTCTTCATAGAAAGAGAGATTTGCCCTTAGAATGTGCTGCCCAGGGAGGTGGTAGAGTCACCGTCACTGGAGGTGTTTAAGAAGAGACTGGATGGGGCACTTGGTGCCATGGTTTAGTTGATTAGATGGTGTTGGGTAATAGGTTGGACTTGATCTCGAAGGTCTTTTCCAACCTGGTTTATTCTATTCTATTCTATTCTATTCTATTCTATTCTATTCTATTCTATTCTATTCTATTCTATTCTATTCTATTCCCAGTCAGTTCTGGTTGCAGCCTTTCCTGCTGTGTTTATTCCTTACAGGACAAAATGTGGGGATGGTAAGGGAAAAAAAACCAGAAGGCAGTGTAAGAGTAGTGTTGCTATAACCCCTGTCCTTGCTCTGAAGATTTTAGAATAGGTGGCAACAGGTCAGGTGCAGGGTAGAGTGTTGAAAGAGGATTATGGAGCAATTTTTAAAGGCTAGGAGGTTTAGAAAGAGGGAAAAAAGGAGAGATAGTGGATGTCTTTTGAAGAATTCAGGAAAACAAAGGTGAGGAGTGAAAAACTGCATTGGAACAAGAAAAGGGGGAAAGATGAGCTGTGGCAGTGCAAGTAAAAGGAAGGTGAAAAGGCAAACATTGCAAGAAAGGGAAGAGCAAACAGAATGTGTCCTAGGCAATGAGGCATCCCATCTTTTCCTATGAAAATTATTTGTGAACCTTAACATCTATTACACTGAGGATTTACCACATTGCAAGAGCATTGAGTTATGCCCCTGGAAAGCAAAACTGAGAAGTAACAGCTGAATTAATAAGTTTCACTGACTTGAATGATGTTCTCCTATGAGTTCCTATGTCTTGCTTTATAAAGGCAGGGCAAATTTAGGGATTTAACATCACAGAATTAGATGCCATGGGCTGGCCTTATGTATCTTCATCAATGATGCTGTACCAATCTCATTAGATTATCTTTTGGGGTGAAAATGTATCTTTCAGAAACAACTCCAGTCTCATTCCAAAGCTGCTAAATGCTGGGAGAACCACCATTCCCTTGGTAGGGATGCTTGTGGAGTTGCTTGTGACCCAGTTGTCAAGCTGTGTCTGACTTCAAAATGTTCCTTTGTGTTGTGTAGATGGGATCAGCTAACCCTGTCTGTGTAACTAATTATCCACTATTCCCAAATCCCAGCACAACCCAATTTTTACTGTGGCAGGTGAAAATCATTTGTGATCTTTTGCCTGTGTGAGCTAATTATATACAGCAGTTCATAATTCACCAAGCTCCCCACACTGTTTTCTTTCATATGAGAATTTCTGTGCATTACTGAAGGTGCTTGGATTGTCCTCTGCTATGGAAAGCCTTTGGAATTCTTCAAGGATAAAAATAAAGAGAAAGAGAGATTGGCCTTTGGAATGTGCTGCCCAGGGAGGTGGAGGAGTCACCATCACTGGAGGTGTTTAGGAAGAGACTGGATGGGGTGCTTGGTGCCACGGTTTAATTGATTAAATGGTGTTGTGTGATAGGTTGGAATGATGATCTTGAAGGTCTTTTCCAACCTGGTCTATCCTATTCTATCCTATCCTATCCTATCCTATCCTATCCTATCCTATCCTATCCTATCCTATCCTTCTATCCTACTCCTATTCTACTCTACTCTACTCTACTCTACTCTACTCTACTCTACTCTACTCTACTCTACTCTACTCTACTCTATTCTATTCTACTCTATAATACCAGAAAACTGTTTATATTTTTCTTTTCTTCCCTCTCTATTTTTTTTTTGTGTGTGTGTTTGTTTGTTTGTTTTTTTCCCCCTTGTTGGTGATTTTGGTTTGGTTTGGTTCGGTTCTGTTTGCTGTTTTCCTTCTTAAGAGACCACCTGCAATTGCTGTTCGACCCGGCTCGACGCTAATTCCAATTAATAACATTAATCATCTCCCTGAACGTGATGATGATTACGGCTATGAGTGCCTAGAAGGGAAAGACTGTGCTAGCTTCTTCTGTTGCTTTGAAGACTGCCGCACAGGATCTTGGAGGGAAGGAAGGATACACATCCGCATCGCAAAAATTGACTCCTACTCCCGAATCTTCTTCCCAACGGCCTTTGCATTGTTCAATCTTGTCTACTGGATTGGCTATCTCTACCTATAGGTTTCAGAGGTTGGGCAAACTCAGAAACAAAAACAACCCCCAAAACCCCCAACATGCTAATTGAACACGCTAATTAATGCTTTATCGATCAGCAGTCAAAGGTTAGAACTGGTCCAAACATGAGGAGAGGAAATAGGGTGATGTAGTCTCCCTCTTGTGATCAACCCTAGAACTGATATTGGTATTTTGGAGAGGAGACTCAAAAATTAGGTATTCCTATGATTTAACTTGCCTGAACACACACACACACACATTTTTGTCTTGCAGAGTTAAGAGGCTATGTTAATCAGCCAGATGGTTCCACATAAGCTTTTGATTTTAATCCTAATGATAATGCAGATGAAATTTGTAGCATCTCTAAGACCTGTGCAGAGAAAGCCTTAATAAAATGGGATTGGTTATTCTCATCCATTTCTAGCCATAAGGTGATGATTTCATTAATCCCTGCTTGAAAAAAAGAAGTTGATCTGGGATATTTCTATTTTTCAACCAGCCATTTGTTCTCTGCAGTGTGTTGAAAAGAATGATTAAGTCCTAATTCATCACATTCAGATTCATACGGAATGCAGGGGTTAGAGCAATGAGAAATAGATGGATCACAGAAAAGCCCAAGGGTAGTTCTGAGCTTGTTTTATCCTGACCATTGGTACAGGCTTTTGGCTTTCAACCTTAGATTTATGTTTATGTTTGTGCATCACTGTTGTGAATTTCCCTGAAGTTCTTCAAGAGGGCTACAGCTTTTAAATACTTCTACCCACCTTCCACTGCTTGTTCATTTCTTCAAAAGCAGACTAATTTCGGCTGACGTTTTGGCCATTAAGCTTAACCACCTTCACATCCTCTCCATCCTGTGTTTGATTCACAGTCAGGACCAGAGAACCAGTCCTAACTCTACAGTCAGTGGAGCTTGTACCATTAGAGTTTGGAAAACCTGTCACAGTCATTGTATCCAAAGCCATTCTATTAAATCTCCAGCCCTGCAAGTGCAGTGTGTGCCCTGCCCCACTTTGCATACAGTCTGGTGTAGTAGATTCTGCTTGTCGCTGCAAATGCTGCTCACTGAGCCAAACCAAACAGTTTGAATTCACTGGACCTGTGTCATGGATTGCTGTGTCATTGCCCCCTTCATATTTCTTTGTCTCTAATGAAAAGCCCTGTGATGGGGGTGAGTGGGTTGAGAACAATCTTTGTGAGTTCCAGATCCTCCTCCAAGGTGGGATGCATCCCCCCAAACATCATAGCACCAGTTCCCCTGCCTATCTGTGGTCCCAGCTTCTGTTCACTTTAGCAGCAAGTCTTCAGTAGCAACCTTTGTGGATTGACTTCTCCGTGTTGACTGTTGCTGGCTGGCAGCATTTTTGTGTCTCGTTTCTATTTTTAAAGCCATTGTCTTCACTAGGGAGAAGAGCAGTCTTTCCTCCTTTCTCTAAAGAGAAACTGATCTCCAGTGAGTTGGCAAAAAAAATCCCTGTAAAATTAAGGTAATGCAGTAAGTGAAAGTCAGAATCACACAGAAGACCTTACAGATCTTTAAAGAGGATTAATGAGATTAGCATTTGGCTGTAGGTAAGGATGTTCAGTACTGGAGATAAAGACACGATTAATGGCTAATAATAGAAAATGATACAAGGGACCCCTCCAATATTTCTGTTGATTGTGCTCCTTCCTCTGAATTTCTCAGTGAAGATCAATGTATTTTTGTATCCTAGTTGGTACCAGACATCATAAAATGCGGTATGCAATACACATTTCAGACAAAATTTTACTGCAGTGTTCAGCCCCAAGAGTTTAATAGAGAATGCAAGACTGTGGGCAGCGATTCTGGAAGAAAGTGTGGCAGAGAAGATCCCTCTTTCATATTTAGCTGATGGAATAGGAAAGTGATTGAGAGAACTGAAAGTGTGGCAGAGAAGATCCCATTTTAATAGAAAATTATCTCAGTGTTTAGCTGATGAAATACAAAAGTGATTGAGAAGAACCTGAAAGCCTTCAGTGGAGGTGGGCTGACATCATTTGTTGCATGACCTTTGTGAGCACCAACATCTTCTGACTTGTTAGGCTGAGCATAGAAGTGTGGCATCGTTACCAGCACTGATCTGCTGTAATTTGCTTTTTCTTTAGAGTCTCATTTTCCAGCAACTGTTCACTACAATGGAAATGTGTCAGTTTTGATTCCATGCTGCAGTTTGATGCTTCTTGACAGCAGGCTGAACACATTTCTCTGTGGGAGGAGTGAAGGTGGCTTCAGTGGCAGTGTGTTGGATGTGTACTTGAGGAGCAGTTCACTTGCTTTGTAATATGAGGCCCGGATTTTTGTGAGCTCCTGAGTTTCATTAATTCACCTTTAAACAAAAGGAACTTGAGAGAAAAAAAAAAACAAACCAACAAAAAATCCCCCCAAAACTTGGCACTTCACAAGAGGAAATGCAAATTTCACAGCCTGCTCTCCTCTGGCACATCTAGTTAGCTTTTTTCTCCTATTCATGTGGTTGTCAGTTGCCAATCAGCCTCCAGTGACTGAATTGGAGAACAGAAAACACTCAGAATTGGCAAGGGATGGATCAAAAGTCTTTCATCTCTAATTTCTATGAAACAATGTAATGGAGCATTAAACCTATTGAATCTTGTGGCTGTTTGGCTCGTGGATACACTTGCTTCTGTCTGTTGACAAACTTTCCTGTGTACTTCATTTGTTTCTGATGAAATAATTTTAGTTTCCCATAGTGCTGTGAGTGCAAATAGAAATGGGAATGCAGTGAACTGTAACATGGCATGTAATAAATGTGGTGTTTTGGTCCTACGTGTTTCCTTTCTAAGCTGCCTGTAAACACTTGATTCCAGCGATACTCAACAGAAGAGAGACTGTAATTACTTGGACTTCTCATTTTTCCAGCCTACCTGGATAAAAGTTTGTTTTCTGATGGCTGGGATCACAGTATCTGGAGTCATATTTTTCTGACCATTACTGCTTAAGCATATGCTTAAACCTATTCCTAATCAGTACTGTAATTAGAGCAGAACTCAGAAAATCCTGTGCTTATGTACTGTCATAAGGGATGATGCTGTCCTGAAGTGATGCCATTAACACATGCTTAATTTGCACTAATTTCAATAATGAGTGTTCAGCAGCTCAGATGATTGAACATTAATGATGTGAAGCCAGAGCCTCTTCAGTAAGTTATTTTCTCACTGAAGGAGAGGGACAGAAGAGGAGAAAATGCCATGAAGGTGGAGGTATGAAAAACTCTGCGGAGACTGTTTCAGAGTGCACCTATCTTAAGCATCTCCTGAAAGGTATATTTCACCCAAAGATGCTTTTCCTTGATGTTTCTGTATTACTGTTCACCACTTGTCTACTTAGTCGTGAGTACCTGCCAGTGTGTTCTTCTTTGGTAAGGTCCTGTCTGTGATTGTACCTTGCTGCTCTTCGGTGCATGTCTTCAATGTCTGACTGAGTCTGTTTCACGTAGTGGCAGTGCAACCAAAGCGTGAGCTTTACACTCATATGTTGATGTGCTTCATAGGCTTCTACCTGCTCTGGTTATCTGACGTTCAGAGACACAGAGTTGTGTAAGGCTTTGAAGGAGAATCGCCTCCAACCTGGGTTTGGTAGCTTCTGTCACTTGTGTGCTGCGGTAGCAAAAGACTGGATTGGAACCAAGGTGTGAACTGTGCTTGTAGTTTGTAGGTGTAGTTTATGAACACCGTTCAATTGAAAGCCCAAGAGGAGGAGTCTGGATTTGTTAATCTGCCTAAAGTATTGCAGGTTTTGTTTAATTGCATCAGTCTTTGTGGCACTGTACTGTTTCCAAGTATCTGAGAATTAGTGCAAATGCATCCAACTGAAATCGTGAAATTATAATTATTGGGTTGTTTTGGTTTTGTAACTGATTGCAGTTTCTCTCAGTGGTACATTAAATGTGATCTGGTTTTGTTTGTGAAATAATACTCTTATCTATTTATTTTTCTTTTTAGCCATTATAATAAGGATAGAAAATAGAAAGTGCTGTAGAATTCCTCAGTTGAAGAGCACAAGGCTAGGAAGTGGAATTACTGTGCAGAAAAGGCTCAGTGAATGCTCACATGCCCCTGGGAATGTTCTGTGGGGAGAACTGACTCACACTGAGAGGCAAGATATTCAGCAGGCTATATAAAAGGCCTTTGCATTGATTCATACCATGGGCTTCATACCCAAGCAGTGCAAGTCAATGAAAGAAGTAGATCTCTCCTCCCTTTTTCACTCATCTCTTGTTTCTGCTGCACTTGTACCAGCAACAGCAGTTGTAAAGCTGTGTTGCCAGGTAAATCAAAACCAGGACACTTACTTTTACTCTTTTGAAAGTTAATGTTTCAACCAGCTGGGTGGGATTACCTGACTGAACACGCAAGACTCCAACCAAGTTCTCTTTCAAGACAGGTGATGGGAACTTGCAGCTTGAAGCTGAAGGTTGGCTTCTTCTAATTGGACACCTTCCATTCTTCTGAGAATCTGCACTGAAAGCTGCTGTGAAATAAAAGGAAAGATGAAGTGGTTTGGGGGGGAAAGGTTACTGGAGGCAGTGATTCCAAAATCCAATTGCATGGATCTGAGTGACTTCTATTTAGTTAATAGGTTTCTCGCTGGTATTTGTAGCAATGCTCTTCGTTTCCCTGCCACATAATTAAGTCTTCTTTCTTCTTTAATTATAAAGCCCAACCCCATGCATTTCTTATGCATTAATTGCAGAATGAATGAGCATTAGACAGTTATCCTGAGTGATCAGTCTGGTGAAACTGACAGAAAAGGAGGTTTAATGAGAAGGAGGCCAAGGTGTCTAAATCTTCACAGAGCTCAGTATTTTGGGTTCTGAGCTGTCTTTTATGATGCTAGAGACAAGGCAATCAATAGCAAGGTTTTGATTTTACTGACTAGTAAATCTCACTGAGAAAGAGTGTTAATCAAGGTTTTAGAGGAAACATCAGACAGCCTATGGATGTAGGAAATTAGCTAAAACTCTATCAGACTGAAAGATCCAGCCCTCTTTTCCACAGGTGGATCTTCTTGCTTGCTGGCAATATCTTGTTTCTCAGGGGAGACCTTATTGCTGCCTACAACTACCTGAAGGGAAGTTGTAGCCAGGTGGGGGTTGGTCTCTTCTCCCAGGCAACCAGCACCAGAACAAGAGGACACAGTCTCAAGCTGTGCCTGGGGAGGTTTAGGTTGGATGTTAGGAAGAAATTCTTCCCAGAAAGAGAGATTGGCCATTGGAATGTGCTGCCCAGGGAGGTGGTGGAGTCACCATCACTGGAGGTGTTCAGGAAGAGACTGGATGAGGCACTTGGTGCCATGGTTTAGTTGATTAGATGGTGTTGGGTGATAGGTTGGACTCGATGATCTTGAAGGTATTTTCCAACCTGGTTAATTCTATTCTATTCTATTCTATTCTATTCTATTCTATTCTATTCTATTCTATTCTATTCTATTCTATTCTATTCTATTCTATGTCTCCTGGTATTTTAGGGGGGGGGGGGGGGGGTTGTGGAAAAAGGCTGAACAAACCATAAAATTCCTGGACAATCTCCATTGCCTTTCCCAGTGACAAAACTTTCTTTGCCTGCAAATTTTCATTATCACCTGTACTCGAGCCTCGTGAGGAGAGCCATGAGGAATGTAAGACAGAAGACCTATAAAATATTCCACCTTGTTCTTCCTCTCAGTTCCTTTTCTTAGTCAAGGAATTTCAGAAGAGTAGGTGTGTGGCATGTGTAAATGAGGACACTTTTGCTGTTGACAACAGGGCCAAAGTCCCAGTTGCTGACAGGATCGAGAGAGCCAGGAATCTGCTGGCTAATGCAGCTTCTCTTTGGTCATTCTTTGTAGCAGCTGCTTTTCCGTACACCTCTACATGCCTGCCTGAGACTTGAACAACTTTCAGGTTGGAAGCAATTGTTGTGTGTGTTTCTGGCTTCACAGAATGATCTCTATCATCAAGGCCTTAGTGAATTCAAAAGCGAAGGTTTTCTCTTGAAGTTTCTCTCTCTGGGCATTGCAGGTAGGAGATGTCTTGCCTTGTGAAAGTGATTTTTCAGTTGATCCCACAGAGGAGGCAGAGTGGCTCTGCAGGGGGACATTAGGATTGCTTTGTCATTTAGACTTGAAAAGGTTGAAGGCTGTTAACAGCAATGACCAGCAGTGCCCCCGCAGAGGATGTAATACCTTTGCCAATTGGATATTTAAAAACAAAGCCCAAACCTAGCTGCTGTGGGTGGGAAGTGAGAATGAATCATTATTTCACTGCAGATGTCGATTTCCCCTTGATTTATTTTCTTCCCCAACCCACCCCTCTTTGGAAGAGAGTAAATAGGAATCTTGGCTTGTGAAACCTGCAGGAAACAGCTCGTGGTGGTTTTAAATAGGTAAAGGTGTGTTTGCCCCTCTGCCCACTGGTGGCAGAGGAGCAGGAGCAATGAACATACTTCCACCAGGGCTCAGATTTTGCAAGAGAAGTAAATGTGGACTTCTGCATATCAATAGGCCCAAGGCACCCACGCAGTCTGTGTTCACACTTCAGTCACTGAGGAAAAAAGAATCTCAGTTGTTTGTGCTGCTTTGCAGGATCTGTTGTATTTTCCACAGTTTTTGTGTGAATGTCAAGGGTCTCATTATGAAACTTTTACTAACACCTAAAATTGCAATAGAATCGAAGAATGGTTTGTATTGGAAAGAGACTTTCAAAAGTCATCCTGTGCAACTCCCTCTGTAGTAAGCAAGGGCATCCTCAACTGGATCAGGTTGCCCAGACCCCTGTTGAGCCTCCCCTTGAATATCCCCAGGGATGGGGCCTCAACCACCTCCCTGGGCAACCTGTTCCAGTGTTCCACCACCCTCATGGTGCAGAACATGTTCCTGACATCCAATCTAAATCTCCTGTAGTTTGAAGCTGGCATCCTTCATTCTATCACTGCAGGCCTCCATCCTCCTTCTAGGATAGAATAGAATAGAATAGCATAGCATTAACCAGGTTGGAAAAGGCCTTTGAGATCATTGAGTCCAACCTATCACCCAACATCATCTAATCAACTAAACCATGGCACCAAGTGCCTCATTCCAGTCTCTTACTAAAAC
The DNA here is from genome assembly GCF_014839835.1 of Dryobates pubescens. Taxonomy (NCBI): domain Eukaryota; kingdom Metazoa; phylum Chordata; class Aves; order Piciformes; family Picidae; genus Dryobates; species Dryobates pubescens. The sequence goes on from NC_071612.1 coordinate 33,720,327, forward strand.
ACCTCCACTGATGGTGACTCCTTCAGGTACTGGAATATAGATATTTAAATGAAACTGAAGGATCTCATGTTGATTTCTATCTTGCAAATGTTAATATCTGTTCTTAATTGCTGTTTCCAGTTAAGTGCATAATGCTGCTGTTAATTTGCATTATAATAGTTTTATAAACAATTGCAGTGGTCTAATCCCCAAATTTACAGCCATGTGCTTCAAAAATAACTTTTGTTGCTTGATTCTGTGCAACTACCTGAAAGGAGGTTGTAGCCAGGTGGGAGCTGGTCTCTTCTCTTAGCAACCATCACCAGAACAAGAGGACACAGTCTCAAGCTGCACCAGGGGAGCTTTAGGCTGGATGTTAGGCAGAAATTCTTCCCAGAAAGAGAGACTGGCCATTGGAATGTGCTGCCCAGGGAGGTGGTGGAGTCTCCATGACTGGAGGTGTTTAGGAAGAGACTGGATGGGGCATGATGATCTTGAAGGTCTCTTCCAACCTGGTCTATTCTATTCTAGTCTAGTCTAGTCTATTAGATGGTGTTGGATGATAGGTTGGACTCAATGATCTCTGAGGTCTTTTCTAACCTGGTTAATTCTAATTCAGTATTTGCTATTTTGAGGTTCCTTTATTCAACTACAGTCTTAATGCAAGTCTCCATCTCAGCATCTCATCTAGCATTTCAGTGATTCATAGTTTGGGCTTTGTACTTCACTAATGCATTTCCCCCCCTTCTCTTTTTAACAAAATGCTGATATATCTGACTACCTAAGTGACCATTCATACCCTGCATTTAATTTGATAGTGTTTTGGCACCAGTGGAAAATGTTTCTGTATTACGCATCAGTGTTCCTTTAAAATTTATTTATTGAAGGCCCTGTGGAGAACTTACTGAAAACAAAAAAAGCAACAAACCATCAAGTGAGGAACATTAAGATTAATTTTGTAAGCCACGGTGCTGCTTCTAAGGACTGTATATAAAAGACATGATACTGGTGCAAAAGTATCCTTCCAGTTCAGTTTTCCTTCCAAAGGCCTTCTCAGCTGGGCTAATAATATTATTAAAAGTCTGCTGATATTTACAGTTCTATTCACTTATTTGGTACTTTTCCAATAGCTTTGGTATGCACTCAGCCATTATTGCATTCCATTACCTAGAAACATCAAGGTATCCTCACAGGCTTTTAATGTGATTAAGCTGTGGCTTCTTCAAGCCTCTCTTAAAATGCCGCCACCCATTGTGTGCAATGCCAAAACTGAAGCATGGATTGTCATTTGTTCCTCCAGTTTAACAAAGCCTGGCTGCTGGCTTAGGCTGAAATGTTGATGTCATCATTCTAATACTTGACAATGTCGTTAGTGGGCACAGGTTAAGCAGAAGGCTTCTCAAACCATAAACTGAAGATGCTCTTGGCTACATCCTATACATTTGAGACTCTGTGAGAGTGGTAGGAATCATATTGGTGATGGCAATGATGTGTTCATACCTCCATATGTAGACTGGGAAGCAAGACATGGAAAGTTTTATCTGTACATCCAGTTCTGATGATCATTTAAGCATGCTTTTTCCCCTCTCATATATCTATGCTGTTATGTGTGACTCCCTCCCAAAAAACCCCCAAACAACAACCATTTGGATTTGCAGTTAGAATGTAGACGTGGTTCAGAAGCTTACAATAATGATGACTCCATTGGATGGAATTGTGGATTCAATTTTAGGTTTATTGAGGAAGAAGGGGAGGACACAGAGGTCCTGGTGGAAGATAGGCATTGCTACCACTGAAGGTAACCATGAAAATTCCCTAATGATGAGTCCATTGGATGGATTTGTGGATTCATCTTTAGTAGAACTTTGTTTATTAAGGAAGAAGGGGAGAACACAGAGGTACTGGTTGAAGATCGGCATTGCTATCTCTGAAGGTAAACATGAAAATTCACTATTTGGTGACAAAATGATTTTATAGACAGAGGTAGGAGCAAATTTTATCTGAGGAAGTTGCTGTGATTACATGTACAGAGTAGATGGATTCTGCTCTTTATTTTGATAACTTTACTGGTGGCATGGTAAAAAAATCGATTCAGTTTGACAATCTTAGTTTTTGGGTGGCTCAATTTCTGATGTGTAGATAAAGATGTATGAACAGGACCTGAATTTCAGCTGGTGAGTGTTTGGCCCTTTCTAAAAATCATTCCTTAAGCTTTCAGTTTAAAGCATCCCCAAAAAAGGCTGGGGTCAGAGTGACTGGAGAGCAGCCAGGCAGAAAGGGACCTGGGGGTACTGGTTGATAGTAGGCTGAACATGAGTCAGCAGTGTGCCCAGGTGGACAAGAAGGCCAATGGCATCCTGGCCTGAATCAGGAATAGTGTGGCCAGCAGGAGCAGGGAAGTCATTGTGCCCTGTACTCAGCACTGGTTAGACCATACCTTGAGTAGCGTGTCTAGTTCTGGGCTCCTCATCTTATGAAGGACATTGAGACCCTTGAACATGTCCAGAGAAGAGAAATGAGGCTGAGGAGAGGTCTGGAGCACAGCACTGTGAGGAGAGGCTGAGGGAGCTGGGGTTACTTAGCCTGAAGAAGAGGAGGCTCAGGGGAGACCTGAAAGGAGGTTGTAGCCAAGTGGGGGTTGGTCTCTTCTCCTAGGTAACCAGAACAAGAGGACACAGTCTCAAGCTGTGCCAGGGGAGGTTTAGGCTGGAGGTGAGGAGAAAGTTCTTCCCAGAAAGAGAGATTGGCCTTTGGAATGTGCTGCCCAGGGAGGTGGTGGAGTCACTGTCCCTGAAAGTGTTCAAAAAAGGATTGGATGTGGCACTTGGAGCCATGGTTTAGTTGTCAGAAGGTTTTGGGTCTTAGGTAATAGGTTGGACTTAATGATTTCAGAGGTCTTTTCCAACCTGGTTGATTCTATGATTGTATGAAAACTGAGTAGCTTGGCATCACTGAGAGTGGTTTAATTGAATGAGAAGTTTAGATTAACAGAGGACAGATTCAATACACATTTCAAGGCCAGCATTTTCCAGCCTTTTGTTCTCTCTTGACCTGGGATGATATTTTATAATTATTGTGTTTCAAACTTTCTTGAAGTTTGGTTTAGAGATGAAATCAAATGGCCAGATTTTAGGTGTTCTAGAGGGGATTGGATGTGGCACTTGGTGCCATGGTTTAGTCATGAGGTCTGTGGGTGACAGGCTGGACTTGATGATCTTTGAGGTCTCTTCCCACCTTGGTGATTCTGTGGTTCTGATTTCACCCTGTGGGGTTCTTTTGACAACAGTATACCTCATGCAGAATAGTATCCCAGCTGCTAAAAGCTGGTTTTATCTGAGGGCTGGTGAAACTTTGAGGCTGATGACAGGAATAGCACTAACAAGCTCAGAAAGGAGGTGCTTGTGGCCCTCATTATCAGAAGGGGCTCGGCTGCTCAAGGCTTTGAAAGCAGGATTTCTGAGGGAAGATTTTGGGAGAGAACTGAATTATAGAAGCTTCTAGTTAAATAAATAAATAAAATAAACCCACAAAAATCCAGAAACCTCTGGCCAGGAGGAGACTGTCAGTAGCTTGAAGGATAGGTTTTATAGCTCATGGCTGTACTGTGAATATCAATTGTCTCTCGGATTTTCATATAAGTGTTGCACTCGTCCTTGTGCATTGAATGGGAACATGCTTGCACCCCGGTGCATGGGTCATACAGGTGTTTCTGAGGTGTAGCCTGCTGCTGTAATCTTCTAAATGTTAACAATTCTGAAAGCCATAGTCTCAAAAGATAAATGGGAAGCCCACCCATCGACTACCATGTGTTCTGTGCAAAATGAATAGAGTAGATGTTTGTGCTCTTATGTCTCTTAAACCGGTAGGAACAGAGAGAGTTTCACCACTGGACTTTGTAAAGCAGTTGTAATGCATTGTTTTTACTGTATCTGCTGTGAAGTTGGTTGGTTACACTGTGAAAAAAAAATAATAAATAGTGCCTGGCTACCTGATTTTTTTGATGTGATTTATTTTCTGCATGTCATGCATTCTTTTCTCTTTAGGACCCTGATGGTAACAGCCACTCTGGTGTATGAAAATAGTCTGGTATGCTGCTCTGATTGAGGGCTTTACAATTTTTCCTTCCCTCCTCGTTCCTTCCCCTCCCCTTCCTGTTCCTTGCCCTCTCCCCCTCATTCCTTGCCCTCTCCCCCTCATTCCTTGCCCTCTCCCCCTCATTCCTTCCCCTCCCCTCCCCTCCTCATTCCTTGCCCTCTCCCCCTCATTCCTTCCCCTCCCCTCCTCATTCCTTCCCCTCCCCTCCTCATTCCTTCCCCTCCCCTCCTCATTCCTTCCCCTCCCCTCCTCATTCCTTCCCCTCCCCTCCTCATTCCTTCCCCTCTCCCCCTCATTCCTTCCCCTCTCCTTCCAGAAATAATTGCATCAATAGAACATAAGTCATCTCGCAGAGTCATCTCTGGAGTTAGAATTCCACTCCACCAGCCAATTTGGCTGGTAGCAGTTTTAGAGCTAATGAAAGACGTCTTGCTTATACTGCCAAGAGGAGTGGTCCTGCTCTGCCCCACAACCCCTTCACTTCTACCAGTGCTGTTGCTTGGCTAATCCTGCTTTCCTTACCCTTCCAGGATCCCTTGAAAGCCATGATGTGTGCCTGCTTCTTTTTTGTCATGTTTGTCAGTCTAGGAGAGGTTGCAGCTTTCTGTTAGACATGTGGGGCAAAGAGCAGGGCTCACACTGAAAGCAAATATCCAGGGCAAAAATCACACCTCATTATTTTCTTCAAATATGTTTTCTTCTTGTGCCTTGCTGGCTCACCGGAGGATCTGCCTGGAAGCATCAGACTCCTTGTTTGGTCAGACCCAGAAAATATTCTTTATTGATTCTAAACAAAGGGTGGAAAGGTAATGAGGGTGCAGTCGAAGTAAAACCTCTGGGAAAGAGACACAGAAGCACAGAATGTTAGGAGTTAGAAGGGACCTCCAGAGATCATCCAGTCCCACCCCCGCTTCCAGAGCAGGATCACCCAGGGCAAGTCACACAGAAGCACATACAGACAGATTTTGAAAGTCTCAAGAGAAGGAGGTTCCACAACCTCTCTGGGTTCCTGTGCTCTATAACCATCACAGCGAAAAAGCTTATCCCTATATTTAAGTGGAACCTCCTCTGCTCCAGCTTGCACCCATTGCCCCTTCTCCTATTATTAGACAACATTGAGCAGAGCCTCTTAAAAATTTACTGCCTTACTCATGAGTCCTGTGTCCAGTTCTGGGCTCCTCAACTTATGAAGGACATTGAGACACTTGAACGTGTCCAGAGAAGGGCAACGAGGCTGGGGAGGGGTCTGGAGCACAGCCCTGTGAGGAGAGGCTGAGGGAGCTGGGGTTGCTTAGCCTGGAGAAGAGGAGGCTCAGGCGAGACCTTATTGCCCTCACCAGCTACCTGAAGGGAGGTGCAGCCAGGTGGGGGTTGGTCTCTTCTCCCAGGCAACCATCACCAGAACAAGAGGACACAGTCTCAAGCTGTGGCAGGGGAGGTTTAGGCTGGAGGTGAGGAGAAAGTTCTTCCCAGAAAGAGAGATTGGCCATTGGAATGTGGTGGAGTCCCCTTCCCTGGAGGTGTTCAAAAAAGGTTTGGATGTGGCACTTAGAGCCATGGTTTAGTTGTCAGGAGGTGTTGGGTGATAGGTAATAGGTTGGAGTTGATGATCTCTGAGGTCTTTTCCAACCTGGTTGATTCTATGATTCCACGACTCTATGTTCTGCACTGACATGAGCTTCAGTCAAGCAGGTTTGTGCCCACCCGAGCCTTAGCAGTCTCCATTTTGTAGAAAATTATATTACTCTTTTTTTTCTTTGGCATGTCAGAGAGAAATGAATTCATTTTAGCTCCTTGCAGGCATCTATTGCTGAAATTCACCCTATTGACAGTAATCATGAAAAATGTTTACCTTAAAAATATAGATGACAGGTTTTACTCTGAAGTCTGTACATAAAGCCTTTGCCTAATTCCCTGATTTATCAGCTACTTCAGTGCTGTGGAAGGTAGAGTTTTGATTATCATCATGATGTTTGGGGTTTTTTTGAGCTAAAAAGCTATTCAAAACATTATGCTTGAGAGGTTTGATGTTATGAAATGGCACAGTTCATTGCACCCTTCGTACAACGGAGAGGACAGCAACAATCTGGAAGGAAAATACAAATGCATCCTATTATACCTTAAATAACCCTTAATAATTTAAGTAACATAGTGTCAGAGGTAGTTAGCATGGGGGTGGGGGGGGGAAAGAACATATGATGCTAAAGGGGATGCAGGTATTGCTGGGATTTCTGATCTTAATCAGCCCACAAAGCCAATCACATCTTGGGCTGCATCAAGAGAAGCACCTCTGCTATGAGGACAGGCTGAAGGAGCTGGGGGGTTCCACCTGGAGAAGAAAAGGCTTTGGGGGAGACCTAATAGCAGCCTGCCAGTACCTGAAAGGGGCTACAAGAAGGATGGAGAGAGACTGTTTACAAAGGACAGGAGAAGGGGCAATGGCTTCAAACTAGAGAAGCACAGATTTAGATTGGATATCAGGAAGAAGTTCACTGTGAGGGTGGTGGAACATTGGAAGAGGTCGTCTAGGGAGGTGGTTGACCCTCCATCCCTGCAGATGTACAAGGTAAGACTTGAAGAGGCCCTGGGCAACCTGATCTAGTTTGGGATGTCCCTGCTGAGTGCGAGGAGCTCAGACTGGATGAGCTTTGGTGGTCCCTTCCAGCCTGGACCATTCTATGATTCTATGAATGATGAGAACTGAAGCCATTCCTGGCAGGGCAGTGAGCAGCCAGCAGATGGTAACAGACCCCCAGGTTGGGTATTCACTGGTAACTGAAACTTTCTCACAATCAGTTACCAGACCCTGATGGGTTGTGTCAGGTTAGATACTGCTCTTCTGTTCTCTCATGTATTCCCTCCTGTGAGAAACATCACCTCAGATTTCCCAACCCCTTCTCCTTGTTTAGTGCTCTTGACTGCCATCTTCCCAGCAATATCCTCAGCAAATCTGATCCCCTGCTTCTTTTTCTTGCCTTAGAAATCACCTTGTCTGCCTAAACCTCCACATGCTGCCCATCCTTTTACCTGTTCCCACACCTTTGTTTTCTCATTTCCTGCCTAGTCCTGGGTTAATTCACACATTCATAGATGAGAGCTGTGGAAAGTGAGAGATGATCACTGTGAAAGTGATGCTGACATAAGGAACGAGACATTTCCTCCCTGTGCACCACCAGCAGTCCATGATGCAGCCTCCTGCTGTCTGATGAAGCCCTCAGAGACCTCTGGCTGGTGTGAATTCATCTGACAAGAAATGGTAAATTAGCAGCAGATCTTTCCTGACACTCTGCTAAGGATGTTAAAAGACAGCAAGGACAATACATCCTTGAGAATGATATTATTTGGGGGGGAAGGAGGGTGGTGGAGGGGGGAGGATAAGGTGCTGGACATTCTTACATGGCCCTGCTGTTGAGGTCAGTGAGCTCTCCACAGCAGTGTCTTCTCATCTGGTTGGGTTCTTGAAAGCACTTTTCTTATGCCATGGTTATGATGGATAACCTGACAGAAGTTCAGATACTTTACTAAGCTTGCTGATGTCAATTGATATATAAACAGGAACACTGATACCTCAGCACTGACCTTATTACCCTGCTTCTAACTGTGGAGACCACTATGAGAAGTCCTAGCTTAAAATCACTGCTGGTTGCTATGCTCAGTGTGAATCAAAGGTTAGAATCACAGAATCATAGAATCAACCAGGTTGGAAAAGACCTCAGAGATCACCAAGTCCAACCTGTCACCCAACACCTCATGACTAACTAAACCATGGCTTCAAGGGCCACATCCAATCCTTTTTTGAGCACATCAATGGATAAAAGCCTTAAGACTTAGACTTTTAAGGCTCTCCTGTCCCTATATTGAATCTTTGTGACTCAAATGTTTTCTGTTTTATTTTATCTAAATAGTTTTCTTTTGCTTCAGTTTCTATGTGCATAGATCTCGTTAGTGAGAGCTATAATGGAGCAAGGAGGCAGGGGATAGTTGTGTGCCTGGATCTTCCCTACTAGTACAAATACTTTTAATGCAAGTATTAGAAGTCAAATTAAACAGTCATTAAAGTAGACAGATCCTCAGAAGAACTTAGTGATCAGGATTACCCATGAGCACAGATCATACAATCAGAATTGTTAGGGTTGGAAGGGACCTCAAGGATCATCCAGTTCCACCCCCCCCGCCATGGGTTGCAGGTTGCTCACAGCCACATCCAGCCTGACTGCAAAAACCTCCAGGGATGAGGCTTCCACCACCTCCCTAGACAACCTGTTCCAGTGTCTCACAACCCTCATGGGGAAGAACTTCTTCCTAACAGCCAATCTGAATCTACACATTCCTATTTTCTTTCCATTCCCCCCAGTCCTATCACTCCCTGACAGCCTCAGAAGTCCCTCCCCAGCTTTCTTATAGCCCCCTTCAGATACTGGAAGGCCACAATTAGGTCCCCTTGGAGCCTTCTCTTCTCCAGACTGAACAGCCCCAACTCCTTCAGTCTGTCCTCATAGGAGAGGAGCTCCAGCCCTCTGATCATCCTCCTGGTCCTTATCTGGACACCTTCCAGCACCTCCAGATCCCTCTTGTAATAGGAGCTCCAGAACTGGACACAGTACTCCAGGTGGGGTCTTACCAGAGCTGAGCAGAGGGGGAGAATCACCTCCCTCGACCTGCTGGCCACACTTCTCTTGATGCAGCCCAGGATCTGATTGGCTTTCCAGGCTGCAAGTGCATGCTGAGAGCTCATGTTGAGCTTCTCCTCCACCAGCACCCCCAAGTCTTTCTCCTCAGGGCTGCTTTCCAGCCAGTCACTGCCCAGCCTGGATTTGTGCCTGGGATTGCCTGGACCCAGATGCAGGACCCTGCACTTGGTCTTGTTGAAGCTCATGAGGTTGGCTTGTGCCCACCTCCCCAGCCTGTCCAGGTCCCTCTGGATGGCATCCCTTCCCTCCAGCGTGTCTGCTGCACCACACAGCTTGGTGTCATCAGCAAACCTGCTGAGGGTGCACTCAATGCCACTGTCCATGGCACCCACAAGGATGTGGAACAAGCCTGGTGCCAGGACTGATCCCTGTGGGACTCCGCTTGTCCCTGGCCTCCCCTGGGACATGGACCCATTGACAGCCGCTCTTTGGGTGCGGCCATCAAGCCAGTTCTGTATCCATCTAGTGGTCACCCATCCAACCCATGTGTCACCAGCCTGGAGACCAGGCTGTGGTGCGGGACAGTGTCGAAGGCTTTGCACAGGGCCAGGTAAACGACAGCAGTTGCTCACCCCTCAGCTATTGATGTTGTCACCTGTTCAGGGAAGGCCACCAGGTTTGTCAGGCAGGATTTGCCCTTGGCGAAGTCATGCTGACTGTTCCAAATCACCTCTTCACTATTCTTCTGAGTCAGCAGTGCCTCCAGGAGGATCTGCTCCATGATCTTTCCAGGCACAAAGGTGAGACTGACTGGCCTGTAGTTCCCTGGTTCCTCCTGGCTGCACTCCTCTGAATATTAATACTCTTTGGGAAGAAGTGTGGCACTAAGTACAGTGATATCTCTCTGTTGTTACTAATGATAGCACACAAATGTAATTTTATCCTGCCTATCTGTCCCCTGGTTTGGGTCTGTTGCTGATAACAAACCAGGCTGTCTTAATACTGGTTTTGTTTGGAGTTTGTCTTACAGGCAGTATTGGAAGATTCTAATACCTTCATAGCTGCAGCAAATGAAGTTGTAGTCCCCAGTGCAGCTCAGCACTGCCTAAGGTCTGAATGGGTGGAGGTTAAAAAAATAAATAACTCTGCCAGAGAACAACTAAAGTTAATAGCAAAGTTTAGTCTGCTGCTCTGAGAGTGCTGATCCAATTTCATTTCAACATTGTACAGGACCAGAATATCAGAGTAAGGCAGTATTCCTTCTCAGAGATCAGTGGAATTACGCTGATTTAGAGCTGATGCTGCATGACTAAAATTATTTTGGAACTAAGAGCTGTGTTTTCTGACATGAGTGAGAAGTATTACCAGTGTTCTGCATGAAATATATATATATATATATGTTTGGAATTGCAGCTTCTCCCAGCACATAGTAAACTCATAGTTCGATCACACTGTGTCTGCACATGAGCAGGCAGTGTGAGCTTGCAGCACAGAAAGCAAATCACATCCTGGGCTGCATCAAAAGATGCATTGCCAGCAGATCCAGAGAGGGGATTCTGCCACTTCACTCTGGTGAGGCCTCACCTGGAGTACTGTGTGCAACTCTGGAGCCCTCAGTATAGGAAGGACATAGGACCTGATGGAGAGGGTCCAGATGAAGGTCACAAAAATGATCAGGGGCTTGGTGCAGGCTAAGGGAGCTGGGGTTGTTCATCCTGGAGAAGAGAAAGCTTTGGGGAGACCTAATAGCAACCTACCAGTACCTGAGGTGGGTCTTACAGGAAGGATAGAGAGAGACTATTTACAAAGGATGAGGGACAATGGCTTCAAACTAGAGAAGAGCAGATTTAGATTAGATATCAGGAAGAAGTTCTGCACCATGATGGTGGTGGAACATTGGAACAGGTTGCCCAGGGAGGAGGCTGAGGCCCCTTCCCTGGAGATATTCAAGGTGAGGCTTGACAAGGCTCTGGGCAACCTGATCTAGTTGGGGATGTCCCTGATGACTACAGGGAGGTTGGACTGGATGGGTCTTTGGAGGTCCCTTCTGGCCTGGACAATTCTGCCTGTGACAGAACAACAGGACACAGTCTCAAGCTGCACCAGGGGAGGTTTAGGCTGGATGTTAGGAAGAAATTCTTCCCAGAAAGAGAGACTGACCATTGGAATGTGCTGCCCAGGGAGGTGGTGGAGTCACTATCACTGGAAGTGTTTAGGAAGAGCCTGGATGAGGCACTTGGTGCCATGGTTTAGTTGATTAGATGATGTTGGGAGATAGATTGGACTCGATGATCACAAAGGTCTTTTCCAAGCTGGTTAATTCTGTATTCTGTATGATTCTGTGATTGTTGTTCAGTCTGTCAATGAATGCTCAGCACTACTCTCATCAGTAGCTTCGACTTAATCCATGCAGCCAGCTGCACTGCCTCTATATGCTTGTGACTTCAGAGAGGACTGGGTTTGATTCCCTGTGTTTGGAATTCCACAGCAATGGGCTTTGAACTATTATTGGTTAGAGTGTCCCCATCCATCTGCTGCTTGTTAAGGCTGGAGATTTGTTGCTGCCTTCGGATAGCTGAGTGCTTTAAAACCCTAACCTAATTGTTTAACTTAAATGGAAAAATCTCATTACAGACAACCTTCGCATTTCCCAGCAGCCACAATGAAGATAAATGTGCATGGGTTATCGTCACAGTGTTCAAAAAAAACCACCCCAAACAACACATTAGGGAAGTTATACATCAAACCTGACTTGTCCTCCAGACTGCTGGGGAGTTGTGGTCAATAACTGGGCAGAGGCAGAAGCGAGCAGACAGCCATTAATGGAGCACTTGCTCTCAGGGTGAGTGTCTTGTGAAACAGGCAGCAGTCATAAACTTGCGGAAACTTGGATGTCCAGCACCAGAACAAGAGGACAGAGTCCCAAGCTGTGCCAGGGGAGGTTCAGACTGGATGTTAGGAAGAAATTCTACACAGAGAGAGTGTTTGCCCATTGGAATGTGCTGCCTGGGGAGGTGGTGGAGTCACCATCACTGGAGGTGTTTAGTAAGAGACTGGATAGGTTGCTTGGTGCCATGGTTTAGTTGATTAGATGGTGTTGGGTGATAGGTTGGATGCAATGATCTTGAAGGTCTCTTCCAACCTGGTTTATTCTATTCTTATTCTATTCTTGTTCTAGTCTATTCTATGCTATGGTATGCTATGCTATGCTGTGCTATTCTATTCTATACTAATTCTATTCATTTATATTAATCTCAGAATTGAGCTGTTTGCAACTGCATAAAACAACAGGTATCTCCTCTTAGAAAAGAAGTAAACAAATGTTGTTGGGATTTTGTTGGTGGTGTTCTGGTTGGGTTTTTGTGGTTTGGGGTTGTTGTTTGTTTGTTTGTTTGTTTTTTTTATGTGGACCACTAAGTTAGTGATCCAGTCAGTGGGAATTATGAATACCTCTTTGTATGGTTACCTCTAACATCTATGAGCTTTCTGTACACTCTGCAGCTTTTATGACTGAAGCTCTTCTCCAGGAGCAAACACCTTTTAATATCACTGTTAGCACAGAGCTATCATCCTAGTGCCGCCTTAGGAAAGAGGACAAGAGGCACTTTGTCAGATGTTGTTCTCAGGCTTTGGTTAAGAGTATCATTGTAATTTCCACCTAAAGACTGGAAGTGTTGATTGAACTGCAGTGGAGGCAACACACAACAGAATAGTGTGGCCAGCAGGAGCAGGAAATCATCCTGCCCTGTTCTCAGCACTGGTTAGGCCACACCTTGATTCCGGTGGCCAGTTCTGAGGTCCTCAATTCAAGAAAGATGTTGAGATGCTTCAACTTGTTCAGAGAATGGCAACAAGGCTGAGGAGAGGTTTGGAACACAGCCTGTGAAGAGAGGCTGAGGGAGCTGGGCTTGTTTAGCCTGGAGAAGAGGAGGCTCAGAGGAGACCTTATTGCTGTCTACAACTCCCTGAAGGGAGGCTGTAGCCAGGCGGGGGTTGATCTCTTCCCCCAGGCAACCAGCACTAGAACAAGAGGACACCATCTCAAGATGCACCAGGGGAGGTTTGGGATGGATATGAGGAAGAAATTCTTCCCAGAAAGAGAGATTGGCCACTGGAATGTGCTGCCCAGGGAGGTTGCGTGGTTGACGATCCTGGAGGTGTTCAGGAAGAGACTGGATGAGACACTTGGTGCCATGGTCTGGTTGATTAGATAGGGTTGGACTTGATGATTTTGGAGGTCTCTTCCAACCTGGTTGATTCTGTGACTCTCTAAATATTCTGAGCTGCCTTCTTTAGATTTGAAGACAGGTTTGCCAATGCTGATTTAACATTTGCCCATGAGCTCTGCACTGGAGGCTTACAAAGTTGTTTTGGAGAGGTGTATTTTATACCACTGTGTAGAACTAAAATGTGGGGGGTTTTGTCCACTGAAACATTTTCCTTATTATTCCTGTAAACAAGTTTCAATGCCAGGAAGGGAGGTAAACAACTAGAAGCTAGACTGTAATGAAAGAGATGCAAGTGAATGGAAATTGCCACTACTGCAGAACAGCCTAGGTGGTTAAACCACTCCACCTGAGAGCTTAAGGCCACTTGCTACAATTCAGTCTCTAGTCCTTCATTAAAAAATGATTCAAGACCTGCAATATTTTCACATTATTTTTATAGGTTTCTTTTTTCTTTCTTTTACCCCCAGTAGTTTGCATTTTGGCTGTGTAAATGTTTTTCTCATCAATCAACAAGCCCTTCAGTTCCTTATTCTATCAAGGTGATACCATTGCTTCCCATCTCTCACTTGGGTTATAGAATAGAATAGAATAGACCAGGTTGGAAGAGAACTTCAAGATCATCAAGTCCAACCTATCATCCAACACCATCTAATCAACTAAACCATGGCACCAAGCACCCCATCCAGTCTCCAAAATGATTTTGTTCATCCTTGCCTCCTCTAGCCCCTCCTCACCACCACTTCTCCCTCAAGGAAACTCAACTCCATCAGCTGAAGTAATACTCCAGAAAAAAAAAAAAAAGAGCATCAGAGTATAAAATGATGATTGCATGGCATTTGGAGCCATCAGCCAGGCAAACAAGCAGCTCAATATTTCAGGCACCCAAATAAAAATTCAAAGGCAGGGGAACAGGCAGGACTGGACTGAGATGTTATAACCTGCCACTAAAAGTGATTTAAACCCTGAAATTCTTGCTTTGCAACAGATTGAAAATGCAGTTCCATGAGGTTCTTTGGTCCATGCATAGGTTGGACTTGATCTCAAAGTTTTCCAACCTGGTTAATTGTCGTCCTTCTCTTCTCCTTCTCTTCTCTTCTCTGATGCTTGCCAAAGCATGACAATAAAGGACAAAAAAGGTTGAATTTGAAAGAAAATTTTAGAGGGGTGAGAGGAACTGGCGTGGGTTCCTGAGGGCCCCTTAGCATTATGAAGAGTGCTGTGCCATGTTCTGCCACGATTTGCTTTCCTGAGTGCCATGATCCTTGGTACTTCTTTATCAGAGCAATGTGTAGCTGCTTCCTGGTTCAGTACTGGCATTAGAAGGGCAAGAGAGACTGACAAGACCCAGACAAACCCAGTTTCTTGTCTGGTGGTTTTGGGGGGCAGGATGCCCAGGCAGACCACTCTGCTCTGGGCAACTCCCCAAGTGTCCAGCCCAAAGCTGGTGGTGTGCTGCAGGCACAGCTGCCCAGAGTTGCACACAGAGCCTTAGTGAGTCTTCAGTGCCTCTGCTAAACAGAGTGGGGAAACAGGAGGCTTTAAAACCCAAGAGGCAGGCTTCCCACCACTCCAGTCTCCTGCCCTCTGAGAGAAAGGCAGCAGTGCCTTCTACTCACAGGGAAGAAGGGCACTACTATCTTTCTCTCCCAATACCCACCCCATAATACATACTGGCATTTTTTTTCAGGGCTGGTGGGTGCAATGCTTCAGAATGAAGGAGGAGATGAATCACTGAGAGCACACAGAATTAACAAGGTTGGAAAAGACCTCAGAGATCATAAATTCCAACCTATCACCCAACACCATCTACTCAACTAAACCATGGCACTAAGTGCCTCATCCAGGCTCTTTTTAAACACTTCCAGTGATGCTGACTCCATCACCTCCCTGGGCAGCCCTCTTTGCTAAGCCATGCTAATATCAAACTCTGTAAAATCCCTGACTCCATTATTTATCATCTTCTGTTCAAGTCAAAGGTGTAACCCAGCTGATGTCTTCATTCAGGTCCCACACAATGGATTGTGGCTTTCTAATCAGTTCTACTGATGTTTATGCACCAGGCTTAGGTAAATTAGTGCCTAGAAGTACAGCTCCATACAAGGGATGGGAAAGCTGGGTGATTTTACCTCTCCACAGAAGCACAAGACAGTTCTAAGCAGCTAACAGTGCAAGTCCTCCAAGGCTCTGCTGTGGAGAGATGAGAGGTGAGGTGGAATCAGTTTAGGTAGTTGTAGATAGCAATAAAGTCTTCCCTGAGCCTCCTCTTCTCCAGGCTAAACACCCCCAGCTCCCTCAGCCTCTCCTCACAGGGCTTGTGGTCCAGATGCCTCTACATTCTTCTTGTTCGGTGAAAAACACCAGAGGAACTTCATTTGTAGAATTACTTCTGCTGAAAGCCTCTTGATCACAGCTATCAGCTAATGCAAAATCATCTGCAGTGCTGTTCTCCTGAGCAAGTTGTGTTTTTTTCCTCATGAGCCTGCCTCAGTTTCGTTGCTGTTTCTCTGGCCTTCTGCTTTATCTTGCCTGTCACCATCTCACTTAGAGGCAGCTGCCCTAAAAAACCCCAGTCAGTCAGTTTCACAACTGTGCATTTTAAATGGATTAGCACACAGGGGTAAATGGAAATCTCTGTATTTGAGGCCTTTCCAAGCACTTGAGGCTCTGGACTGTTTAGAGAAGGGAGAAAGCTTGCAGCAAGCTGAGATTAACCTCTCTTTGCTTTGTATTTCCAAGCTCCTTTGTTTTCTCAATTGAAAATATTCCCTTTGAAGGCTTTCCTTCGTGAAAGGGATTATTTCTTGCCTGAAAAATAATAATTAGCTGATAATTTAGACTGAAAATAAACCACTAGGTCTAGATTCACAGTCCAGAAGAGAAACTGTAGTCTTCTGTGTGGAAAACAAAAGTTATAATCTATTTTATTTTCTTTTTACCTTCTAATGGTGGCAATGCCTTAAAAATATGCTCATTGTGTCTTAGGACAGCTGGGAAAATCACTTGCAGTTTAATGAAGAGAGAAGCTGGTTATGAAGGATGCTTTAAAGGAATAATGCAACCCAGAAAGCCAATCACATCCTGGGCTGCAGCAAGAGAAGCATAGCCGGCAGGGCGAGGGAGGTGATTCTCTCCCTCTACTCTGCTCTGGTGAGACCCCACCTGGAGTACTGTGTCCAGTTCTGGAGCCCCTAGGACAGGAAGGATCTGGAGATGCTGGAAGATGTCCAGAGAAGGGCCACAAGGATGAGCAGAGGGCTGGAGCTGCTCTGCTATGAGGACAGACTGAGGGAGTTGGGGCTGTTCATTCTGGAGAAGAGAAGGCTCCAAGGAGACCTAATGGTGGCCTTCCAGTATCTGAAGGGGGCTGCAAGAAAGCTGGGCAGGGAGTTCTGAGGGTGTCAGGGAGTGATAGGACTGGGCAGAATGGAAAAAACCAAACACCTAGAAGTGGATAGATTCAGATTTGATATTAGGAAGAAGCTCTTCCCCATGAGGGTGGTGAGACACTGGCACAGGTTGCCCAGGGAGGTGGTGGAAGCCTCATCCCTGGAGGCTTTTGCAGCCAGGCTGGATGTGGCTGTGAGCAACCTGCTGTAGTGTGAGGTGTCCCTGCCCATGGCAGGGGGGTTGGAACTGGATGATCCTTAAGGTCTCTTCCAACCCTAACAATTCTATGATTCTAATGTCCATAGCCGAGGAATAACATAAGTGAACAACTAGTGAGAGCTATCTTTCATTTGAAACTAAAATAGCATCTGTTGTTGACTGGTTTATATTCTTTTAGGTATTGCTTTCCAGAACACAGAGATGTTGCTGGTTTTGCTTTCAGGGAACACTGAGGGCATGCTAAGAGATTATCTGGTATGACCTGTGCTAGATTCCATGGTCCTGCTCTCACATGGGCCTTGGACTCGATGATCTTTGGAGGTCCCTTCCAACTCCTAACATCATGAAGTCTTACATTTCATAGAGTTCATACAGAAATACAGACTCCAAACCAGCAAACAAAACATCTCTAAGAGTCTGACTGCATCAGGCATTCAAAAGGGTCACTGTTCATGGCTTAAACCTCAGTAAATGGAGTTGTTGCCATTTGGGAACCTTATCAACATCTATAAATATCTGAGAGGTGGGTGTCAAGATGAAGGTGCCAGGCTCTTTCTGGTGGTGTCCAGTGGCAGGGTTCAAGAGGGGATTGGATGTTGCAGTTGGTGTCACATGGTTTAGTAGTCATGGGATGTTGGGTGACAGGTTGGACTTGATCTTTGAGGTCTTTTCCAACCTTATTGATTCTATGATTCTATGACAAGGATCAAGGGGTATAAACTAGAACGTAGGAAGTTCTGCCTCACCATGAGGAGACATTTGTGTATGGTGAGGGTGGAACAGGCTGCCCAGAGAGGTTGTGAGTCTCCTTCTCTGGAGACACTCAAAACCTGCTTGGATGTGTTCCTTTGTGACCTGCCCTAGACGTCCTGCTCTAGCAGGGCGGGGGGTTGCACTTAGTGGTCTCTATTTTCTCTGTGAATCCTGTGGTTTAAAATACTAGTTAGTGCAGTTGTAATGTTTGTATCTGAAGAGCTGATGACTCTCTGAGTGGGCAATATCTTTTACCTGGAAGGGAACTTGGCTTTTCACTCCAGCATACAATGTAATCCTCTTTATGATAAGCTGAAAAAGCTCTTTTTCAAAGGCATCTTTCTTTGGGCTTTGAATTATGTTTGGAACTCTTTGTGTTCCCTGAGAGCTCTTCAGTGCTGAGGATGAGCACAGTGTTCTTCTATCAGCTTAATCAGTGGTCTAGTGGAGAGAAAACCTCTAGTTTCAGTGTTTTAATTAACCTTGTGTGTTCACATGGGACATGTGAATTGCCTCCCAGTACTTTCAAAACTACTGCTTGTGTTGTACTTTCATGTTCAGATTAAATCTGAGTGAAGCTCTTAGCAGAACTTAGAGGTGGGTAGGAATAATTCCCTCATCTGGAGACATTGTCAAAGAGGTGGTCTAAGGTTTAGGACACCAAAATGTTTATGAACTGCACATGCTGCCACATGCATACCTATGGTTCAGAAGAGAAGAGAAGAGAAAGAGGAGACGAGATGAGACGAGATGAGACCAGGTTGGAAGAGATCTTCAAGATCATTGCGTCCAACCTATAATCCAACACCACCTAATCAACTAAACCATGCAACCAAGCACCCTACCAAGTCTCCTCCTAAACACCTCCAATGATGGTGACTCCACAACCTCCCTGGGCAGCACATTCCAATGGCAAATCTCTCTCTCTGTGAAGAATTTCTTCCTAACATCCAGCCTAAACCTCCCCTGGCACAGCTTGAGACTGTGTCCTCTTGTTCTGCTGCTGGTTGACTGGGAGAAGAGACCAACACCCCCCTGGCTACAATCTCCCTTCAGGCAATTGTAGTGAGCAAGAAGGTCTCCCCTGAGCCTCCTCTTCTCCAGGCTAAGCAACCCCAGCCTCTCCTCATAGGGCTTGTGTTCCAAAACCCTCACCAACCTTGTTAGGGTTAGGCTGGATGTTCGGAAGAAGTTCTTCCCAGAAAGAGAGATTAGCCATTGGAATCTGCTGCCCAGGGAGGTGGTGGAGTCACCATCCCTGGAGGTGTTTAGGAAGAGACTGGGATGCTTGGTGCCATGGTTTAGTTGATTAGATGGTGTTGGGTGATAGGTTGGACTTGATAATCACCGAGGTCTTTTCCAACCTGGTTAATTCTATTCTATTCTATTCTATTCTATTCTATTCTATTCTATTCTATTCTATTCTATTCTATTCTATTCTATTCTATTCTATTCTATTCTATTCTATTCTATTCTTAAGATGTAGATTGATTTGTCTGAATCATCTTTGAGATGACAACTTATTCCCCCTAACCTCTCATCTCTCCACAGCAGAGCCTATGGAGATGGGGAGGGACTTTTGAGGGTGTCAGGGAGTGATAGGACTGGGAAGAATGGAACAAAACTAGAAATGGGTAGATTCAGCTTGGATATTAGGAAGAATTTCTTCCCCATGAGGTTGGTGAGAGACTGGCACAGGTTGCCCAGGGAGGTGGTGGAAGCCTCATCCCTGGAGGTTTTTGCAGCCAGGCTGGATGTGGCTGTGAGCAACCTGCTGTAGTGTGAGGTGTCCCCGCCCATGGCAAGGGGGGATGGAACTAGATGATTCTTGAGGTCCCTTCCAACCCTAACAATTCTATGATTCTATGATTTAAATTGATTTGCAGTCTTTTTATAGGTTCTCAGTGGTTTGTTTTTTAATTCTGCTTCTCATAGAATAAACAAACAAATGAAAAAATAGAAATAATGACAACATTAAGAAGGAGTTCTTTTGCATATGAAACTGTGTGGTTTGGTTAATCTAATGTACAGTCGTACTGGATGTTACCAAGCAGTTTAAGATGAGTCTTGATCACATTATAGACGTGTAAATCAGTGGGAAGGTAAAGAAGTTAATCAAAGACACACCTAAAGGGAAAGAATCTAACTGCTGGTGAGTCAAGGTAATTTAAGAAATTCCACTGGAACACCTACTCAACAAATAACTTTTTCATTCCAACAACAGAAGATCTTTTTGACAGAGACAAAGCAGATTGCATTTGCTTAGGACTTCTACTCAGTATCCAAGTTGTCTGGGTTATACTTTCACTGAATTATCTTCCGGCCAGCAAAGGATATTTCTAAGTGGGAGTGCCATGCAGAGGGGATTGGTTATGTGTTCCATCCTGTCTTTTGGGGTCTGCTGCAGTAACAAGTTCTTCCTGAGGTAGAAAGGAGAACATTCTGCATAGCTGCACACTGGAACTTTAGAGAATTGCTGCATGCTTATTATGGAGACATCTGACATTAGCAAACTGCTCCCATACCTCTGTCAGGAGGATTTGTAAGGCTGAAGCAAGGAAGCAAAACAAAACACAGAAGTTTAGGCATGGTGACATTTACACAGGTGAATCAAGCTATAATGATACTGCTTTGGAAAGTGGCAGCTCTTGTCATTGCACCATGGATAGCATTGCACTTGGAGCCATAATCTAGTAGTCATGAGGTCTTGGGTGACAGGTTGGACTTGATGATCTTTGAGGTCTTTTCCAATGTTGTTGATTCTGTGATTCTATGGTCAGCTCTTGTTCCTGATCTGCACAACAGCCTCCCAGACATATTTTGAATGTGTCCAGAGAAGGAGAACAAAGCTAGTGAGGGGTCTGGAGCACAGCCCTGTGAGGAGAGGCTGAGGGAGCTGGGGTTGCTTAGCCTGGAGAAGAGGAGGCTCAGAGGAGACATTATTGCTGTCTACAATTACCTGAAGGGAGGCTGTAGCTAGGTGGGGATTGGTCTCTTCTCCCAGGCAACCAGCACCAGAACAAGAGGTCACAGTCTCAAGCTGTGCCAGGGGAGGTTTAGGCTGGATGTTAGGAAGAAGTTCTTCATGGAGAGACTGGCCATTGGAATGTGCTGCCCTGGGAGGTGGTGAAGTCATCATCACTGGAAGTGTTTAAAAAGAGAGACTGGATGAGGCACTTGTTGCCATGGTTAAGTTGATTAGATGCTGTTGGGTGATAGGTTGGACTTGATGATCTCCAAGGTATTTTCCTACCTGGTTGATTCAGTGATTCTGTGAAAATATTTATATCACCTAAAGAGTTTTTCAGCCCAGCTTGTTTTGATTTTTCCCTGTAGATACATGATAGTCATCCTGTTTTATCCAAGGATAACATCTTTCATGAAACTGACTATTTACCATTTCAAAGTTCTAGACCCCTTGGTAATATTTGGCAGCATGATTAAAACACGAAAGCAAAATTGCTGCTGCTGTTCAGAGCACAGCAGCAGGGAAAGGCCAGACTGCTGATCAGCCTGATGCAGAGATATCCTGAGAGCAGACAATTTATTTACCATTTCTAATTCTAGGCTGCCCCAAAAAGTGTTATTTGGTTTTAGCAGTGATTCAAGCTGACATTTGCATTGCATTGCATTGCATTAAGCAGTGTTATGATCTGGAGGAATACAGAACTAACCAGGTTGGAAAAGACCTTTGAGATCATGGAGTCCAACCCATCACCCAACACCATCTAATCAGCTAAACCATGGCACCAAGTGCCTCATCCAGTCTCCTCTTAAACAACTCCAGTGATGGTGACTCCACCACCTCCCTGGGCAGCCCATCCCAATGGCCAATCTCTCTTTCTGGGAAGAACTTCTTCCTAACATCCAGCCTAAACCTCCCCTGGCACAGCTTGAGACTGTGTCCTCTTGTTCTGCTGCTGGTTGCCTGGGAGAAGAGACCAACCCCCCCCTGGCTACAACCTCCCTTTAGGTAGTTGTAGAGAGCAAGAAGGTCTCCCCTAAGCCTCTTCTCCAGGCTAAGCAACCCTAGCTCCCTCAGCTGCTGCTCATACTAAACTGTGTAGGGAGACCAGACAAATCAACCAGGAGAAACATGGCCCAACCCATTACAAAAGGCCTTTGAGGTTTTAGTGCAGCTGCTAAAGGAGGGTTGAGTGGAATTTGGTCTATGAAGACCAAATACAGCATTTCAGAAAGAGAAGTGGTCCCATCCACCTAACCAGGGCCCACAGCTACTTCTTGAGGTGCTTAAGTTGATTAAATCTGCCTGAGAGCTTTTTGTGTGCAGGCAAAATTCTTTCCTAAAACTCCCTGTAACTGCAGTTCCAATAACAGGTCTCAAATTAACTTTTTCTCTTTTTTTTTTTTTTTTTTTTTCCCCATCCAGAAAACTCATGGAAACCAAACATATTTGCTTCCTGCTGCCCTCCAACCAGACTTCCATATTGTGATTTCCATTAGCCTCAGCAATCAAGTAGAAGGTGAAAAAGCTAAGTTGTTTTTTATCTTTCCCCTCCAATGTCTTGTTCTTTTCTCTCTCCAGGAAAGTTTACTACCTTCCAGAAGGCTTAATAATGGACAGATCTCCTTTTTAAATTATTCTTCTTCTTTATTTGCCCATTTATTATTGGAAAGGTATTTGAGGGTCTAGCATGAGCTCTGAGGACTCCAGCATAATGCTGTGTAGGAGTTTGGGGTTCTCAGTAGTAGAAATATGCGTAGATGCTCAGGAATATGTGGAGGTTTGGTGAATTGTCCTAAACCCCTCAGCTTAGCTCAAGAGACAGCTATTAATATTCAGCAGCAGTTTAAAGATGGATTCAGTCTGCCCATTCAGAGAAACCTATCTAGTGAGAAGAGTATCAAAACTTTTGTGGCAAGCTGGGCAACAAAATAAAAGGCTTTCTACCTCTGCAAACATTCACTTGCTAGAGATGGGTGAGATGAAGACAGTAAGTTTTCCCCTTTCTAGCTGCTGCTTTCACTGTTTTTGGTTATTGCAACAACTGCAGGCCTTTACCAACCTCATTCTGAAGGATGACCTCACCAAAGTAAGTCAAAAAGTGCTATTTCCATAGCTGAAGTTAACAACTCCTAGATTTCAATGTGTAACATGGGTTCCTTCTTTTCTCCTCCTCTCATATGTCTCCTTTTCCTTCCCCAGCCACATTCATTTTAGGCTGGATGTTAGGAAGAAGTTCTTCCCAGAAAGAGAGTTTGGCCATTGGAATGTGCTGCCCAGGGAGGTGGTGGAGTCACCATCACTGAAGGTGTTTAGGAGACTGGATGAGGCACTTGATGTCATGGTTTGGTTGATTAGATGGTGTTGGGTGATAGGTTGGACTTGATCTCTGAGGTCTTTTCCAACCTGGTTAATTCTACTCTATTCCATTCCATTCCCCCCACTCTCTCTCTCTCTCTCTCTCTCTCTCTCCATTTGCATTTTGCTGACTATTTGGCTAGCAGACTAAGACAAATTTTCTTTGGTAAAAACTCTTTACTCTTATTAGAATCTCATTATGATTCTATTGCCATGGTCTAGTTGATTGGTTAGGGCTAGGTGATAGGTTGGACTGGATGATCTTGGAGGTCTCTTCCAACCTGGTTGATTCTGTGGTTTTATGGTTCTATGAAAAGTGGCAAAAAGATCTGGTTCAAATATCCTTATACTGGCACAGGTCTACCAGGTCTTGGCAAGGCTAACAGGATCAGGCACCAGGCACTGCAAAGTATTAAGATGCCTGAAGCAGGATTCATGCAGAAATTTAGTGTTGAAATCCAAAATTCTGACCTCCAATTGTATCTCCTTAATCTTGAAGCTGTCTAAAATCACCAAGCCTTAATTTCTGTCACTACAAAATCCATTCTTACACTGATGATGAATGTGTATAGCTCCACAAATCTCGTTCCCAGATTTATTTAGGCATTGGAATGTGCTGCCCAGGGAGGTGGTGAAGTCACCAAGCCTGGATGTGTTTAGAGGTGGTTTGGATGTGGTGCTTGGGGCTATGGTTTAGGGGTAAGCCTTGTAGAGTAGGGTTCTGGGTTGGACTTGATTCTGAGGGTCTTGTCCAACCTGAATGTTTCTGTGGTTCTGTGATTCTATATTTTCATCAACCAGAATGTCACAGGACTACAGTACTACAGCACACAAAGCAGGGAGGTGCCTTTTCTGGGTTTCACCTCTGGTTCTGTTGCTCTAAGCTGTTTGTGAAAGGCCATGAGATAATCCTGGCCACTCCTAGTTAAGAAAATAGTGTCTAAGCAGAATTGATGATACTGCAGGCTCCTAAAATTCCCTCTTTCTCAGGTTTAATTTATGCTGGTGAGCATGTCTTCAGGATAAAAGAGGGTAAGAATAGAGGAAGAACTGTGGAAAGTACTGATGAAAGTGCTATCTTCAGCTCCTTTGAAAAGATTTGACCCAGGTCAGAGGCTTGAAATGTGGTCTGTTTATTTTTGCTTTCTTTTTTTGCCTTTCAGTTATCTCTGCCCCTTTCCATAATGCCCACTCCACTGCTGACACGGGACTGCAAAGCATGTCTTCTAACTGCAGCTGCAATAGCTGAGCTTTTATTTTTGGCTACCTTTGCCTGAAACTCTACTGGTATGGTGAAACTGGTATGGTGTCTATGGTGAAACCATACCAGTGGTTTAGAAGAGAGTTTTTCTGACTGAGAGAAAAAGAGCAGTATTCAGCGTCCCCCAGCTGTGAATTCCCTTTGCCTGTCACTAGTTTAGGAAGGCAAAACTACTCTCCCTCTCTCTTTCTGATTACGCAGGATCATTTTTCATAGAATCATAGAGTCGTTAGGGTTGGAAAGGACCTCAAGGATCATCCAGTTCCAGCCCCCTACCATGGGCAGGGACACCTCACACAGGTTGCTCAGAGCCACATCCAGCCTGGCCTTGAAAACCTCCAGGGATGAGGCTTCCACCACCTCCCTGGGCAACCTGTGCCAGCGTCTCACCACCCTCATGGGGAAGAAATTCTTCCTAACATCTAATCTGAATCTCCCCACAATTAGGTCTCCTCAGAGCCTTCTCTTCTCCAGACTGAACAGCCCCAACTCCCTCAGTCTGTCCTCATAGCAGAGCAGCTCCAGCCTTCTGCTCATCCTCATGGCCCTTGTCTGGACACCTTCCAGCACCTCCAGATCCTTCCTGTCCTAGGCACTCCAGAACTGGATGCAGTACTCCAGGTGGGGTCTCACCAGAGCAGAGTAGAGGGGGAGAATAGCCTCCCTCGCCCTGCTGGCTATGCTTCTCTTGCTGCAGCCCAGGCTCTGGATGGCTTTCTGGGCTGCAAGTGCTCACTGCTGGCTCATGTTGAGCTTCTTATCCACCAGCAACCTTTGTTGCATCTGCGCATCAGTCAAAGACCAACTGCTTCCACAGATTCTCATTTATAAGTGTCTGTGCACCAGCATACAGACAAAGACAACTGACAGAAGAAAAGAGAACAGATGATATTTAAGTGCATGTTTCTGTGTGGCTGCTTGTTTTCAATGACTGAAAAATAATGATTAGAAGATGGTAACTGCTGCAATGACAATGGTAATGATAAATAATGCTCCAAGTGATCTTATGGCAGTGAAATTCCTACTGTGCCAATTAGATACCATGGGGGGCGGAATCATGGAGAAGAATGTTTGACATCATGATACAAGTAAAAACAAAAACTTGTTAGACACTGCTGGCTCAAACTAAAACCTGAGGGAAGAGGAAAAAGGATGTTTAAGTGAGAAATGGCAGAAGAAAATAATTAATTGTCATTAAAAGGAGAGATTGAAGTCAAAACTTGGACCTTGATTTCCAATTGCCTGGTGAATTATTGCCAGCAGTTCATTGTAGGAGTAGACAATGCCAATGTGTTAATGAAAAGCACTCTATTAATTAAAAAATTTGGAAAAGCAGGGATGTCAGCAGATGAAAAGACATAGATTAATGTTAATTTTCTTTTATTATTATTTGGTTTTTAAATAGACTTGTGTTTCCTGCAAAGAAACTCATTGCTTGTGTGGCAGAAGTGAAAGCATATATTCATTAACAAAGCTAGCGTCTCAGACCCTCAGGGAAACAGTCAACACTTTGAGACTGTCTCTTGATGGGTTTCAAATCAGTAAGTGGGCACTAAGTGTTGCCTCTTCACTGGATCTCATGATGGGGAGCCAGCCTGTGCTCAAAGCTGAACAGGGATTGAGTCAGCTGACTCTGTCCTGTAGTGAATAATCTGATTTCTTAGCTCCTTGTGACTGTCAGCACTTCTGTTTGGGATGTCTTCATTAGAGATAGACTAGACTAGACTAGACTAGACGAATAGAATAGAATAGAGCAGGTTGGAAAAGATCTTTGAGATTGTCAAGTCCAACCTATCACCCAACACCATCTAATCAACTAAACCATGGCACCAAGCACCCCATCCAGTCTCTTTTTAAACACTTCCAGTGATGGTGACTCCACCACCTCTCTGGGCAGCACATTCCAATGGCCAATCTCTCTTTCTGTGAAGAATTTCTTCCCAACATCCAGCCTAAACCTCCCCTGGCACATCTTGATACTGTGTCCTCTTGTTCTGGTTGCCTGGGAGAAGAGACCATCCCCCACCTGGCTTCAACCTCCCTTCAGAAAGTTATAGAGAGCCACAAGGTCTCCTGTGAGCCTCCTCTTCTCCAGGCTAAGGTATGGAACTCTCTACACTATGGGCTTGATTTGTTTTTAATGTTGTACTCTACATTATAGGTTTGAGTTCTTTCTAATAAGTGTTTTTATATTGCTCCCTATTTAGAACTTCTCTCTGGTTTGGAACCTGAGTGACAAAGTGGCACTGAAGAAAAGAAAGAAAGAAAAGAAAGAAAGAAAAGAAAGAAAGAAATGAAAGAAAGAAAAGAAAAAAAAAAAAGAAAAGAAAAAAGAAAAGAAAAAAGAAGGAAGGAAGGAAGGAAGGAAGAAAGGAAGAAAGAAATTCCCCAAAATTTGTGTTTGCTTCATTGGGAGCTGTAATAGAGGCTCCAGAACTGGACAGACTACTCCAGGTGTGGGCTCACCAGAGTGGAGTTTAAGGGGAGAATCACCTCCCCTGACCTTCTGGCTATACATTTTTTGAGTTTTACTATCTACTAGTTGGCATACAAATATGTCTTCTAAATTTTTTGCCTGAAAATCGTTTGCAAACTCAGAATGACACACTTTGAATACTGTGTCAATTTCTGGGTTCCTCAATTTAAGAAGGACATTGAGATACTTGAACATGTCCAGACAAAGGCAAGGAGGCTAGGGAGAGGTCTGGAGCACGGCCTGTGAGGAGAGGCTGAGGGAGCTGGGGGTGCTTAGCCTGGAGAAGAGGAGGCTCAGGGGAGACCTTCTTGCTCTCCACAGCTACCTGAAGGGAGGCTGTAGCCAGGTGGGGGCTGGTCTCTTCTCCCAGGCAACCATCACCAGAACAAGAGGACACAGTCTCAAGCTGTGCCAGGGGAGGTTTAGGCTGGAGGTGAGGAGAAAGCTCTTCCCAGCAAGAGAGCTTGGTCACTGGAATGTGCTGTCCAGGGAAGTGGTGGAGTCCCTGTCCCTGGAGGTGTTCAAAACAGGATTGGATGTGGCACTTGGAGCCATGGTTTAGTTGTCAGGAGGTGTTAGGTATTAGGTAACAGGTTGGACTTGATGACCTCTAAGGTCTTTTCCATCCTGGTTGATTCTGTGATCACATGTGACTTCACACTTGCAAGCAAAATGGCCTAGAGCACATCAATGGTCAGTTCATGGATGAATGACAGCTGGTTAAAGGTGAACCCAGATGAACTTGAATCTATTGTAAATTCATCTCCTTGCTTTGTTTTCTACTTGGATTCTTCCTCAGCACTGTGCTTTCCTCTGGCTAATGCTTGAGTAATGCTCAGCTCTCTTCTGTGCAGGGAAGGAATTCTCAAGCATTTATACTTTTGACTGTACCAATAAGCTACACCTAAAGCCCTTTATGCTTACAAAATTCTAGTGCAGAACACTGAAATGAATATTCTCAGAGAAAAAACCCCACCAAAACCAACCAATCCTTAGACTCTTTTTCCAGCCTACTTTCCATGTTTCTCATCTCTTGTATGGGAGTATAATTATGAAACAAAGAGAAATCCATGTCTTTAATTCTTTGCAACCAAACTGCTTATTAAACCCAAATTTTATTTCATGTGGCTCTTCATATGGAGCAAACATGCTTCCATGGAGTGAGAGGCAGCATTTGACTACCAGTTTCCATCTGTCAGATGGCCTTACAAAGATACAGTCAGTTTGGCTATAACTGTAAGAGTCTTCCCTTGGGATACTGCATCAGATTGGATCTAAGTGTTTAATTGTGATTATTCTGCAAAAAGGTGCACTGTCACACTCCAGTTACACCTACACAGCTCTGTATGGACTTCTGTTTGCCCAGCTGCAAAGGAATTGTAGCAGTCAGGGTATTTGGTGTCATCTTAAATTAGTCTGTGTTCCTTATCTAATATATTGAGGCTATAGCTTTATGACACAAACTGGCCTCACAAACTGGAGCCTTGGCAGCTCCAATTCATTAAAACAATGTTATCATCACCATCCATTCAAGTCAGTAAGCCTTGGTACCAGCATTCTTCTGTTGCTCTCAGCAGTGCTGCAATGATTATTTCTGATTAATCAAGCTGCTCCACAGAAGGTGTATTCATGCCAATTACATGCTGCCCATTGCATGAAATGCCTAATTAACGTTTTCTCTATAAATATTAGCCTGATTAGAAGTCAGCCTGCTGGCAGTCACACCGTCAGAGTCATGCCAAGACCTAGATAAGTCCTGGGAGGTTAGGGAAGCTTCTTTGTCTCTGACTCAGTTGCATTAAGCCAATTTATATGCCATGAATTCAAGGAGAAAAGGCAGGACTGAAAAACTTCACATGGAGGAAAAAGGATTTAAAAGTACTTCTAGGCATTGGACTATAATCTCTGGCTTTCTTGGAGTTTGTTGTCAGTTCTCCTGGATTTCCTTTCCAGAGAGTGGTGGTGAATGGTGCCACATCCAGCTGGTGACCAGTCACCAGTGGCGTCCCCCAGGGGTCAGTGCTGGGCCTCATCCTCTTCAACATCTTCGTTGATGATATGGATGAGGGGGTTGAGTCAGTCATCAGCAACTTTGCAGATGACACGAAGTTAGCAGCAGATGTTGGTCAATTAGAGGGTAGAAAGGCTCTGCAGAGGGACCTCAACCAACTGGACAGATGGGCAGAGTCCAATGGCATGGCATTTAACAAGTCCAAGTGCCAGGTGCTGCACTTTGGCCACAACAACCCCATGCAGAGCTACAGGCTGGGGTCAGAGTGGCTGGAGAGCTGACACACAGAAAGGGACCTGGTGGTACTGATTGATGCCGCCTAAACATGAGCCAGCAGTGTGCTCAGGTGGCCAAGAGGGCCAATGGCATCCTGGCCTGCATTAGGAATAGTGTGGCAGGAGCAGGGAAGTCATTGTGCCTCTGCACTCTGCATTGGTTAGGCCACACCTTGAGTCCTGTGTCCAGTTCTGGGCCCCTCAGTTTAAGAAGGACATTGAGACACTTGAACGTGTCCAGAGAAGGGCAACGAGGCTGGGCAGAGGCCTTGAGCACAGCCCTATGAGGAGAGGCTGAGGGAGCTGGGGTTGCTTAGCCTGGAGAAGAGGAGGCTCAGGGGTGACCTCATTGCCCTCTACAACTACCTGAAAGGTGGTTGTAGCCAGGACGGGGTTGGTCTCTTCTCCCAGGCAACCAGCACCAGAACAAGGGGACACAGTCTCAGGCTGCGCCAGGGGAGGTTTAGACTCGAGGTGAGGAGAAAGTTCTTCACTGAGCGAGTCATTCGTCATTGGAATGTGCTGCCCAGGGAGATGGTGGAGTCACCATCCCTGACGGTGTTCAGGAGGAGATTGGATGTGGCACTTGGTGCCATGGTCTAGTTATGAGGTCTGTGGAGACAGGTTGGACTCGATGATCCTTGGGGTCTCTTCCATCCTTGGTTATACTGTGATACTGTGATATATATATTTTCTGTCTAGTTCTGGGCCCCTCAGTTTAGGAAAGATGTTGGGATGCTGGAACATGTCCAGAGAAGGACAACGAGGCTGGGGAGGGGTCCGGAGCACAGCCCTATGTGGAGAGGCTGAGGGAGCTGGGGTTGCTTAGCCTGGAGGAGGCTCAGAGGAGAGCTTATTGCCCTCTACAGCTACCTGAAGGGAGGTGCAGCCAGGTGGGGATTGGTCTCTTCCTCCCAGCAACCAGCACCAGAACAAGAGGACACAGTCTTAAGGTGTGCCGGGGAGGTTTAGGCTTAGGCTGGATGTTAGGAAGAAGTTCTACATAGATAGAGAGATTGGCCATTGTTATGTGCTGCCCAGGTGGGTGGTGAACTCACCATCATGGGAGGTGTTTAAGAAGAGACTGGATGAGGCACTTGAAGCCATGGTTTAGTTGTCAGGAGGTGTTAGGTATAGGGTAATAGGTTGGAGTTGATGACTCTGAGGTCTTTTCCAACCTTATTGATTCTATGATTCTATGTTTGAGAAAGCAGCATGAGTGCACACCACATCCAAGCCAACAGGTCTTTGAGTTTAAACATTTCATTAAGTCTCCTGTGAGTGATACATTGAGACAAATTAGTATTTTCTGTATTTTATAAAGATAAAGAACTGTTTTGAAAGAGTCTCTTGTCTTAGACTTCAGTGTTACACTTTTAATTACAGTCACCAGCACTGTGTACCAGTGTGGAATGGAATGGAATGGAATGGAATGGAATGGAATGGAATGGAATGGAATGGAATGGAATGGAATGGAATGGAATGGAATGGAATGGAATGGAATGGAATAGAATAAACCAGGTTGGAAAAAACCTTTGAGATCGTCAAGTCCAACATATCACCCAACACCATCTAATCAATTAAACCATGGCACTAAGTGCCTCAGCCAGTCTTTTTTTAAACACCTCCAGTGATGGTGACTCCACCACCTCCCTGGGCAGCACATTCCAATGGCCAATCTCCCTTTCTGGGAAGAATTTCTTCCTCACATCCAGCCTAAACCTCCCCTGGTGCAGCTTGAGACTGTGTCCTCTTGTTCTGGTGAGGAGCCCAGAACTGGACAGAGGACTCAAGGTGTTGCCTAACCAGTGCTGAGTACAGGGCAGAATGACCTCCCTGCTCCTGCTGGCCACACTATTCCTGGTGCAGGCCAGGATGCCATTGGCCTTCTTGGCCTCCTGGGCACACTTCTGGCTCATGTTCTTCATTTCAGCTTTGTGAGGCAAGGAGAACTTCAAGTGAAATCATTTTGGCTTTGTTAAGTGAGCATATCCCGCTGATTACCCACCAACAGTTATGTAATACAAGCAGGGGCAATCAAACCAGGTAGATTTAAACTCTTGCATTACACAGAACTATATTATGTGGTATGTGGCAAGAACATGACACATTTAGTGTAGTGATGATAATTTTCCAACACACAAGTCATTTAAATGGAGACAGATCCAACAGCAGTCAGCAAAAGTGACTTCCCTAAAACTCCTGCTCCATTTCAGTTTCACTGCCTGAAGCTTATGAGGGGTGACACTTCCAACATCCTTTTTCATGGGCTTTGGCAGGAACAAGGTGTCATCTCATTAAGATAAGCAGAATATATGACAGTGAGCAGATCACAGTCATTTCTGGGAAGCTGTAGGTATGGAGAGGATGTTCTAAGTTTTTCTATATTTCTTCTAATTGGGAAGCTGAAAGGAGTAGAAATCATAGAATCAAAGAATCAGCCAGGTTGGAAAAGACCTCAGAGATCATCAAGTTCAACCAATTACCTAATACCTAACATCTCATGACAACTAAACAATAGCTTCAAGAGCCACGTCCATTTCCTGTTTGAACACCTCCAGTGATGGTGACTCCACCACCTCCCTGGGCAGCACATTCCAATGACCAATATCTCTTTCTGGGAAGAACTTTGTCCTCACCTCAAGCCTAAACTTCCCATGGCACAGCTTGAGACGGTGTCCTCTTGTTCTGGTGCTGATTACCTGGGAGAAGAGACCAACCCCCACCTGGCTACAACCTCCTTTCATTTAGCTGTAGAGACCAATAAGGTCTCCCCTGTTGTTGGGGTTTTTTTATACCCTTCACCTCCACCCTGATGGAAAAGCAGAGCTGTCTTCATTATATGCAAACATTACTGGCAAATCTCCTAATGTTTTGAATAGTATCTTATACCAACAGGAAGAAGCAAAGATCAAGCACAAAGACAGGTGAAGGTATCTGAAAAAAACATATGGAGCGAGACATTCATTCTCTTTTTGTTGTGAGGTTTGCAGTAGAATCAAAGAATTGTTAGGGTTGGAAAGGACCTCAAGGATCATCCAGTTCCAACTCCTCTGACTGGGCAGGGACACCTCACACTACAGCAGGTTGCTCACAGCCACATCCAGCCTGGCTGCAAAAACACCTCCAGGGATGGGGCCTCAACCACCTCCCTGGACAACCCATTCCAGGGCTTCACCACTCTCATGGGGAAGAACTTCCTCCTCACATCCAGCCTGAATCTCCCCACCTCCAGCTTCATTCCATTCCCCCTAGTCCTATCACTACCTGAGATCCTGAGAAGTCCCTCCCCAGCCTTCTTGTAGCCCTCTTCAGATACTGGAAGGCCATAATTAGGTCACCTCGGAGCCTTCTCTTCTCCAGACTGAACAGCCCCAACTCCCTCAGTCTGTCCTCATAGGAGAGGTGCTGCAGCCCTCTGCTCATCCTCGTGGCCCTTCTCTGGACACCTTCCAGCACCTCCAGATCCCTCTTGTAATAGGGGCTTCAGAACTGGACACAGTACTTCAGATGGGGTCTCACCAGAGCTGAGTAGAGGGGGAGAATCACCTCCCTTTACCTGCTGGCCACACTTCTCTTGATGCAGCCCAGGATCTCATTGGCTTTCTGGGCTGCAAGTGCACACTGAGAGCTCATGTTGAGCTTCTCCTCCACCAGCACCCCCAAGTCTCTCTCCTCAGGGCTGCTTTCCAGCCAGTCATTGCCCAGCCTGGATTTGTGCCTGGGATTGCCTCGACCCAGATGCAGGACCCTGCACTTGGTCTTGTTGAAGCTCATGAGGTTGGCTTGTGCCCACCTCTCCAGCCTGTCCAGGTCCCTCTGGATGGCATCCCTTCCCTCCAGCCTGTCTGCTGCACCACACAGCTTGGTGTCATCAGCAAACCTGCTGAGGGTGCACCCAATGCCACTGTCCATGGTACCCACAAGGATGTGGAACAAGCCTGGTGCCAGGACTGATCCCTGAGGGACTCCGCTTGTCACTGGCCTCCAGTGGGACATGGACCCATTGACAGCTACATAAATAAATATCAATATGAGAGCAGATGCAAAAATTTTCTTGATGATGCTTGAGAATGTGCTTTTTTTGCTGAAAGATCTGAGGCCTGGGAATACAAAATGACCTTTTCTCTCTCAGCCTCTCCAGTGGGGATTTGAAGCCTAAGATAAAAATGCTTCCTTCAGGTTCTTTGTGTTAGGAATAATCTTCACAGATATATACTTCACTTTTTTTTTTTTGCTTCTGAGGTAAAAGCTGCACACTTTTCCCTTGAAAAAAAAAGAAAAAAAAGAAATATCATAGCAGTCACTTAATGGTTTCCACTTACTCTGCTCTAGAAATATGGCTCTTTTTCAAACAATCAGTATTTTTCCCCACAAACAGCCACAGCAGGAGTTACTCCGGGTAAAAGCATGTACTGCCTTGTGTTCTCTGTCTCATGGAGGGGAAAACAAAGCATGGGAACATTGCTGACCTGTTTTGCCACACAAATACCTGCCCCTTGGAAGGTAAAACACCCATGCTAATTGCAATAATTCAAGGATCTGGAGTGCTGGAAGGTGTCCAGAAAAGGGCCACCAGGATGATCAGAGGACTGGAGCTGCTCTACTCTGAGGACAGACTGAGAGAGCTGGGGTTATTCAGTCTGGAAAGAGAAGGCTCTGAGGAGACCTAATTGTGGCCTTCCTGTATCTGAAGGGGGCTGCAAGAAAGCTGGGGAGGGACTTTTGAGGGTGTCAGGAAGTGATAGGACTGGGGGGAATGGAACAAAACTAGAAGTGGGTAGATTCAGCTTGGATGTTAGGAAGAAGTTCTTCCCCATGAGGGTGGTGAGAGACTGGCACAGGTTGCCCAGGGAGGTGGTGGAAGCCTCATGCCTGGAGGTTTTTGCAGCCAGGCTGGATGTGGCTGTGAGCAACCTGCTGTAGTGTGAGGTGTCCCTGCCCAGTAAGGGGAGTTGGAACTGGATGATCCTTCAGGTCCCTTCCAACCCTAATGATTCTATGATTCTCTGATTTCACCATGATAGATCCAGCATTTCATTGGATATGCATTATGCAGGGTTCAGAATACTGTGAAATTTAAATGGGGGAGAGAATGGTACTTCTTTTTTTTTTTTTCCTTTCTTTTTTAATAAAAGCCTATATATATCAAGAAATCTTAAAGGAAAGAAAAAAATTGGTTTTCATCCAAGGAAATGCATTACTATTTTTCCCTCTAGGTTTGCTTTTTTCCCATATTGTTTTCTGAATGAAAACATATTCCATACATACAGGAGAGATGTGGAGGTGATGGAGAAGTGTAGAGGAGGTCAAGGGAGCTGGGGAAGGGCCTGGAGAATAAATCTGATGAAGAGCAACTGAAGGAGCTGAAACAGAGGAGGCTGAGGGGAAACCTCATTGCTCTCTGCAACTACTTGAAAGGACCTTGTAGAGAGGCTGCTGCTGGTCTCTTGTCCCAGGTAATTTGTGACAGAACAAGAGGGAATGGCCTCAAGCTGTGACTGGATAGGTTTCGACTGGACAGTAGGAAAATTTTTTGAGGGCAAGAGTGGTCAGGGATTGGAATGTGCTGCCCAGGGAGGTGGTTGAGTCCCCAAGCCTGGATGTATGTAAAGGTGGTTTGGAAGTGGTGCTTGGGACTATGGTTTAGGGGTGTGGTGGATTGAGGGAGGGCTTAGCTCTCCCTCCCCCACAGAGAAAAAACACACAGCTAAACTCAGTTGGAGAAGCAAAGCTATATTTACAAGCATATATGAAATGCAGGTTATATATAACACAATATATACAGTATTTACAATATACATAGAAATATACAGCAAAGGAGAATAATACAACAAAATTCTCTACTCTGGACAGAGAGGAGGGTCTCCCCCCTGTACCCTCCTCTCTCCCCCTACCTCCCATTTTTCCCAAAAAGGGGTTAGAGAGAGAAAGAAAGGCAGTTATTAAGGAAGAGAGTTCTTATTAGGCTTCAAAAAAGCACATGCAGGAATTAGTTTTGCTTATCTTAAGGTCATTCCGGCAGACAGGCTGGAACTGAGAAAAATTCCCACTGTACTAAAACTTAAAGTTGCATTCTACCAATCTACCAATGAAATTCATTTAGAATATCTGAATGCTTTCATTTTGATACCAAAACATTCAGACAGAGTGTTCCAACACTGTCCCTCTCTTAAAGGCACAACCTCAAACGGTCACAAGGGGTGATCCTTGCAGAGTACGGTTCTTGGTTGGACTTGGTGATCCTGAGGGTGTTTTCCAACCTGAATATTTCTGTGATCCTTTTCATATTGTATTCATGACTAATAAACCATGGCACTAGGTGCCATGGTTTAGTAGTCATGAGGTCTTGGGTGACAGTGTTGACTTGATGATCTTTGAGGACTCTTCCAATCTTATTGATTCTATGATTCTATGATTCTATTAAGTTATTAAGTTGAAAAATGAGATACCTTTTTTTTTTTTGAGAGGAAACCACAGCGGGGCAGACCAAGTTTGCACCCAAAAGCAAATGATTTAGCTTACAATTTAGAATTCAGCTTACACAAATTTTGCAAACCAATTTTTGCCCACTTTGGTAATTATTAATAAAATAATAAGCAGCTGCCAAGGGCTTGCTGGCCAAGTACCCATGCCAGTGAGATTTTTATCCATAGGTTTTTACAAGCTATCATAGTATCAGAAACACTTTTGCTTGGCTCTGACAAGTGCTCTAAGAGCAGTTGTAGTTCTTAATATCAGGCAGAAGAGGTGACAGTTCAATTCAAGGGAGTTATGAGAGAGAGAGGTCTCTTCCTGGGATAACATATCTTATATGGGGGGAAAAAACAGGTTCTATGAGGCTAAGTCTCCATTAACAACTAGTGTGATTTTGTAGAATTGATCTGCACAGAAAAACAGTTGTCCCTGAGGACCTGTCAGACATATAATCACCTTAGAGGTGATATGGAATACCTCTGGAGTGATATGCTCCTGGGTTCCCTCTCTCAGTTTAGTTTCATACAACAGTGTGATGAAGATGCTTGCAGGCAACCCCACAGTGCCAACCACAGTGCAGCAGGTGGTAGTAAGCACAAGATTTACCTCCAAGGTGCAGTAGGTGGTAGTAAGAGCAAGATTTACTTCCAAAGTGCACTCTCAATTTCTGTCAAATGGAGGTACAGAGGCACTCTAAGTTTCTAGAGTGTGCTGGCTAGCTCTGGTTATTTATGCTCTGTAAAACTGGGGCATGTGGGTGTTAATGTACCACAAGAAGCTGCTAATCCTTTTATGATTTTATGTGAAGGCAATGAAAACCTAATAAGATTAAAGATTCAATTTTTCTCTAGAAAAGGTGACTTTATTGGGTAGCTGCCAAGAACACAACATAAACTGAAGAAATTAACTCTATATGTCTAATAAATAAATAACTAAATAAACCACACAATTACTGAACTGTTATTATCTTTATGTACTTAATTTCAGTAGGCAGTTATTCAGGTCTTTGCCTATACTTGTGGCTCTAATTAGAATCTAGGGGTTCAGACAAAGCTGTGTGAAAGAGTCTTACCCTGTGATGAATACTGATGTCTTTCAAAGTAGATGATCTGTCTGATTAGCCTGGAGAGGAGGAGGCTCAGGAGAGACCTTGTTGCCATCTACAACTACCTGAAAGGAGGTTGTAGCCAGGTGGGGGTTGCTCTCTTCTCCCAGGCAACCACCACAACAAAACACGAGGACACAGTCTCAAGCTGCACCAGGGGAAGTTTAGGCCTGAGGTGAGGATAAAGTTCTTCACAGAAAGAGTAATTGGCCACCGGGATGTGCTGCCCAGGGAGGTAGTAGAGTCCCCATCCCTGGAGGTGTTCAAAAAAGTATTGGATGCGGCACTTGAAGCCATGGCTTAGTTGTCAGGAGGTGTTAGGTATAGGGTAATAGGTTGGACTTGATGATCTCTGAGGTCTTTTCCAACGTGGTTGATTCCATGATTCTATGATTCTATGATTCAGCACATGAGATTATTTGGGAATTCACATTCTTCCAAGCTGATTTTTCTGGATGACATCTCACTGAAGTTCAGGAAGTCTGTGGGATCAAGTTTTCAGTGTCTGTATTTAAAGGAGAACAAAGAAGTCAAGATATCTTGCAGGAATGACTGTGTCGTGGTTAATATTCCATTCTATCTCTTTACTCACGAGCATGTTTCATGTCTTCTAAAAGATTCTGTAAGGTACAGCCAACACCACCAGTGTGTATGTGCACCGACAGTAGATAAAGAGATACCCTCCTGCTGGGACAGGCAGGCAAGGTCCACTACCATCCCTGGAGGTGTTTAGGAAGAGACTGGATGGGGTGCTTGGTGCCATGGTTTAGTTGATTAGATGGTGTTGGATGATAGGTTGGACTTGATGATCTTGAAGGTCTTTTCCAACCTGGTTAACTCTATTCTATTCTATTCTATTCTATTCTATTCTATTCTATTCTATTCTATTCTAACCCCAGTGCATTTTCACTCTGTGCAGATTTGGTCTTCAAGTTAAAATCTACAACAAGCACACAAGTTTAATTGGCTTTGAGTTTAGAATAGAATAGAACAGAATAGAACAGAACAGAATAGAATAGAATAGAATATATCAGGTTGGAAGAGACCTTTGAGATCAAGTCCAACCTAACACCCAACACCATCTAATCAACTAAACCATGGCACCAAGTACCCCATCAAGGCTCTTCCTGAACACCTCCAGGATGGTGACTCCACCACCTCCCTGGGCAGCACACTCCAATGGCCAATCTCTCTTCCTATGAAGAACTTCTTCCTAACATAGATGCTTGCACCTCTGGATTATCAGAGTGTTGTAAAACTGTTGAAGGCCTACAGATAAAACACAGACATTTCTATGGCTGATTTTGGCTCTTTTCTCCTACTATTAAAAAAAGCCAAACCCAATCTCTGTTGAATTTTCTACTATGCTCTATAGAAAGTAACATGATTTCTCAGAGCCTTCTGCAAATGCCAAAAATTGATCTTTTTTTTTGATGTGGGATTATGAACAAAAAATTCTCATTAATTTCTTTCCCCCCCCCTTCTTTGGAAGCAGCTAGATCCTTCCAAATTAAATCCAAACCCTGGGCTCAACACACTTGAATCAGTGCCACTCCCATTTACTATGGTGCCTCCAACAAGCTTGGTCTATACCCAGCCAGATCAGGTGGCAACTAAAAACAAACAACACAACTCAAACCAAGACTGCACATCTCATGCTCAGACTCTGAAAACAGTTGTACATAAACTCAAAATTTTAGCTGAAAACCGTTTTAAACTTCATTTTTCCCCCCACATATGCTCTCTTGGCAAGCAGGCTCAGAAAGAGGTATGCTAATGAGTTATAGTCACTGTTTTCAGAGTCCACATATATATGGTGTTTTATCTACAAAACTGATGTGTTTTTTCTAACTTCTAAGTTAGTCAAATATTCTCAAGAAATAGCAAATAAGAGCTTCATAAATATTTATGTGGGATCCTGGTACAGTGTTGCACTTCAAATAGCAGTATTAGTGCATACTTTTTCTATTGTTTTCCATAGGCTGTCTTAAAGACAGGAGTACTAAATATATCTGAAGTAAGGCTTCATGTTGTTTTGATGAGCTAGGCAAGTCTTCAGAAGAAAGCTACACTTGGTGCATCTCCAATTTACACTAAATTCCAACAAGCTAACCAACTTGGCGCAGTTGCTGATGTGATATGGAAATTTTAGGGTCTATGATATCTTTGTGGTATGGCTGATAACATTTGGGACTGGGACATCTCTCTTATGAGGAGAGACTGAGGAAGCTGGTGAACTGCTTAGCCCAGGAAAGAGAAAGATGGGGCGATATTATCTTCATACATAAATACCTCATGGGAGAATGTCAAGAGAAAGAAGTCAGGCTCTGGACCTGATGGAGTGGGTTTGTAAGAGGGACATGAAAATGATCAGGCATTGGAGCACCTGTGCTACAAAGACAAGCTGTCTTTTCTCAGAGGTCTTTTCCAATCTGGTTAATTCTGTTCCGTTTCATTCCATTCCATTCCATTCTGTTCTACTCTGTTCTTGTTCTCCCTTCTTCTCCCTTCCTTCTTCTTCTCCCTTCCTTCTTCTCCTCCTCCCTTCCCTCTTCTCCTCCTCGCTTCCCTCTTCTCCTCCTCCCTTCCCTCTTCTCCTCCTCCCTTCCCTCTTCTCCTCCTCCCTTCCCTCTTCTCCTCCTCCCTTCCTTCTTCTGCTCCTCCCTTCCTTCTTCTCATCCCTTCTTTTTCCTTCTTCTTCAAAGGCCATTGTGGTTCATCTGTTGATTTGGTTCCTCCTTGCTTAGTGTTGCAGATCAGGGAAAGATTGTAAATGTATAAATATACACATGGGTATAGATATGTATATATAAATGAAGAAGAGTTATTTCTTCTAGTTTCAAACTCTCTCAGCAGTGTGCTTTGACTGCTAAAACTCAATAACAGGGGGAAAAAAAGAAGCAACTCATCTTGGGAGCTTTCCAGAAAATTTCAAACAAGTTTATACAGTTTCTTCATTAGTGTTTGTAATATGAAACAAATCAGCCTGGCCAGTGGGATCTAACAGTAATTTGAAACCTTAGTAAGGTTGAGTTCTGGAGAAGGAGATAACAGATAGTGGTTTTGATTCAATAATGTCTAAGCATTTAACTCAAAATAGACTCAACCAGTAAATCCAAGCACAAAAATATTCATCACAAAGCCAGCTAATATTGCACTCAATAAACCCAATTCTCACTTAGGAGGAGAAAGTAATAGGCTATTTCTTCCATTGAGAAACCTGTAAAACCACCTTCTGTCTATTTAAGGTAGGTGTGTATTGCATTTGTGTTTCATTTTCTCCATAGCATCTATCAACCAATTCAGGATGCTTATTGCATACTTATTGCACAGAAGCCACTGTTTCCTACTGGGTTCCAGAGATGGTAGTTACACTCCATGTGCCTCACAAAATTGTCTTGCTTCAAAGGTCTTGCAGCAGCTGGGGATGTTTAGATTGGAAAAGAGAAGAGAAATGTGGAGGTGCTGGAGCCAGTATGGAGGAGGGCAAGGAAGCTGGGGAATGACCTGGAGAATAAATCTGATGAAGAGCAATTGAATGAGCTGGGGACGGTTAGTTTGGAAAAGAGGAGACTGAGGGGAGACCTTATTGCTCTCTACAACTACCTGAAGGGACATCGTAGAGAGGCTGCTGCTGGTCTCTTCTCACAGGTAATTAGTGATAGAACAGGAGGGAATGGCCTCAAGCTGTGACTGGTTAGGTTTAGATTGGAGATTAGGAAAATTTTTTGAGGGCAAGAGTGGTCAAGGATTGGAATGTGCTGCCCTGGGAGGTGGTTGAGTCACCAAACATGGGTGTGTTTAAAAGTGGTTGGGATGTGGTGCTTGGGGTTATGGTTCAGGGGTAAACCTTGTTGAGTAAGGTTAATGGTTGGACTCGATGATCCTGAGGGTCTTTTCCAACCTGAATCATAGAACCAACCATGTTGGAAAAGACCTCAGAGATCATTGAGTCCAACTTATCACCCAGCCCTATCCAGTCAACTAGACCATGGCGCTAAGTGCCTCATCCAGTCTCTTTTTAAA
The DNA here is from genome assembly GCF_014839835.1 of Dryobates pubescens. Lineage (NCBI taxonomy): Eukaryota > Metazoa > Chordata > Aves > Piciformes > Picidae > Dryobates > Dryobates pubescens. The sequence continues at coordinate 33,760,574 of NC_071612.1, forward strand.
CACCTCCAGGGATGGTGACTCCACCACCTCCCTGGGCAGCACATTCCAATGGCCAATCACTTTCTGTGAAGAATTTCTTCCTAACATCCAGCCTAAACCTCCTCTGCCACTGCTTGAGACTGTGTCCTCTTGTTCTGGTGCTGGTTGCCTGGGAGAAGAGACCAACCCCCACCTGGCTACAACCTCCCTTCAGGTAGTTGTAGAGAGCAATAAGGTCTCCCCTGAGCCTCCTCTTCTCCAGGCTAAACAATCCCAGCTCCCTCAGCCTCTCCTCATAGGGCTTGTTCTCAAGACCTGTCCCCAGCCTCGTTGCCATTCTCTGGATACGTTCAAGGGTATCAATATCCTTCTTAAACTGAGGGGCCCAGAACTGGACACAGTACTCAAGGTGTGGGGGCAGATTCTGCTGATGCCTGGCCAAACATTCCCCCTGTCACCTGTCCAAATGGAGAAAATCGAGTAACAGGTGCCTTGGGAAAAAAACAAACCTGGCATTTATTTTTAAGTCTGGATTTATTGCTCTTAACATTATGAGAACAAGCACCTGTTGCTGTCTGCTGAGCACATTAATTTCTATGTCTGAGGGGATGCTTGGTTTCTGTGTGTCCTATGCTAGCTCCAGCATAACTGAAGAGACAAAGTGACAAATACTGCAGTTTATATGCTGAAAGAAGGATGTGCAAGGGCTGAACTGCAGTCCCATGATTGGCAGATGGTCTGTTAGGAGTTCTCTTTGTGCTGTTTGTCCAAAGCCTGGTAGTAATAACAAGGCTATCAATTTTATTTACTCACTTCATTGTTTAGAATACCTCAGTAGAGGAGTGAATGATGGACCAGATCTGCAGCTCTTGGTAAAGCCCACTGTGAAGGTGTTTAAGAAGAGACTGGATGGGGTGTTTGGTGCTATGGTTTAGTTGATTAGATGGTGTTGGATGATAGGTTGGACTCAGTGATCTCAGAAGTCTTTTCCAACCTGGTTAATTCTTCTCTTCTCTTCTCTTCTCTTCTCTTCTCTTCTCTTCTCTTCTCTTCTCTTCTCTTCTCTTCTCTTCTCTTCTCTTCTCTTCTCTTCTCTTCTCTTCTCTTCTCTTCTCTTCTCTTCTCTTCTCTTCTCTTCTCTTCTCTTCTCTTCTCTTCTCTTCTCTCCTCTTCTCTTCTCTTCTCTCCTCTCCTCTCATTTGTCCATGTTTGTTGTCTGAAGCTGCATTACAATGCACAAACAAAGGCTTCAAAAGCAGGCAGAGAAGAGCTAGCAAAATTCTCCTGGTCCTGCTTTTCAATTTATCTAATGAAATTACCATTCAAATCACCTGTTAACTGTCTGTGGGCTAATTTAAAATTCTTAATGTCTGCCTAAAGGAATAAATATAGATTTTACCCTTTAGATTCATGAATTGGTGTTTCTGATCCATTTTTCATTCTAGTTGTGTACAGAATGGAATTGGAATACAGAAACCTGCTAAACTTCGTGTCTGTGGAGAAGTAGCGGCAGCTAAAAAAAATTGTGCCTTCATTAGAGGCTTCTCTTTCACCCAGACTTGTGTGGAGTAGTCAGTGATGCCCACAGCTATATTCAGTTGAAATTTTTCCAGGTAAGCTTGAATAATTCACACTTCATTGCCTCTTTCCAAAGAAGAGCCTTCTTAGAAAAAAAAATAAATAAGTGTTATTTCTTTGAATCCTGTGAGAAAATTAGGTTCCACAGTCAGAGCACAAAGAGCAGTGTGCTTTGGATGGATTTTTCAGCAGTGGGAAATGTGCTCAACCCCTTTGCTCTGTGATGGCCACAAGAGATGTATAGAAACATGTCTGAAAGCTCTTCCTGATGCTGAAATGGTGCACAGCTAATTGTTCACTCCACAGCATTGGTTTTTGAGAATCATAGAATCATAGAGTGAGGCTTTAGGTGTAGCTTATTGGTACAGTCAAAAGTATAAATGGTTGAGAATTGCTTCCCTGCACAGAGGAGAGCTGAGCGTTACTCAAGCATTAGCCAGAGGAAAGCACAGTGCTGAGGAAGAATCCAAGTAGAAAACAAAGCAAGGAGATGAATTTACAACAGATTCAAGTTCATCTGGGTTCAGCTTTAACCAGCTGTCATTCATCCATGAATTGACCATTGATGTGCTCTAGGCCATTTTGCTTGCAAGTGTGAAGTCACATGTGATCACAGAATCACAGAATCAACCAGGCTGGAAAAGACCTCAGAGGTCATCAAGTCCAACCTGTTACCTAATACCTAACACCTCCTGACAGCTAAACCATGGCTCCAAGTGCCACGTCCAATCCCCTCTTGAACACCTCCAGGGATGGTGACTCCACCACCTCCCTGGGCAGCACATTCCAATGGCAAATTACTCCTTCTGTGAAGAACTTTCTCCCCTTTTAACAGGCTTGGCTTGTCCTGTGATTTCTCCACAAATGGAACTTCACTTTTCTATTTCAAAAGGAGCAGGGGGAAACAACAAAATAATTACAAGGTGCTGCTGAACCTCTGGGGAGTGCTATTATTGTCTCCTCTCAGTCTCTCTCCATGGCCTTACCCATCCTAAGCATTCTCTTGCTGCCAATACTAAAGATCTTAAAAGGCTTACTGCAAATTTTCATGTCTTAGCTTTCAGGTTGTCTTTTTCCACACTCAAATTCTCCAAATGGAAGCAATTTGTGCACTAACGCAGAATTGCTCTGATCCATCCTTGCAGTTTATGGCAGCCCTGTTATTATTAGGCACTCATCAAGCTGTAAATGCTCATTATTGTTTGTTTATTTAATGAAAGGGGTTTGGTTCATGGTTAGAGTGTTGATTTTTTTCATAAGATATCTTGACTTAGGTCTGCAAAAGTGTCTGCTTTGAACTTTCCTCAGCTGTAGAGAGACTTTAGTACAATGCTCATCTCTCAGAAGCATATAGTAGGCATTGCAGCTTCCTACATCCTTTTATGTGAAGGACTGAACCCCATGCTGACTACCTAACTGTTTTTTAACCTCAGAAGTATTTTTGGTGTGAGGTGTTGTCTCAGTTCAGAGAGGGGAAGAGACTCAGTTCTTTTGAATATTCCTGTGTCATGAAATTAGAGGCACAAACAAGGCCAAAATATCAACAGCTAGACTATTTATTACACAAATAAAGTGGATGGATCAGCAGGGGAGAGAGAGGATAGAGAGTGAGAGAGAGAATAGGGAGAAAGAGAAGGAAATGAATTATATTACCACACCCCTCACCCCCCAAGAGAGTTTGAGTCTCGCTGCAGCTTTGGATGTGGAGGAGATATTGGGTCTGTAGAGGAGGGGTGCTGCAGCTTTGGCTGTAGAAGAAGGGTGCTGCATCTTTGGCTGTGTTGTCCTCCGAGCAGCATCTTCAGCTCCATGAGTTGCAGCAGGCAGAAGTTAGGACACGGAGAGTGAGTTCTTCTTGGTCTGCTTCTTCCAAGCTACATGGTGATGTCTCTGCCTCCATTTTTCCTTCTTGGTGGCATTGTCCAGGCCTCTTCCTCCCGTGTTTTCCTTCATCTGTGTTTTCCTTCTGTGTTTTTCTTCTTCAGAGCCAGGAGTTGTTCAAGTCTTTTTATACAGGTTTTTAGTCCTTAGGTATGTGTCCAAGTATTGTCCCCCACAAAATCATCCTTAGATAAGTGTCCAGGTATTGTTCCCCAGGAAATCTTCCAGTGTATTCCTTGTGTTTGGACAGGGGTCTGGAGGAAGAGGGTGGGGCTCTGCCTCTTTATTCTCCATTTACCTGCCCACAAACCCAATACACACCAGGGGCCAGGTGGTGAATCCATTGTCTCACCATCCTCCCTTTCTGGGGTACCTGATGGGTGGAGATGATCTTGTCTTATGCATATTCCAGAAGGTATCCATAGCAGTGGCCCTGGCCCATTGTTGTCAGGCCAGCTGTAGTCCAGTGAGCAATCTTTTATCCTTGCACCTTCCTGAGAGTTATTCTAGTGGCTCTGCCCAATACACATCAGCTATTGTCTGGGCAAGCAGCAAAGGTGATTTTATCTCTGTTGAGTCACATCAGAAGAGACAAGATTTTAGTCTCTCATGGGTGGGTGGAAATGTGGAGAGCTGAGAGGTGGTTCTCAGTGTTGGCAATGAATGATCAAAACTTCTGTTTCACTGAAGGACAAGGAAGAGGTGATAAAGTCTCCTCCAGCTCGCTGTTTGACACACTAACCTCATTTGCTCCTCACTAATACTTACTGCAGCAGCAGCAAGTTAATTAGTAGCACCTGAATATCTTGCTCATTCATCAGGATGTGGGCTTCACGAGTAGCCACTCTGGGCTGTTCACTGCATGGTTATCCAACAGTTACAAAAAACCCCACCCAATAATAATTGTATTTAGTGATTAGCAGTGCTTGGAAATGGCCCCAAGGAAGATGAATGCTGGTTCTTAATGACTTTCCTTTCAAGGTTACTTGCTTTCTTAGGGCAGTGTGCTTTGCTCCAGGAGAATAAATGTCACTGTTTCCCTCAGTGAATTCCAGCTTTATTTTGCTTTCCTCCTTATCCATTCAGCACATATAGAGATGAATCCATAAAAGCCCTTACATAAAAATCTGAAAAGTTATGGGTATAGATCATTTTAATAATTATATCAAAGCCACAGCTCCTTCCTGACCATCTCAGTCATCACTTTTGTTGTCAAAGTGGATTAAAAGATCGAGGAGGTTAATTTAGAGGGGGGAGAAAAGTTGTTTACGGAAAGTATGATTGAAATCCAGATGAGATTTGATGCTTTAAATAGCAGAGGGATAATTCATCATGTCTAAGACCAAGAGCCTAGGAAATGAAGCATTGAATAACTAACCTGTGGTGAAACAGCAGAACTATAGTGGTTGTTTCAACATCTCAGGACTGGCACACCCAACTTGAAATTCATTTGCTCCATCTGAACCACAAAAGGAGATTTCTATTCCTATCTGCTACTGAATTAGAATCAAATAGTTTTCAGGCAGGTTTTCAGCTTTGCCAGTTTGCAGAGTAGAATAGAGTAGATTAGAATAGAATAGAATAGAATAGAATAGAATAGAATAGAATAGAATAGAATAAACCAGGTTGGAAAAGACCTTTGAGATCATCAAGTCCAACCTATCACCCAACACCCTCTAAGCAACTAAACCATGGCACCAAGCACCCCATCCAGGCTTTTCTTAAACACCTCCAGTGATGATGACTCCATCACCTCCCTGGGCAGCACATTCCAATGGCTAACAACTCTGTGAAGAACTTTCTCCTCACCTCCAGCCTAAACTTCCCCTGGCACAGCTTGAGACTGTGTCCTCTTGTTCTGATGTTGGCTGCCTGGGAGAAGAGACCAACCCCCACCTGACTACAACCTCCCTTCAGGGAGTTGTAGAGAGCAATGGGGTCTCCCCTGAGCCTCCTCTTCTCCAGACTAAGCAACCCCAGCTCCTTCAGCCTCTCCTCACAGGGCTGTGCTCCAAAACCCTCCCCAGCTTTGTTGACCTTCTCTGGATGCCTTCCAGCAAGTCAACATCTTTCCTAAACTGAGGGCCCCAGAACTGGACACAGGACTCAAGGTGTGGCCTAACCAGTGCTGAGTACAGGGGCACAATGACCTTCCTGCTCCTTCTGGCCACACTATTCCTGATACCGAATATGGGGCTTAGGCTTTTGCTGATGGGGAATAACCAAGCCTTAGGTCCAACTTGGCTCAGTCATATACAATGCTCTCTTGCCTCACTGTCTTTTCCTCACTCCCCTTAGGGCTTGACAGTTGATGCTTTGCCATGATGCTGACAATCCATACAGCTCTGAAGGGAAGAGTGTGATCATTTCCAGCCTAAATGGCAAATTTTGGCAGGGCAAATAACCTATTGGAGCAGTTAGGATTTGTCAAATTTGATTGACCTACAAGGTGTGTACCTCATGATGCTTTCAGAGACCTTTCTGCTATCTTTCTCTGATGAATATTTTGTCTGATTTGCAAAGAATGTAAAACAACGACAAAAAAAAAAAGAGCAAAGGTGTGCTTTAAAATAAAAATATTGTTATAATAATAATTTTAATGTTTTAATGACATTCATCATTATTATTTTCCATTAATATTGATTTACTTATTTATTTACATAATTTCCTTATTTACTAATAGTTTTCTTTCTTAGGGGACAAAAAAATCATAACTGATTTGCTTTTTCAGATTTGATTTTATTTTTCATTTGTCCTTTAACTTTTCTTCTCAAAGCTTAAAGATGGCACAGAAAGATGCATGCCACCGAGATTAACCCCTGGTATAATGCATTATCTCTTCCATTAGGCATCTGAAGGATGACTCAGGGAATTTAGCTTGCAGCAAATTATGCAGTAGCTCTTTGGGCAGTTAAAGCACTTTAAGAGGGTCAATCCACAGAGTTTTTGGTCATAATGCATCTATATTTTTGCACAGTTTGTGAAATATCACACAAGTTCTACTCTTTGATGGACAAATCATTGGACATGAATGTTCATTTATTAATGTGTTGCCTGTCCAATGAGTTGAACAATGTGTATCATCCCATTGTGTAATCTCTGGTACTTGGCAATCTCTAATGAGTATTAGAGGTGCTAATGAGCACTTTTATAGTGCAGTAACACTACTGGTTTTACTGTTATCCCCTTTCCTTTGTCCTATTTATGACCATTATTCCATTTCTCTGTACCTTTTTCTGAGCCTGAAAGGGTAAGATGGTAGGAGGTGTAAATGCTCAGCATGCACCCCTCTGAAATGTTCCATTAGCCAGCCTTCTCCCCTCATCTCTGCTCCACTGGATTAAATGAGGTGAGTTTAGGGCTTGTTCTCTATGAATTCATTTCATTCTGGGGTCATTTGGTTGAGTTGCTAGAACATGTCCGGAGAAGGGCAACAAAGAGGGTGAGGGATTTGGAGCATAAGCCCTATGAGGAGAGGCTGAGGGAGCTGGGGTTGTTTAGCCTGGAGAAGAGGAGGCTCAGGGGAGACCTCACTGGTCTCTAAAACTACCTGAAGGGAGGCTGTAGCCAGATATGGGCTGGTCTCTTCTCCTAGACAACCAGCACCAGAACAAGAGGACACAGTCTCAAGCTGTGCCAGGAGAGGTTTAGGCCGGGTGTTAGGAAGAAGTTCTTCCCAGAAAGAGAAATTGGCCATTGGAATGTGCTGCCCAGGGAGATGGTGGAATCACCATCACTGGAGGTGTTTAGGAAGAGACTGGATGAGCCACTTGGTGCTATGGTTTAGTTGATTAGATGGTGTTGGGTGACAGGTTGCACACGATGATCTCGAAGGTCTTTTCCAATCTGGTCTATTCTATTCTATGCTATGCTATGCTATGCACTGCTCTTCCAGCCCAGGTGTCCTTCTGACTTTCACTTTCTTATCCTCATGCATCTTAGATTAACTTGACCTTAAGATGCTGAGTGAAAGAACTGAAAAAAAAAAATATCAATGTTAAAGTTAACTTTAGGAAAAAGCAGATGTTGTATTCTGCTGCTCTTTAAAGACCATAGAGACAGTCCAAACCACTTGAGCTGTTCTGTCTTCAGCAGTGTGGTGGGGTAGAGCGCCCTTTTCTGAAAACAAAAAAGCAAAGCAGGGTGGAGGGCTTGCGGGTACTTTACCCTCCCTGCAGGGCATTTTCCCCTAGGAAGCTGAGCCTGTTCCACTCCACCCTCCCTGCCCAGCTAGGGTATAAAAAGCAGGACATCGTAGCTGTTGGCCCTCATTTTGGCTCTTGCCTCTGCTGGATGAGAGCTGCTGCAGCTGCCTTCCTGCTCCTCAGCCACGTGGCCAGACCTGATCCTTCTCCCTGCTGTCTCTGCACTTCCTCAGAGAAAGACTGGTTTTGGATTATTCTTTCTTGTCCCCCTGCCATCCATCCTTGTTCCTTGTCCCTTGTGAACCTTTCCTGTTATTGTTATATGTATATATATATATATATATTGTTTAAAGAAAATTCTTCCCCTCCCTACTTCCAAGCCGACTCCTGATTATTGTTTAGTGGATTTGCTCCTTAACCTTTTTTTTTTTTTCCCCTCTCTGTTTGGGGGAAGGAGGGGAGAATGGGGGAGAGATTCTCAGCCTTTCTCCCATCTGGGCTTTTAACTCCCAGCTAAGGCTCAAACCACTACAAACAGCCTTTTTTTGTGAAGGTGGTGGAACACTGGAACAGATTGTACAGGGAGCTGGTGGAGGCCCCATGCCTGGAGATGTTCAAGGTCAGGCTTGGTGGGGCTCTGAGCAACCTGATCTAGTTGGGGATGGCCCTGCTTACTTCAGGGCCTTGCCAACCCAGAGCATCTGGGATCTTCTGCTCCAAAGAGAGCCTTACGGACCCAGGGAGAGAATACCACAAAAGTTGTTTTCTTTCACCTCTTTAGAATCATAGAATTGTTAGGTTGGAAGGGACCTCAAGGATCATCTAATTCCAACCCCCCTGCCATGGGCAGGGACACTTCACACTAGGTCACGTTGCTCACAGCCACATCCAGCCTGGCCTGAAAAACCTCCAGGGCACCTTCCTGGGCAACCTGTGCCAGTGTCTCACCACCCTCATGGGGAAGAACTTCCTAACATCCAGTCTCAATCTACCCATTTCTAGTTTTGCTCCATTCCCCCCAGTCCTATCACTCCCTGACACCCTAAAAAGTCCTTCCCCAACTTTATTGTAGGCCCAGCAGTATTGTAGGGTGCATCTCCCTGAATAGGGAGATGATTACTAGACAGGTGCTTCAGATTATAGGCTATGTAGGACTTCATTGGTAACTTTGAAAGTCACAGCAGCTCCCCACAGAGTTGAGTAGGGAAACTGGCTGCTAAGAGGTTTATATTCTTGAGGAAAAGAGGTGATAATTTTACACAGCAGTTCAGCCCCAGGCAGCCACTTGCTCAATCCCCTCCAGTGTGACAGGGGAGAAAATGAAAAGGGTAAAAGTGAGAAAACCTGTGGGTTGAGATAAAGATAGTTTGATGGGGAAGGCAAAATCCATACAGACAATCAAAGAAAAAAAGTAATGTTCCCTACTTCCTGTTGCCAGGCAGGGCTTTCACCATTTCTAGGAGAGCAGAGCTTCTTCTCATGTAATGGTTACTTGAGAAGATGTCATAGCTCCAAATGTCCTCTCTTCCGCCTTCTTTCTCCAATATTTTACTGCTGAGCATGCCATCATACAACGTGGAATATCCCCTTGGTCAGTTAGGGTCGTCTGTCCTGGTTGTGTAGCATTCCAGCTTGCATGCTGGGTGGTGAGCACCAGAAACAAAGCGTCTTGCTGCTGTGCAAGCACTGCTCAGCAACAGCTAAACTATTGCCATGTTATCAAAACTGCATTGGGTCACAAAATCTGAAACATAACCACTATGACAGCTATTATGAAGAGATTAACTCTGTCCCAGCCAAAGCCAATGACACAGGTTAGTGATTTTCTTGTTGGACTCAATGATCTCAAAGGTCTCTTCCAACCTGATTAATTCCATTCCATTCCATTCCATTCCATTCCATTCCATTCGCTCTTGTGAGAACCTGATGTGAAACACAACTCAGCTGTGGTTTTATATCTGGCAAGGCAAAGCCATAAAAGAAGAAACCCTGAATGGAGGTTGTACCTGAAATCGTTATTATTGGACTAAGTGTTGAGACTCCAACAGAAAACTGGGGCAGAGAGGATGTTGGTGAAGTACCCAGCAGGATTTTGGGACTTCCTACCCAATAACACCTGAGCCTGCCTGGAGACTAACATAGAAATGTTTGTTATGATGATCCTCCTTAGAGAGACTATCAGCTGAAAAGTTGGTGTCAATAATTGCCCCAAAATGAAATATTGAACTTTAAGGAGAGTTCTCAGGTGGTGGAGTCAGAGCTGCTTGTAAGCTGAGTGCACTTGTCATAGGGTTTGAAGACTATAATTATCACAGAATCACAGAATCAACCAGTTTGGTAAATGACTTCAAGATCATCAAGTCCAACCTATCACCCAACACCATCTAATCAACTAAACCATAGCACCAAGTGCCTCATCCAGTCTCTTTTTAAACACCTCCAGTGATGGTGACCACACCACCTCCCTGGGCAGCACATTCCAATGGCCAATCTCTCTTTCTGGGAAGAACTTCTTCCTAACATCCAGCCTTGACTGCAAAATTGTTTCATAGAATTGTTGGGGTTGGAGAGGACCTCAAGGATCATCTATTTCCAACCACCCTGCCATGGGCAGGGACACCTTACACCAGGTCAGGTTGCTCAGAGCCACATCCAGCCTAGCCTTAAAAACCTCCAGGGATGAGGCTTCTACCACCTCCCTGGGCAACCTGTTCCAGTGTCTCACCACCCTCATGGGGAAGAACTTCTTCCTAACATTCTATCTCAATCTACCTATTTCTATTTTTGCTCTGTTCCCCCTAGTTCTATCATTCCCTGACACCCTAGAAGTCCCTCACCTGCCCCATTTTCCCCCTTTATCTCTTCAAACCCCAGAGCACCCGGGCTCTCTTGGAGTCTCCTCCCACCCCAGGTGTGGCCACTTGGCCCTCCCCACCCACTTGCCTATTTAATCCCCCCCAGGAGAGGCAGCAGCCCCAAGCTGAGCCCATCTGGGCTGAGGATCCTCCTCTCATCACTGGTGAGTGCCCATGGTGCACACTGGGTGATGGTGGTGGTGACAACAAAGGCCGGGGGGCCTGGTGGCCCCCCGGTTGTTAGGGATAGGGTTGATGACTACTCCAATATCATCCATGGATGCTGGCAGAGCCTCCTTACGTTGGCTGAGCTCCTCTGTGTGGTATCTTGGTTGGTGAAGGTCTTACACCTGGCTCTGGGATGGGTGCAAAAATGGTGGTGGTGGAGCAGGAGCTGTTTAGTCAGATGATACTATGAAAACTGCTGTATTTTTACCTGGAAGCCCCTGGAGTCTGCTCTCCTCATTCAATAAATCTCTGCTTTTGTACCTCATTTACAGACCATTTCTTCCCCCTCACTTTTCAGAAATAAGGAAGGAAAGGAGGGAAAAAAGCAATAAAGCACATCTGGAAAATGCATTCACTTATCAATCAGCTCTGAAGCGGAAGCCTTCAGGAAGAGGGGCAGCTTGGAAAGTGAGAGTCACTTCTTATGAATAGCAAGACAAATTTCATATGGGGCAGACAGAAAAAGACTGCCTCTTCTCCATTGTAGTTATGCTTCATGATGGTAAATACTGAGGGAAAACAAGTTCAAGCTGGCTTGGAAATCTCAATCACACTCCTCTACAGAAAGAATCACTGAGAAAGGGACATTGTGAAAAGTGAATCCCCATCCTTCATACAGAAATACAGAATTAACCGGGTTGGAAAAGACCTTTGAGATCATCAAGTCCAACATATCACCCAACACCATCTAATCAATTAAACCATGGTACCAAGCACCTCATCCAGTCTCCTCTCAGTCATGGTGACTCCACCACCTCTCAGGGCAGCACATTCCAAGGGCCAATCTCTTTCTGGGAAGAATTTCTTCCTAACATCCAGCCTAAACCTCCCCTGGCACAGCTTGAGACTGTGTCCTCTTGTTCTGGTGCTGGTTGCCTGGGAGAAGAGACCAACTCCCACGTGGCTACAACCTCCCTTCTGGTAGTTGCAGAGAGCAATAAGGTCTCACTTGATATCATTTATACCTCAGGTAAAGATCAAATCATAGAATGGCTTCAGTTGGAAAGGACCTTAGAGATCTTAGAATAGAATCATAGAATCAACAAGGTTGGAAAAGACCTCAAAGATCATCAAGTCCAAGCTGTCACCCAACACCTCATGACTACTAGACCATGGCACCAAGTGCCACATCCAATCCCCTCTTGAACACCTCCAGGGATGGTGACTCCACCACCTCCCTGGGCAGCACATTCCAAAGGCTAACAACCTTCCCTGTGAAGAACTTTCTCCTCACCTCGAGTCTAAACTTCCCCTGGCACAGCTTGAGATTGTGTCCTCTTGTTTTGATCATCTACTCCAACCTCCTTTCCAGAGACACCTCTCAACTAGACTTCAAACCTCTAATATCCTAACTTTCTATTTTTCCACTGTTGACAGAAAAAAATTAATATCTAGCTTACATTAAAAATAATACAAAGTGATTATTCTTAATGCTGCTTAAATTTATTGAATGGAGTTTTTCCTCTGGGGGAAAAAAAAAGGTATCTTGGATGCAAAACACACAAGAGTTCTCCCTGTGGGAATGCTTTTGGCCAGTGGCATTTGTTTTCTTTTCTTTCAATCATACAGCAGTCTGCCTCAGGGTTTGAGTAACAGCTACTTAATCTGCAAGGTGAAAAGAAAATGCTGTCACTTCCTGAGCCTAATGGATCCTCATTGCCCAAAGTTACAGGTTTTTTTCTCCTCAAAATATCTTCTCTTCTGCAGAGTTGTGATTGTTTCTGACCAGTGCCTAAATCTGTGGTTGAAAGACACAGATTATGTGGTAAACTCTGAATGCTTATCTTTGTGGTTCTCTACAGTAGTATTTTTTTAAGTGATAATTCAAACTAAGAGGAGAGGCATTTCTGTTTGTTAGTTATTACAGGAGCACAGCAGTTTGGAAGTTGGAATTTTTATGCTGTGATATAAACAAGCTAAATCAAGCAGAAAATACTGCTGATAATCAGGGGCCACGCACCCTTCACGAGATGAAATAAAGCTGAAGTAATCTGAAAGCCCTTAAATTCTTGAGCAGAATCTTTGTTTATTTATTCACACACCCCCACCCCCCCATGAGAAAACAGCATTTCCTTGAAGTGCAACTTCTGAGGTCACTGCTGGTTTCAGTGCCATTACACTGCTGATACCATTGACTTGTGAACATCTGGAACAATTATTCTTTCCTCTTGACTGAGCAGTGGGTAGCACAGACCTCAGGGAGGTATTACTAAGGATAGTAAGCAGTATTGATTACATTCTCTCCACACATGCTTCTAGAAGCAGGTGAACAAGTCTTGATTGCCCTGGTGCACTACTAGAGTGAGCAAACAGAACTTAGAATAGAATAAACCAGGTTGGAACACCTTGGTGATCAAGTCCAACCTATCACCCAACACCATCTAATCAACTAAACCATGGCACCAAGCGCCCCATCCAGTCTCTTCTTGAACACCTCCAGGGATGGTGACCCCACCACCTCCCTGGGTAGTACATTCCAATGGCCAATAACTCTTTCTATGAAGAACTTTTTCCCAACGTTGATACAACCTTGTAGGTTTTGGCAAAGTGCTTGAGTTCCAAAATATTGGAGGCTGGGACAGTGTTCTGGGAAAGCACTGGTGCCAAATTGCTGTGTTCTAGTATTGTTCTCTCACTTGTTCCCTGGGATAGGACAAGGAGCAATGGATGTAAGCTGCAGCACAGGAGGTTCCACCTCAACACAAGGGGGAACTTCTTTACTGTGAGGGTCACAGAGAACTGGAACAGGCTGCCCAGACAAGTTCTGGAGTCTCCTTCTCTGAAGACTTTCAAGGCCCATCTGGATGTGCTCCTGTGTGACCTGAGCTAGATTGCATGGTCCTGCTCTGGCAGGGGGGTTGGACTTCATGATCTCTCTTCCAACCCCTGACATCCTTTGAGCCTGTGATCATCTCCCCTTCACCACCAATGAGAATGAGACAAGACAAAGTAAGCAGGGAGACTTTTGTAGGGAACTAGGACAGTCATTCCTGTACAAGGGGTTAACCTTGTTGCAAGAAGGCTTTTTGGGGTAAGAAAACTGCAGAAAATATTACCCTAACAGAAGTCCTGGGAACATTGCTGCAGTATCGCTGTGAAGTTGCCAAGTTACTGTGTGCTTCATTACGTACCTACAGGGGCACTTGCACTTGAGAAAGGAAGGAGAAAATAGGCCATCAGAGCAGAAATGCAAGTAACAGCTCTCTTTAGTTCCTAATTACAACTGAGGAGCAATTATTAATAATTTAGTACTTCAGGTAAATTGTAGAACTGTGAACTGAGTCAGTGCCGCACAGTTATTTGGCTTATTAGTAATGAGGAGCAGGTTGAAATTAACTGTGTAAGGCTAAGAATAGAATAAACCAGGTTGGAAGAGACCTTCAAGATCATCTCATACAACCCATCATCCAACAACATCTAATCAACTACACCATTCAACCAAGCACCTTATCAAGTCTACTCCTAAACACCTCCAATGATGGTGTGTCCACCACCTCCCCAGGCAGCACATTCCAATGGCCAATCTCTCTCTCTCTGAAGAATTTCTTCCTAATATTCGGTCTAAACCTCTCCTGGCACAGCTTGAGACTGTGTCCTCTTGTTCTGCTGCTGGTTGCCTGGGAGAAGAGACCAAGCCCCACCTGGCTACAACCTCCCTTCAGGGAGTTGGAGAGAGCAAGAAGGACTCCCCTGAGCCTCCTCTTCTCCAGGCTAAGCAACCCCAGCTCCCTCAGTCTTTCCTCACAGGGCTGTGCTCCAAACCCCTCCCCAGCTTTGTTGCCCTTCTCTGGACACCTTCCAGCACCTCAACATCTTTCCTAAACTGAGGAGCCCAGAAGTGGACACAGGACTCAAGGTGTGGCCTAACCAGAGCAGTGTACAGGGGCAGAATGACCTCCCTGCTCCTGCTGGCCACACTATTCCTGATGCAGGCCAGGATGCCATTTGCCCTCTTGGCCACCTGGGCACACTGCTGGCTCTTGTTCAGCCTCCTATCAACCAGTACCCCCAGGTCCCTTTCTGCCTGGCTGCTCTCCAGCCTGTAGCACTGCATGGGGGTGCTGTGGCCAATGTGCAGCATAAGAATACAGCATTGCTTTCTCTGGTATATCAGTAAAGGAACACCACTGGAAAAAGAACTGGTGATGGTAGCTGTCTTGTCACTGTTACTAAAGAGCCAAACTACCTATTTCTTCTACCAAACAGATGCTTTCCCCCAACTTCTTCCATCCACACTCAGTGAGAGCTTAAAAGACAAATCTTCAGAAGATCAGCCCATACTTAATGCTCTCTGACTAAGAGATGGCCTGCTAGGCCACATAAGCACCCAGGATAATATCTTAGAAGAAATAGGAATTTATTTATTTATTTATTTATTAGTTTATTTTTCCTTTGAAAGCTTTGCAGCATTCCAGGACACAAAGCATGAATCATTCTTCACCTTGTCAGCTTTATTTGGACAGTCCCTTGCTATTTAACGATGAGTTTTAACTTTCTTGCCACAACTTGTCCTGGCTGGTGCTTTGCAATCACAGAAACTCAATTATTCTGGATTAGGGCCCTTCTATCTGTGACACCTGGCTCACAGGATGTTAGGGGTTGGAAGGGACCCAAAGAGATCATCAAGTCCAACCCCCTGCCAGAGCAGGACCATAGAAACCAGCACAGGTCACAGAGGAACACATCCAGATGTGTCTTGAAAGTCTCTAGAGAAGAAGACTCCACAACCTCTCTGGGCAGCCTGTTCCAGTGCTCTGTGACCCTCACAAGCGAAGAAGTTCCTCCTCATGTTGAGGTGAAACCTCCTGTGCTGTAGTTTGCATCCATTGCTCCTTGTCCTATCCCAGGGAGCAAGTGAGCAGAGCCTGTCCCTTCCCTCCTGACCCCCAGCCCTCAGATATTTATAAACATATATTAGATCCCCTCTCAGTCTTCTCCTCTCCAGACTAACCAGCCCCAGCTCTCTCTTCTCATCAGGCAGTGCTCCAGTCCCTCAACCATCTTGGTAGCCCTCTGTTGGAGTCTCTCCAGCAGATCCCTGGCCCTCTTGAACTGGAGAGCCCAAAACTAGATGCAATATTCCAGGTGTGGCCTCACCAGGGCAGAGTAGAGGGGGAAGGAGAAGCTCCTTTGATCTGCTGGACACACTCCTCTTTATGCACCCCAGACTGGCTGCAAGCAACAAGTGAAAAGTTCACTTTTTGATTGTTGGTGTTTTTTTTTCCAAATTCTGAACATTTGGACACATTTAAGAGTGTAATGTCATTGCAGCTGAGATAATGCAGATCAACACCTCACTATATTAAAAAAAAAATAAAAATCTCTTATTCAGAATATGGAGCTGATTTCAGGAATGAAGGTTTTGGCAGTAAGAGAAAGCTATTCATTTCAGGCTGAGTACAATAAATTGCTTTGGAGTGGGCATTTATTACTGTTGGGAATAGAAAGTACTTTATATTTATTTTCTGTAAGACCTAGAAAATGCTTGTTCTTTCCTGAAGACACACAACAGCAAAAGAAAAAGCAACAACAACAACAAAAATTAAAGCTGTTCTGTCTAATTTTTAATTTATTTTTTCCCAAGGATTCCCAAGGATTCTTGGCTGATTACAAGTAATACCTTGTTTCCCATCCTCCTGCAGCCCACAATGCCTTTCAGGATGAAGCTGGTACACACAAGGAGAAAAGGCAGAGTGTGTAAGTAATTCACCATTGGAATGTGCTGCCCAGGGAGGTAGTGGAGTTACCATCACTGGAGGTGTTCAAAAAGAGATGGGATATGGCACATGAAGCCATGGTTTAGTTAGTCATGAGGTGTTAGGTAATAGGTTGGACTTGATGATCTCTGAGGTCTTTTCCAACCTCATTGATTCTATGATAAGGTGCCAATCATTCAGGCTGATACAGCTGCTTTATGGCAACCTACTTTCCCCACTGCTGTTTCCATCACAGAATAGAATAGAATTAACCAGGTTGGAAAAGACCTTTGAGATCACTGAGTCCAACCTATCACCCAACACCATCTAATCAACTAAACCATGGCACCAAGTGCCTCATCCAAGCTCTTCTTAAACACCAAAGCAAAGCCTTCGACACTGTCCAGCACCACATCCTGGTCTCCAAGCCAGTGACAGATGGGTTTGATGGGTGACCACTAGATGGATACAGAACTGGCTTGATGGCTGCACCCAAAGAGCGGCTGTCAATGGGTCCATGTCCCAGGGGAGGCCAGGGACAAGCGGAGTCCCTCAGGGATCAGTCCTGGGAGCAGGCTTGTTCAACATCTTTGTGGGTACCATGGACAGTGGCATTGGGTGCAGCCTCAGCAAGTTTGCTGATGACACCAAGCTGTGTGGTGCAGCAGACATGCTGGAGGGAAGGGATGCCATCCAGAGGGACCTGGACAGGCTGGAGAGGTGGGCACAAGCCAACCTCATGAGCTTCAACAAGACCAAGTGCAGGGTCCTGCATCTGGGTCCAGGCAATCCCAGGCACAAATCCAGGCTGGGCAGTGACTGGCTGGAAAGCAGCCCTGAGGAGAGAGACTTGGGGGTGCTGGTGGAGGAGAAGCTCAACATGAGCTCTCAGTGTGCACTTGCAGCCCAGAAAGCCAATCAGACCCTGGGCTGCAGCAAGAGAAGTGTGGCCAGCAGGTTGAGGGAAGTGTTCGTCCCCCTCTACTCAGCTCTGGTGAGACCCCACCTGGAGTACTGCCTCCAGTTCTGGAGCCCCTATTACAAGAGGGATCTGGAGGTGCTGGAAGGTGTCCAGAGAAGGGCCACAAGGATGATCAGAGGGCTGGAGCACTTCTCCTGTGAGGGCAGACTGAAGGAGTTGGGGCTGTTCAGTCTGGAGAAGAGAAGGCTCCGAGGAGACCTAATTGTGGCCTTCCAGTATCTGAAGGGGGCTACAAGAAGGCTGGGGAGGGACTTCTCAGAATCTCAGGTAGTGATAGGACTAGGGGGAATGGAATGAAGCTGGAGGTGGGGAGATTCAGGCTGGATGTGAGGAGGAAGTTCTTCCCCATGAGAGTGGTGAAGCCCTGGAATGGGTTGTCCAGGGAGGTTGTTGGGGCCCCATCCCTGGAGGTGTTTAAGCCCAGGCTGGATGAGGCTCTGGCCAGCCTGATCTAGTGTGGGATGTCCCTACCCATGGCATCTAACCACCCTCACTGTAAAGAATTTCTCCCTAATCTCCAGTCTTAATGCTCCCTCCTCAAGCTTCAATCCATTCCCATCTTTCCTGTCACTATAAGTGCTTGTAAAAGGTTCCCTGATGGATTTCTTTTAGCTCACTTCAGGTACTGGAAAGTTGCTCTAAGGTCTCCCTGGAACCTTCTCTTCTTCAGGCTGAACAACCCCAGCCCTCTTAGCCTGTCCCCACAGCAAATGTTCTCCAACCCTCTGATCACAGTCTCAGGCTGCACCAGGGGAGGTTTAGGCTGGAGGTTAGGAGGAAGTTTTACACAGAGTGATTGCCCATTGGAATGTGCTGCCCGGGGAGGTGGTGGAGTCACCATCCCTGGAGATGTTCAGGAGGAGACTTGATAGGGTGCTTGGTTGCATAGTTTAGTTGGTTGGGTGGTGTTGGATGATAGGTTGGACACGATGATCTTGAAGGTCTCTTCCAACCTGGTCTGGTCTGGTCTGGTCTGGTCTGGTCTATTCTATTCTATTCTATTCTATTCTATTCTATTCTATTCTATTCTATTCTATTCTATTCTATTCTATCATTGTTGTGACTCTCCTCTAGACCCACTCCAGCAATTATGCTGGGGGCCCCAGAACTGGATGCATTACTCCAGGTGGGGTCTCAGCAGAGCAGACCAGAGGAGCAGGATTCCCACTCTGTCCTGCTGCTCTCCCTGCTTTGGATGCAGTCCAGCACACAGCTCCCTTCTGGGCTGCCAGAGACCATTGCTGGCTCATGGTGAGTTTATCATCAACTGACAGCCTCAAGTCTTTCTCCTTCAGTCTGCTCTCAAGCCACTCCTTGTCCAGCCTGTCTCTGAGCTTGGGATTGCCTTGATGCAGGTGTAGGACCTTGCATTTAGCCTTGTTGACCTTCATGAAGTCAGCTTGGGCCCACCTCTCAAGCCTGTCCAAGCCCCTCTGGATGCCATCCCTTCCCTCCAGCATGTCAACTGGACTACAAAGCTTGGTGTCATCTGCAAATTGAGGGATGGGAGCCTCAATCCCATTGCCCATTTCCCTGACAAAAATGTTAAACAGCACTGGTCCCAGTACCAGCCCCTGGGGCATGACACCTGTCACTGGTCTCCATTGACATTGATGTTGGCTCACTTTGAGCCTTTGACCACAACTCTGAGTGAGGCCATACAGGCAATTCCTTACCCAGTGAGTGGTGTACCCCTCGAGACCACACCTTTCCAGTTTGGTAAAGAGGATGTGATGTGAGACAGTGTCAAATACTTTACACAAGTTTGTAAGCATTGATAAGATTGGTGTCACCCACAAACTTCTGAAGACCAATTAAGGTACTGATTTCACTTAATCTCCTGAGTAATATTTTTCATCTCTTGCTCTTTCCACACACAAATTACACTTGTAGTTTGGGGTTTAATCTATCAGGGAAAGAAAGAAGTAGCACTAGTAGGAGGTCTCCAGGCAAATTGCAAAGTTCTGATAAACCAGGATAAAGAGAAAATGTAACCACCACAAATTGCTCCCTATAGCCTACCCAGAAATATGATCACATTGGTTACCTCTGAGTAACTGCAAACAGTAATTAGAAATGCTGTCCTCTGAGCCCTACTGCTGTGAAGGCAGCAAATATTGAGGTATTTAAATTATGAGCTGAAGGTAATTTGTGGCAAATAATGGTGCAAATTTTGCCTGGCAAACTTCAGTGTCCATATGTGCACCCAGGCATCCTTATGCAGCAGCTGCTGCTGGAATGGGTGGGAAATATATTGGCTTCACCCTCCAAATGAGAAGATGTGTTGGAGTTTTCAGTATTGCTTCTGAATCAATTGCAACTGAAATGTTTACATTAGGAGATCAGATTTTTCATACAGTACATCAATCAGCAAAGCCTTGGTACCATTGCAGCAGTGACTGAAGATTGAGCTGATAATCCCTCCCTGTGAGGCAGGCATGGAGTAAATATTTCTGTGTACTTTCCATTTTGCATGAACTCCAGAAGAGGAGGAAGCACTGTTGTTCTTTAAAAATAGAAACATGGCTGCAGACTTAACTAACACAGCATTAATAACGTTGCTATGGTAATGGTTTAAGAACTGCATTTGCTTTTATCTTATACATGCTTAATTCAGGAGCCAGTAGGGATATCTCTAGGCTTATGAAGTCTTCAAAGCATCAGACTTGAAGCTGTAGATTGGACAGAATCAAACTACCTGCCACATAAACCCATGCTGGTGGGTCATATTTGCTTCTGCCTTCTCTCTCCTCCACACCGAACATATTCCATGGGAAGTTTTGTATAAGGCTAGTACTCTTCGAGCCATAGAAATGCTAGGGTTGGAAGGGACCTCAAGGATCATCCAATTCCAACCCCCCTGCATGGGCAGGGACACCTCACACTACAACAGGTTGCTCACAGACACATCCAGCCTGGCCTTAAAAGCTTCCAGGCATGAGGCTTCCACTACCTCCCCGGGCAACCTGTGCCAGTGTCTCACCACCCTCATGGGGAAAAACTTCTTCCTAACATCCAACCTGAATCTACCCATTTCTAGTTTTGTTCCATTCTCCCCAGTCCTATCACTCCCTGACAGCCTAAAAAGCCCCTCCCCAGCTTTCTTGTAGCCCCCTTCAGATACTGGAAGGCCACAATTAGGTCTCCTCAGAGCCTTCTCTTCTCCAGACTGAACAGCCCCAACTCCCTCAGTCTGTCCTCATAGGGGAGCAGCTCCAGCCCTCTGCTCATCCTCATGGCCCTTCTCTGGACATGTTCCAGCACCACCAGATCCTTCCTGTCCTAGGGACTCCAGCACTGGATGCAGTACTCCAGGTGGGGTCTCACCAGAACAGAGTAGAGGGGGAGAATTACCTCCCTCAACCTGCTGGCTATGCTAAATGCATCACTGTCCTATGTTGTATATCTGTGTAATGAACTATTAGTGATCTTTTTGTGAACACTGTGTCTATAACTATCATTAATAATCAACCAGGCACCTGCAGGCGTTTCTCAGAAAGCAATCTGCACCAAAACCTGATTTTCCTGCCCTTGAGTATTTCTGGAGATTGCTTTTGAGTGAATGCTGCTTCCTAGAACCTGGTTAAGGTCAAGAATTTTATTGATATGTCTGAATATGACAAGAAAGTGGTTCTGAGAAGCTAAAAATGTGAGAATTAATTTCAAGTGACTTCCTGTTTGTCTTTACAGACCAGTTAAACCACAGCAGATGAGGGAAATAATTTATGGCACCACTTCCTTCCTGGGCAAGTACTAAATTACAGCACACACAGAATTAACCAGGTTGGAAAAGACATTTGAGATTTCCAAGTCCAACCTATCACCCAACACCATCTAATCAACTAAACCATGGCACTAAGTGCCTCCTTCAGTATTATTTTAAACACTGTGATAGTGACTCCACCACCTCCCTGGGCAGCACATTCCAATGGCCAATCTCTCTTTCTGTGAAGAATTTCGTCTTACCACCCAGCCCAAACCTCCCCTGGCACAGCCTGAGACTGTGTCCTCTTGTTCTGTCACAGGTTGCCTGGGAGAAGAGACCAACCACATGAACACTAAATTCACAAAGGTTAGATTTAGCCTACTAAGGTTAATCTCTTGCGTCCCCTCTGCACCTGCAGAAAGCAGGAGGTGATTGTCCCCCTGGACTCAGCATTGCTGAGGCCACACCTGGAGTACTGTGTTCTTGAGTTTGGGGCTCCCCAGTATGTGAAGGATGGTGAGAAGTTGGAGCAGGTGCAAATAAGAGCAGCTAAGGTGGGGAAGGGCCTAGAGAATGAGTCTGATAAAGAATAGCTGAGGGCATTTGGGCTGTTTGGTTTGAGGAAGAGATCTCTTCAACTACCTGGAATGACAATATAGAAAGGTAGGTGCTGGTATCTTCTCACATGTAATTAGTGGTAGAACAAGAGGTAATGGTTAGCTCAAGCTGCACCAGGATAGGTTTAGGCTTGGATGTGGCACTTGAAGCCATGGTTATTAGTCATGAGGCGCTGGGTGAAAGGTTGGACTTGATCTCTGAGGTCTTTTCCAACCTTATTGATTCTATGATTAGGTATTATTTTTTCACTGAAGTTGTGGAAGAGAAAAGAGACGAGACGAGACGAGATGAGGTTGGAAAAGACCTTTGAGCTCATTGAGTCCAACCTATCATCCAACACCATCTAATCAACTAAACCATGGCTCCAAGTGCCTCATCCAGTCTCTTCCTAAACACCTCCAGTGATGGTGACTCCACCACCTCCCTGGGCAGCACATTCCAAGGGTTGCCCAGGGAGGTAGTGGGGTCACTATCCCTAGATGTGTTTAAAGGTCATTTGAATGGGGTGCTTAGAGATATGGTTTAGTGGTGAACTTGGTAGAGCAAGGTCAATGATTGGACCTGATGATCTCAAGGCTTTTTTTCCAGCCTGAATGATTCCATGAAAGGAGGTAACTTTAAATAAAGGGGGACTCAGCACAGAGTGAGTTTTTTCCAGACATGGAGTTAACACAAAGAAATCACTGCAGTGTGCTTATACTGTGTTAGCTATTTCATGCAGACAAGCACTTCCAAACCCCTGCCTTCTTTCAACCCAAACATGCAAATCAGTATTTAAAACTATCTGCTGAAATTCAAGTTGACCTATTTTTCACTCATTATGCCAGAGATTTCATCTGTTGTTGTGTTGAGAAACTCTGACAGATAATCCTCAACTTTCTCCTTTGCTCCTTCGATATCACTTAATTATTTTTAAAAGCTGGTTGCTCCAGTTTCCACTCTTCAGTACTGTATCCTCTCATTTTAGGAAGAAGACACTCTTCCTACTAGGCCAACCATTATTTTGTCTGAAGGAAAACAAACAGACAAGAGAAAGAAACATAGGTATCATCCTGTGTGAAAGAACCACAGCTAACCCTCACATCTGCAGGCACACAGAAACCTTGCTGCTTGGAAACATACAGATGAATAAATGATTGGGGATAATTACACTGCCAGCAGCTGAATTTATTGTGAACTCTGTCAGCTAAAATGTCATTTGTGTCTCAAATGGCACAGCCAATTAAATCAGTTATAAAACATGCAATAGCTGTTAAAATGCTTCCTTGCTACCATTTTGGGCTCAGCACGTTGTTAAAAATCACAATGCCAAGCCATGAAGTCCCTTGTAGAGGCAGGTTCCTTCTATCACTCATTCTGGAACAAGAGTTTCTTTATTTCTTCCTTTGACAATGTCCATCCTTACAGTCCTACAGTGCACAATCAGTTGCACGGATAGCAAACAAAATATTTTTGATGCCTTCCTTTATTCTGCTCTTTCTGGCAGTATAAACAGAGGCAGCTGTGTTTCCAGACAATATGAAAGAAAAATGATGGCAAAACCATCACTCAGAGGAGGCTCAGGGATGACCTTATTGTTGTCTACGCCTACCTGAAGGGAGGTTATAGCCAGGTGGAGGTTGGTCTCATCTCCCAGGTAAGCAGCACCAGAACAAGAGGACACAGTCTCAAGCTGCACCAAGGGAGGTTTAGTCTGGATGTTAGGAAGAAGTTCTTCATACAAAGAATAACTGGCCATTGGAATGTGCTACCCAGGGAGGTGGTGGAGTCACCATCCCTGGATGTGTTTAGGAAGAGACTGGGTGGGGTGCTTGGTGTCATGGTTTAGTTGAGTAGATGGTGTTGGGTGATAGGTTGGACTTGATGATTTCAAAGGTCTATTCTATTCTATTCTATTCTATTCTATTCTATTCTATTCTATTCTATTCTATTCTATCTTATCCTATCCTATCCTATCCTATCCTATCCTATCCTATCCTATCCTATCCTATCCTATCCCATCCTATCCTATCCTATCCTGGGAAACTGGCCCAGAACGTAATCTATCTCAAGTAAGTCCAACCTGGATGCCAATTATCATTTTGATAAAGCATACATAGAATAAATCATAGAATAGAATCACAGAATTGTCAGAGTTGGAAGGGACCTCAAGGGATCATCCAGTTTCAACCCCCCTGCCATGGGCAGGGACACCTCACACTACAGCAGGTTGCTCACAGCCACATCCAGCCTGGCTGCAAAAACCTCCAGGGATGAGGCTTCCACCACCTCCCTCGGCAAGCTGTGCCAGTGTCTCACCACCCTCCTGGGGAAGAATTTCTTCCTAACATCCAATCTCAATCTACCCATTTCTAGTTTTGCTCAATTGCCCCCCAGTCCTATCACTTCCTGACACCCTCAAAAGTCCCTCTCCAGCTTTCCTGTACCCCCCTTCAGATGCTGGAAGGCCACAATAAGGTCTCCTCAGAGCCTTCTCTTCTCTAGACTGAATAGTCCTAACTCCCTCAGTCTGTCCTCATAGCAAAGGAGCTCCAGCCTTCTGCTCATCCTTGTGGCTCTTCTCTGGACACCTTCCAGCACCTTCAGATCTATTCCTCCTACTCCTATCATTACCAGATATTACATAACCCACTCTCCCATCCTTCTTCTCCCAAATATCAGTGAAGCAAGGACTACTCAATGCCTTCTAACAGTGCCCTGTTAATCTCTCAAATCTGAGATACATTCAAGGGCTTAGAATGCCTAAGACTAGAAGGATCAGTAAATAGTTATGCAGCTAATCTCCAGCTATTCCTTTCCTGTGTCCTCTAGCTGGTTTAGCTACAGTTTATATTCTAGAAAGTCAGCCTTAATGGGAAGAAATCAATAGAGAAAGAAAAATCTATCACTTCCTCTGTTAATTGTTTTTT
Organism: Dryobates pubescens; assembly: GCF_014839835.1. Lineage (NCBI taxonomy): Eukaryota > Metazoa > Chordata > Aves > Piciformes > Picidae > Dryobates > Dryobates pubescens. The sequence goes on from NC_071612.1 coordinate 33,785,151, forward strand.
CCACTCATTAATCATTATTAAAACTGTGTGCATTTTTGTATTGGATTTGTCTGGGTTTAGCTTCCAGACATTGGGTTTTGCCTTTCTTTTCTCTTTTCTCACCAAATGCCTTAATAACAGGAATTTTCTCTCTAGGACAGTGTGAAGCCACCATCATTAACTTTCTTTTGCATAAACTGCAGTGATTGAGTTCTTTATATCCCCCCACAGGAAGGCATTTTCTCGAGCCTTCGATTACCTCTCTGCACCCTTTGTGGTTTGTTCAGCAAGGTTTTTTGTGCAGCATGAACCCCCCATTGCTACTCATTATGCTTCTGTTGGTCTTATCATGCCATAAGGAGAAGTGAAAATCACTTCCCTGTTGTTACTCTGTAATCCTAGCTGTGTTTCTTCTTTCAAAAGTGTTACATGATTTTAGAATAGAACAGAATAAAATAGAATTAACCAGGTTGGGAAAGACCTTCAAGATCATCAAGTCCAACACCATCTAAGCAGCTAAGCCATGGCACCAAGCACCCCATCCAGTCTCTTCTTAAACACCTCCAGTGATGGTGACTCCACCACCTCCCTGGGCAGCACATTCCAATGGACAATCTCTCTTTCTGGGAAGAACTTCTTCTTAACATCCAGTCTAAATCTCCCCTGGCACAGCTTGAGACTATGTCTTCTTGTTCTGGTGCTGGTTGCCTGGGAGAAGAGACCAAGCCCCACCTGGCTACAACCTCCCTCCAGGTAGTTCTAGAGAGCAAGAAGCTCTCCCCTGAGCCTCCTCTTCTCCAGGCTAAGCAACCCCAACTCCCTCAGCCTTTCCTCACAGGGCTGTGCTCCAAACACCTCCCCAGCCTCATTGCCCTTCTCTGGACACATTCAAGTGTCTCAGTGTCCTTCTTAAATTGAGGATCCCAGAACTGGACACAGGACTCAAGGTGTGGCCTAACCAGTGCTAAGTACAGGGGCAGAATGACCTCCCTGCTCCTGCTGGCCACACTGTTCCTGATGCAGGCCAGGATACCAGTGGCCTTCTTGGCCACCTGGGCACACTGCTGGCTCATGTTCAGCCTCCTATCAACCAGTACCCCCAGGTCCCTTTCTGCCTGGCTGCTCTCCAGCCACTCTGACCCCAGCCTGTAGCACTGCACGGGGTCGTTGTGGCCAATTTTGACTATTTTGGGGTTTAGTATGGATTCAGTATCTTATGTTGCATAGGTGTAGCTTTGTCTGCAGCTGGAAAATGTGCATCTAGTGTCCTTGACCTTTGTTTAGCACAACAGGAATGTCTTTTGTTCTGTCCCTGCCGCTCATCACAATGTTACCATCCACTGTCCTACCTGCATGGTTTCTATGTAATTATTGTTCAGCTAATTCAGTGAAGTGCTGAATGCACTTCTAACACTGTATCAATCTCCATAGAATACCTTTGGGTTGTGCTCTTTTGCCTCACTTTTAATGAATATTTCTCAACAGCTGTCAGGTACACCTTTCCTAATCATCTGATGTGCTCTCTCCGTGCTGTGCAGCACTCACACTTTAGTTGGTATACTGAATGATAAGCTTCCTTTTTTAAAGTACATGAAGCACTCACTGCAGGCAAGAGAGTTTGTTCCCATAGGTGCTAGGTTAATGATGCCATCCCACTGCTGTCAAATACAAGTGCTCTTCCATCCTGCTAGTCTGATGGATTTTGCTGCCTAAAGACCTAATGACACGAGTCCCTGCTTTCCATTAGTAAACTGGTGCTAGACATGCTTTCTTGTATGGCCAGATTAAAGGAGTGCCCTGTGCTTTCCTTCCTCTCTCTTCCTAGGCTGTCCCAAGCAGAATTCTGTCCTCTTCATAAGCTTCAAAGGCTGCTTCTTTCTCACTGACCTACTTTCTTCTGATTTCTCAATTTTCCTCTCCACAGCTCTCTCATCATCTTCCTCCTTAAAGTCTCCTATTACCCCATATTTTCTTCCTTTGATATTGTAGTAGTTTAGACATAAATGTTTCTTCCACCAGGATTTGTGGTAGATTTTGCTCCTTGTTTCCATACATTTACTACAATCTCCTTTCAGGTAGTTGTAGAGAGCAATAAGGTCTCCCCTGAGCCTCCTCTTCTCCAGGTTAAGCAGCCCCAGCTCCCTCAGCCTCTCCTTTTAGGGCTGTGCTCCAATGCTTGTCCAGTCCAATCCCCTCTGCAGTCACCAGGGACATTCTCAACTAGATCAGGCTGCCCAGAGCCCTGTTGAGCCTCACCTTGACTATCTCCAGGGATGGGTCCCCAACCACCTCCCTGGGCAACCTGTTCCAGTGTTCCACTACCCTCATGGTGCAGAACTTGTTCCTAATGTTTCGATTCATTCCCAGAAGCCTTCTATTTTAACATCAAATCATCTCAAGTCTAGGGGCAGTAGTAGTTCTCTGAGAAGTAAGTGACCTTTTTCTTTCCATTTCTTTTTTGTTTTGTTTGTTTGGGTTTGGGTTTTGTTTGGCTGTGGGTTTTTTGGTTTTGTTTTCATCTGGAAAAGGGAAAATTTGTGATGTGTTCTTTCTGCATTGCACTTTAGAGAAGTGCATAGCATGTAATTTAGTTTTCTCTGAAGTATAGATTTGCCTTCAAATGCTGCATTCAATTATCACAAATTGCAGTAGTTGTGATTAGCCTTAATATCTCTAGTTTTGAAAAAGAAAACACATGGATACAATACAGAAGAAAATAATCATCTGAAGCCTTGCTTTAGCAGAATCAATATTTAGGAAACTGTCTACTACTGTTTAAACAAAGAAGATGTTCTGATTACTGCTTTTGAGGTAGTGTTGGGCATAATATGTTCCAGACATTTTAAAAGTTTGAAGAAAACCAGAATCAAAATCAGTATTCTACCAGTAATAGTAGATTCTTCAAGTATGCATCATCATTTCAGATACTGGAAATGCCACAGTAAGGTCTCCTTAGGGATCAGTGTTGTGACCCATCCTACTCAATATCTTTATTCATGATCTTGATGAGGGGATTGACTCCGCCATCAGTACGTTTGCAGATGACACCAAGCTGGGGGCAGGTGTTGATCTGTTAGAAGGTAGGAGGGCTCTGCAGAGGGACCTTGACAGGCTGGACAGATGGGCAGAGTCCAACATGATGGCATTTAACAAGTGCTGGGTGCTGCACTTTGGCCACAACCCCATGCAGTGCTACAGGTTGGGGTCAGAGTGGGTGGAGAGCAGCCAGGCAGAAAGGGACCTGGGGGTACTGGTTGATAGTAGGCTGAACATGTGCCAGCAGAGTGCCCAGGTGGCCAAGAAGGCCAATGGCATCCTGGCCTGTATCAGGAATAGTGTGGCCAGCAGGAGCAGGGAAGTCATTTTGCCCCTGTACTCAGCACTGGTTAGGCCACACCTTGAGTCCTGTGTCCGTTTCTGGGCTCCTCAGTTTAAGAAGGATATTGAGACACTTGAACATGTCCAGAGAAGGGCAGCGAGCCTGGGGAGAGGTCTTGAGCACAGCCCTGTGAGGAGAGGCTGAGGGAGCTGGAGAAAAGGAGGCTCAGTGGAGACCTTGTTGCTCTCTATGACTACCTGAAGGGAGGTTGTAGCCAGGTGGGGGTTGGGCTCTTCTCCCAGACAACCAACGCCTGAACAAGAGGACACAGTCTCAAGCTGTGCCAGGGGAGGTTTAGGCTGGATGTTAGGAAGAAGTTCTTCCCAGAAGGAGAGATTTGCCATTGGGATGTGCTGCCCAGGGAGGTGGTGGAGTCCCCATCCCTGGACGTGTTCAAGAAAGGATTGGATGTGGCACTTGGAGCCATGGCTTAGCTGTCATGAGGTGTAAGGTATTAGGTGACAGGTTGGATGATCTCAAAGGTCTTTTCCAACCTGGCTGATTCTATGGTTCTATGAGTTTTAAAAGCTGTCAGTGTATAATACTTAAAAACGATCGCTATTCAGCTTTTGGTCTAGATTCAGGGTTGAAAGTATATTGAAAAAGTGAGCTTTTTGTCAGAGACTGTGGCTGAATTTGATGAAAGCAATTTTGTTTCTTTAAATCAAGACAAGAAGCCCATCTGAATGCTTTTGTTTTCCAATTAAAGATGTATCTTGGGGTTTTTTGTTGTTGGTTTTGTTGCTTTGTGTTGTTTTTTTGCTTTGTCACAATTTAAGGTAATAGATTGAAGCCTAGAGAGTTTTCCTCTATTTTTGAGCTATCATTTGCCATTTTAAGGATGTATTAATCTGGACATTAGGAAACATATTTATCCCAGCAAGAGTGTTGCCCAAGGAAGTGGTTGCGTCCCCAAGCCTGGATGTGTTTAAAGGTGGTTTGGACATGGTGCTTGGAGCTATGGTTTAGGGGTGAACCTTCTAGAGTAGGGTTAATAATTGGACTTGGTGACCCTGAGGGTCTTTTCAAAAGTGAAAGTTTATGTAATTCTTATCCTGAAGTTAGAATAGAATAGAATAGAATAGAATAGAATGGAATGGAATGGAATGGAATGGAATGGAATGGAATGGAATGGAATGGAATGGAATAGACTAGACTAGAATAGACCAGGTTGGAAAAGAACTTTGAGATCATTGAGTCCAACCTATCACCCAACCCATCTCATCAACTAAGCCATGGCACCAAGCACCCCATCCAGTCTCTTCTTAAACATCTCCAGTAAATAAGCTTGAAATGTTGCAGCTAGCAGATTACTGCATAAAAAATATTCTTGCTTTCAGAAACTAAAAGACTTAATCCTTCATCCTTGTCCTTTCAAAAACAAAAACCAACTTGCAAAATCCTACATGTTCAAAGTAATTTCTAATGACTGGAAAGCAGTTTAATGCTAGCCCAGCAAATTGTTCTTTCTGTGCCAGCAGAAATGAAGTATTTTTTTGAAAGATTTAAACTTCTCTGCTGACTGAGAAAAAGTGACTGTGTACCAAAATGACTCAGTTTTCAAGACTAAATGATAATTTATGTGCAGTTCACTTCGCTGTCTGGACATTAGGAAATAAATTTTTGACAGCAAGGGTGGTCAGGCTGGTGGTGTGCTGCCCAGGGAGGTGGTGGAGTCCCCATCCCTGGAGGTGTTCAAAAAGGGATTGGATGTGGCACTTGAAGCCATGGTTTAGCTAGCCATGAGATGCTGGGTGAGAGGTTGGACTTGATGATCTCTGAGATCTTTTCCAACCTTATTGATTCTATGATTCTATGAAATCTGGCAATGTATCATGGCATGCCAAATGGGTGGACAGGCTGTTCTATCTGCAAATCAACACCAAAGGAGAATGACTTTGCTTCTAGCTAACTCATCTTCCCATAATCACAGCAACATTCAGGTTGGAAAAGACCCTCAAGATCACCAAGTCCAACCCAGAACCCTACTCTACAAGGATCACCCCTAAAACATACCCCCAAGCACCACATCCAAACCACCTTTAAATACATGCATATTTGGTGACTCAACCACCTCCCTGGGCAACACATTCCAATGGCAAATTACTCTTTCAGGCCATGTATTTTCAGCATCCTTTTTCTTAACATGATAATGATGTTGCTGCTTTAAAAATAGTCAACCAGGCAGGGCACTATTATTCTTTTAGCTGTATTTTGAATAACTTATGTTGGAAATACTTACAGAATCACAGAATTATTGAGGCTGGAAAATATCTCTGAGATCATCAAGTCCAGCCTATGACCCAGCACCACACCATCAGCTAAACCATGCCACTAAGTGTCACATTTCTTATAGACCTCCAGTGATAGTGACTCCACCACCTCCCTGGGCAGCACATTCCAATGGCCAATCTCTCTTTCTGGGAAGAACTTCTTCCTAACATCCAGCCTAAACCTCCCCTGGCACAGCTTGAGACTGTGTCTTGTGTTCTGGTGCTGGTTGCCTGGGAGAAAAGACCAACACCCACCTGGCTACAACCTCCCTTCAGGTAGTTGTAGAGAGCAAGAAGGTCTCTCCTGAGCCTCCTCTTCTCCAGGCTAAGGAACCCCAGGTCCCTCAGCCTCTCCTCACAGGGCTTGTACTGCCCTTACTTCCCTTAAGTCCAACAGTGCTCTGGTTAGCTTCAACATGCTGTTGAATTGAGCAGGAGCAGAATGAGTGCAATGTTAATAACATTCTTGGAAAACAAACAAAAAAATAAATCTTTGCAGCCAGAAGTCTAACCTGCTGTTACAGCTTGTCTTTCAACTTCTGCATCACTAACTTACACATAACTTGCCTTGAGTGATGTTCTATCATTAAACTGACATCCAAGACAGGAAGAGTTTAACGGGGAATCTCAGTTCAAATAAGGATAAGAAAAGGAAAAAGATTAGTGTGGATGCCTTTCCTCTCTATTGAGTCTTAGTATCATAGTATCAGTCAGGGTTGGAAGGGACAACAAGGATCATCTAGTTCCAACCCCCATGCCATGGGCAGGGACACCCCACACTACATCAGGCTGGCCAGAGCCTCATCCAGCCTGGACTTCAACACCTCCAGGGACAGGGCCCCAACCACCTCCCTGGGCAAACCATTCCAGGGCTTCACCACTCTCATGGTGGAAAACTTCCTCCTCACGTCCAGCCTGAATCTCCCCACCTCCAGCTTCATTCCATTCCCCCTAGTCCTATCACTACCTGAGATCCTGAGAAGTCCCTCCCCAGCCTTCTTGTAGCCCCCTTCACATACTGGAAGGCCACAATGAGGTCACCTCAGAGCCTTCTCTTCTCCAGACTGAACAGCCCCAACTCCCTCAGTCTGCCCTCACAGGAGAGGTGCTCCAGCCCTCTGCTCATCCTCTTACTTTCATTTTCCCCAACACACTGAATCAAAACTTCTGGACAAATATTAACTTTTCAAGCATTGATCCCTGTGAGTTTCTGTGCTTAATTTCGGTTGAGATCACATATGGGAACTTAAAGAAAGTACTTTAACACTCTGCTTGACTGGAAATGTCAGAGTGAACTCTGTTCTCAGCTGATTTATGGCACAGTATTTCAGATAGCTCAATTAGACAAAGCTTTCTTAAAATTCATGTCCAAGTACTTGATACCTTCTCATGGGTGAACTTCCATTAGGAGCAGTCCTTCAAAGTACCGTACCTGTGAATGTCTCTCCTCAAGTTCAGGATGGTTAGGAGGGACTCAGTGCCAATAGGGATTTAAATTTCTCAAGAGAAAAATTTGCCAAATGATTCCTCTGCAAGATTTGAGGATGAACAGAGGGCTGGAGCTCTCCTATAAGGAGGGACTGAAGGAGTTGGGGCTGTGCAGTCTGGAGAAGAGAAGGCTCCGAGGAGACCTAATTGTGGCCTTCCAGTATCTGAAGGGGGCTGCAAGAAACCTGGGAAGGAACTTTTTAGGGTGTCAGGGAGTGAAAGGACTGGGGGGAATGGACCAAAACTAGAAATGGGTAGATTCAGATTGGCTGTTAGGAAGTTCTTCCCCATGAGGGTGGTGAGAGACTGGCATAGGTTGCCCGGGGAGGTGGTGGAAGCCTCATGCCTGGAGGTTTTTGCAGCCAGGCTGGATGTGGCTGTGAGCAACCTGCTGTAGTGTGAGGTGTCCCTGTCCATGGCAGGGGGGTTGGAACCGGATGATCCTTGAGGTCCCTTCTAACCCTAACAATTCTGTGATTCTATGCTATGAGCTGGAGCTGTCAAAAAGAAAGACTAAATGGAGCTGAAGCACCAGAAACTCAAGCACATCTTTACTAAACCATCCTGTATTAGTAAAACTCTGATGACGTTTGTAGAAATCAAATACTAAATCTATTCAGAACTCTTCCACTGATTAAAATTTGTTGCAACTCCTATAGTAAAGTCCTCTTTCTTCCTGATGGTAGATTGATCAGGAGCTAATGGAGGGTCTCTCAGATTAAAATCATTACAAGTGTCTGAAGTCTTCTTCAGCTCTTGCTTCTGTATGGAGTTATTTCTATCTTTTTCTTGGTTAGCTTTTATCTTTATTTTCAACAAAGCAGCTCTGCAGAGCCAGAATTAGGTTAAACTCCATTAATGACGATGTATCTAGAGTAGTTAGCCAGTTGGAATGAGTTCAGTGTTGGAACGCTCTGTATTTTACAATCGTTAAGAGCTGGCATGCAAGGAATTATCCTCCATAGAAGTCAGTTTCTCTTGGCAGTTTGCCCAGCTGCTCCAGCACCTCACAGCAGAAAGAAATCACCCCAGCTTGACACTCTCCATGGATGCTTCTTGTGCACATGGAGGGCATGAATACGCTGAGGGCATGAATACGCTGCCCCTGTACTCAGCACTGGTTAGGCCACACCTTGAGTCCTGCGTCCAGTTCTGGGCCTCTCAGTTTTGGAAAGATGTTGAGTTGCTGGAAGGTGTCCAGAGAAGGACAACAAAGCTGGGGAGGGGTTTGGAGCACAAGCTCTATGAGGAAAGGCTGAGGGAGCTGGGGTTGCTTAGGCTGGAGAAGAGGAGGCTCAGGGGAGAGCTTCTTGCTCTCTACAAGTACCTGAAGGGAGGTTGTAGCCAGCTGGGGGTTGGTCTCTTCTCCCAGGCAACCAGCACCAGAACAAGAGGACACAGTCTCAAGATGTGCCAGGGGAAGTTTAGGCTGGAGGTGAGGAAGAAATTCTTCATAGAGAGAGAGATTGGCCATTGGAATGTGCTGCCCAGGGAGGTGGTGGAGTCACCATCACTGCAGATGTTTAGGAAGACTGGATGAGGCATTTGGTGCCATGGTTTAGTTGATTTGATGGTGCTGGATGATAGGTTGGACTTGATGATCTTGAAGGTCTTTTCCAACCTGGTTAATTCTATTCTATTCTATTCTATTCTATTCTATTCTATTCTATTCTATTCTATTCTATTCTATTCTATTCTATTCTATTCTATTCTGGGAGCTTCCAGGTGCAGCTGATGATGTATCTGCTGAGTGTAGATATTTACAGGACTAGGCAGCAGCTGGATACATGATGACAATTTAGGCATTAGGTAGCTGTTAGCCTGCTTGTACTCTGTGTTTCCAGTTGGGTTTGTTTTTAATTTGTTTATTTATTATCTTTTTTTGTTTTGGTTTTTTTTTCCTAACCTAGCCCTTACAATTTCCATCTCCAAACAATGGAGAGGAAGGGGAAAAGTTGTCTGAGTCATAATTAGTGAGTTAATCTGCTCTTCAGGGTTCTGCAGCTACGTCTTTCCCATTCTTTCTTTGATGTTCCATTAAGTAATTATCAGAACACACGACAAAATTTGTTTGCTTTCACAGTAAGTTATTTAATTTGATTAGTGCAGCAGTAAATTACCCCTCAACATTTCCACTGCTGACAGAGGTCTCAACAAAAGCCTGCTGGAAACAGTCCAGATGGTATTGGAAATGGGTGGAGTTAAGAGGCAACACTTTCCCCCCTCAGCCAAAACACTCCAGGGCAAATATTTTTATCTGAGGTGTAACATTAAATAGTCTGTTATGTTTTGCTTCCCTTCTCAAATGTACTCTTAGGAGCACCTGTGTACACAATCCTTAACTAGGAAAACAGAATTAAGTCTTCTTACCCTTTCATGTGATTCATTATCATAGAATCATAGAATCAAGCAGGTAGAAAGAGACCTCAGGGATCATCAGGTCCAACCTATTACCTAATACCTAACACCTCATGACAATGAAACCATGGCTTCAAGTGCCACATCCAGTCCTTTCTTGAACACCTCCAGGGATTGTGACTCCACCACCTCCCTGGGCAAAACATTCCAATGGCCAATTACACTTTCTGGGATGAACTTTCTCCTCACCTCCAGCCTAAACTTCCCCTGGCACAGCTTGAGACTGTGTCCTCTTGTTCTGGTGCTGCTTGCCTGGGAGAAGAGCCCAACCCCCACCTGGCTACAACCTCCCTTCTGGTAGTTGGAGACAGTCTCCCCTGAGCCTCCTCTTCTTCAGGCGTAGCAACCTCAGCTCCCTCAGCCTCTCCTCATAGGTCTTGTGCTCGAAACCTCTCATCACATCAAGGCCATTGTTATTCTGAAGAGGTTACCTGCCACCATGCCTCTTCTTAATTAAACCCCATTAATGAGCTACCTTTGTTCACCCATTTGGACTTCTGTGTCGAGTATTTTCATTAAAGTACAGATGGCTATAAAATACAGGATTCAGCAGAAAAGAAACTTCACACTGAAAAAGGTCCCTAAAGTTTTCAAAGGAGGAGACCAAAGGCTGATCCTTGATGCTGATCTGTCAGGAAATGGCACCTGTTCTCACAAAACTATTAACATCTGTAAGGACAGGAGGTGACAGTACTTTAATTAAGAGGAATGGTAAGGCTGTCTGGTGGATAAAAAAAAGCAATTAAAAAGATTTCATGGAGAAAGATTAAGCTTACATGAAGTGATTTAAAAAATGAGATCTTTTATAACTTTTTTTTTTTTTGTCTGTTGGTTGGGTGGGTTTTTTTATCCCAAGTAAAAGCTGGCATGCTTCAGAGAAGTTCTTCATTTGACACAGTTGGAGATCTAATGACTTGATGATTCCGTGACCTAAGGCTTGCAGAAAGAAAGAATTCTTGATGGAATGGATGTCAGGAAAGTCTCTGAGAAGTCATGGCGATAAAGGAGGGAGAATTTTCATTCCATCACCTCTGACTCTCAGAGATCCTTGCAGCAAGTTTGCCATTCAACTATTCTATTATGAGCTTAATACTTTTAAGATGCATTTCACCTCAAATTAACTGGAGCTAAGAGTTATCTCAACTTCACTGAATAACAGAATTTCTCTCCTGAGGGTATCCGTGCTGGTTTCAGCTGCAATAAAGTTAATCTTCACCCTAGTGCTGTGCTTGGGATTTGGGGTGATGATACTGTTCATAACACACTGATGTTGTAGTTGTTACTAAGCACTGTTTATACCAAGCCAAGGAATTCTCAACTTGCCAATACTGCCCTGTCAGCAGAGAGCAAGAGTGCATGATCACAGGATCACAGGATGTTAGAGGTTGGAAGGGACCTCTGGAGATCATAGAGTTCAACCTCCCTGCAAGAGCAGGACCATAGATTCCAGCACAGTTCACACAGGAACACATCCAGATGGGTCTTGAAAGTATCCAGAGAAGGAGACTCCACAATCTCTCTGGGCAGCCTATTCCAGTGTTCTGTGACCCTCACAGTGAAGAAGTTCCTCCTCATGTTGAGGTAGAAAGTCCTGTGCTGTAGCTTATATCCATTACCCCACACAACTGAGCAGAGCCTGTCCCCTCCCTGGGCACACAGCAAGGACAGCTGACCCAAACAAGCCCAAGTGGTATTCCCTCCCAGTATTAAACTGGAGGAGCTGAAATGGGGCACTGCAGCTTGGGGATTGACTGTACATCAGAATAGAGAATTAACCAGGCTGGAAAAGACCTTCAAGATCATCAAGTCCAACCTATCACCCAACATAATCTAATCAACTAAACCATGGCACCAAGTGTCTCAGCCAGGCTCTTTTCAAACACCTCCAGTGATGGTGACTCGATCACCTCCATGGGCAGCACATTCCAATGGCCAATCTCTTTCTGTGAAGAACTTCTTCCTAACATCAGTCAGTGAACAACTGTGTTGTGCCTCACTTTTGCACACTCTACTCCCTTCCTTTTCTGTCCTATCAAACTGTCTTTATCTCATCTCTCAAGTTTCCCCATTATTTTCTTCATTTCTCTTTCTCTCCCCACCCCACTGCATGAGGGTTGGGAGAAAGTGAGGAAGCAACTGTGTGGTACTTTGGTGTTTTCCCTGGGGTTACACCACGACTGCTTGACATCTTTGAAACAAAATAATTGCAAGCATAATTTGCAAAGCATTCAAAGGAAAACAGAATGTGCACTCCAGGCACTGGATGGGCAGCTGACATCCTTGCTCTTGGGAAAGTAAGAAGTATTGTACACATCTGTTGGTAATCAGAAAACCTTTCCCCATTCCTTGACACATAATGGGGAAAGCTCTATAAAAATCCAGCGTTCCCTCAGAGACATTGAGAGGCTCCAATCCTTAAGACCACTAAAGAGAATTGGGAGCACAGCCTACCTGCTGCAGTTGCATCCCCTCCATCCCTCCTCCCATTTATCAAGGCAATAATTTAAAGTTTCAGATCTCCCATCTAGCTTTTAGATGCCAATCCACACTGAATGTTAGTTCAGTCAGCACATGCATGGTTTCAGATGGGAGATTCATATTCAGTATCCTGTCTTGCAGCTGTCTTTGATCAGTTTAGGATGTGTTCTACCCCTTTGCCCTAGCCTGCCTTGGTGTGTGTGGAGCACAAGCCCTATGAGGAGAGGCTGAGGGAGCTGGGATTATTTAGCCTGGAGAAGAGGAGGCTCAGGGGAGACCTTATTGCTGTCTGCAACTACCTAAAGGGAGGTTGTAGCCAGGTGGGGGTTGGTCTCTTCTCCCAGGCAACCAGCACCAGAACAAGAGGACACAGTCTCAAGCTGCACCAGGGGAAGTTTAGGCTGGAGGTGAGGAGAAAGTTCTTCACAGAGAGAGTTGTTAGCCATTGGAATGTTTTGCCCAGGGATGTGGTAGAGTCACCGTCCCTGGAGGTGTTCAAGAGGGGTTTGGATGTGGCACTTGGTGCCTTGGTTTAGTCATGAGGTCTGTGGTGATGGGTTGGACTTGATGATCTCTGAGGTCTCTTCCAACCTTGGTGATTCTGTGTGCTATCTTGGCACATATGTCTGCGTTACTCCTCTGCCTGGCATTCACTTACTTGGTATTAAATACTGCATATTTGATTCTATTATTTCCTTTTCCACTTTAATTTGTAAGAAGACAGAAATCTGGAAAGACTTAAGGTTGACCCTGACTTGGGCTGGGATAGTGGCCTAAGGAAGGGAAAATTGTGTTCAGTGAAAGATCTCTTATTGATGGAGGTACATCTGTACTCAGCACTGGTGAGGCCTCAAAGACTGGGTTCAGTCACTCTGAGAAGGACATTGAAGTGCTGGAGTGTATCCAGAGAAGGACAATAAAGCTGTTGAAAGATCCAGAGAGCAGGTCTGCTGAGGGAACTGGGAGTGTTTACTGTGGAGAAGAGAAGGCTGAGGGGAGAACTCATTGCTCTCTACAACTCACTGAAAGGAGGTTGGAGCCAGGTGGGGATCAGTGTCTTCTTTCTAGTATCAGAGGACAGAATGAGATAAAATGGGCTGAAATTGTGCCAGGGTTGGATATTGGGAAAAATTTCTTTCCTGCATGAGTGGTCAGGCATTGGAACAGAATACCCAGGGAGGTGATGGAATCCCCATCCCTGGAGGTGTTCCTGAAATGTGTGGACATGGCACTCTGGGACACAGTTTCATGGCCATGATGGTGTTGGGGTGGTGATTGGACTTGCTGATCTTGGAAGAATCTTCCAACCAAAAAAATCCCACGATTCTATTTCCTTGAAAGTGGTTTTGGTAAACTATCAGAGGAGTTATTTTGCTAGTATTATACCATGCTTCTGTTGTTGTTAAAATGTGTCTTTTGTGGATTCTATATCTTATTTGGGCTATCCAGCTATGACCATTCAAATTACCCAAACATTGCATTATGACCTCCTCAAAACCAGACATATAAAGCTTTGCCATTTCTTCTCTTCCCAGAGCAGAGAAGCTCTGTCCCAGCCCCACTCATGGACAAGGCTGGCCAGCTTCCTGCTGTCATGCTGCCATCCCAGCCCTAGCACAACTGAGTTCCTTTTGGTGAGGTTGGCTCTGGATCACTTCCGCTTGAGAGTGATGTTCCCAACTTCAAATATTATTTACCTTTCAGCCTTGGAGACAAGGGAATTTTCTTGATAACAATATATATATCATTATACTATAGAATTAGAATAGAAATAGACATAGACGTAGACATAGACGTAGACATAGACATAAACTAGACTAGACTAGACTAGAATAGAATAGAATAGACCAGACCAGGTTGGAAGAGACCTTTGAGATCATCAAGTCCAACCTATCACCCAACACCATCTAATCAACTAAACCATGGCACCAAGCACCCTATCCAGTCTCTTCCTAAACACTTCCAGTGACGGGGACCCACCTCCCTGGGCAGCACATTCCAATGGCCAATCTCTCTTTCTGGGAAGAACTTCCTAACATCCAGCCTAAACCTCCCCTGGCACAGCTTGAGACTGTGTCCTCTTGTTCTGGTGCTGGTTGCCTGGGAGAAGAGACCAACCCCCACCTGGCTACAACCTCTCTTCAGGTAGTTGTAGAGAGCAATAAGGTCTTCCCTGAGCCTCCTCTTCTCCAGGCTAAGCAACCCCAGCTCCCCCAGCCTCTCCTCTCAGGGCTGTGCTCCAAACGCCTCCCCAGCTGTGTTGCCCTTCTCTGGACACCTTCCAGCAACTCAACATCTTTCCTAAACTGAGGGGCCCAGAACTGGACACAGTTTTCCCACTGGTATAATGATTTTGCTTTTAAACAAACCTCAAACCCAAACAACAATGTATTTGTTGAAGCCTTTTAATTATTTCACATTGTACACATCATTTTCTAAATTCACTTAGTTAATTTGTACTCTGTTAGCAATCATTTAGCAAATGTACTTGCAAAATATTATCATTTAGTTGATGCACGCTTACACTTTCCTTTTGGAAACTCTTTCCTGTCTGGATTGGTTGGTAGAGGATGAATTCAGTATTCAGCCATAAAATAGAAGGAGCCAGGATTATGCTTTCCACTTGAAAATAAGAAGGTTTGCCACAGTTTCTGGAGCTAGGAGACTGCTTAATTTTCTTCATCACTGCTCTTCATGTCACACATCATAGCCATAATCTGTTTATCTAAGAGCTAATTAGGTTCTCATTAGCAGCTCCAGCATATCACTTTATCAGCAGCAATGCACGCTTTCAACATGGGGAGTATCTTCTAGATAAATCACTTCAGCAATGCTGTGTGTTGCTGAGTTATGCCATCATAATGTTAGGCATTACATGCCTAGATAAACTGAACCTCTGAGGAAGACAAATCTATACTTCATCTAGGCATCTTTATTTCACTTTCCTTGTACTTGGGAACTGAAATCAGGAACTCTGCTAGGTTTCATTTCCACCTCTGTTTGTGCGTCTGTAGGACAGCATATGTGTGCCCATATGAAGAGCTACAAATTAAGATCACTGTTTTAACCACTGTTGATTTAAGGAACAGGAAAATTTAAGAAGGACATTGAGATACTTGAACATTTCCAGAGAAGGGCAACAAAGCTGGGGAGAGGTCTGCAATGCAGCCCTGTGAGGAGAGGCTGAGGGAGCTGGGGTTGCTTAGCCTGGAGAAGAGGAGGCTCAGGAGAGAACTTCATGCTCTCTACAACTACCTAAAAGGAGGTTGTAGCCGGGTGGGGGTTGGTCTCTTCTCCCAGACAACCAGCACCAGAACAAGAGGACACAGTCTCAAGCTGTGCCAGGGGAAGTTTAGGCTGGAGGTGAGGTGAAAGTTCTTCACAGAAAGAGTAATTGGCCATTGGAATGTGCTGCCCAGGGATGTGGTAGAGTCCCCATCCCTGGAGGTGTTCAAGAAAGGATTGGATGTGGCACTTGGAGCCCTGGCTTAGTTGTCATGAGGTGTAAGGTATTAGGTGACAGGTTGGACTTGATGATCTCTGAGGCCTTTTCCAACCTGCTTGATTCTGTGATGCTATGAGTTTTAAAAGCTCTCAGTGTATAATACATAAAAACAATCCACATTCAGCTTTTGGTCTAGATTCAGGGTTAAAGATATCTTGAAAAAGTGATCTTTTTGTCAGAGACTATGGCTGAATTTGATCTCTGAGGTCTTTTCCAACCTTGTTGATTCTGTGATTTTTATGGATTTCACTTCTGTTAAATCATTCTGCTTGCTGCTGTGGAATTTCTGCTGCCAGATGGTAGGTTCCTCAGTGCTGGTTAAAGAGTGAAAATAACAATCCAAGGCACATAGTTTAGCTAGAAATAGAGCCTTTTATCAGAGAAAAACAAATAGGAAGGGGGGGAAAAAATCCCTATAATATAAAAAGAAAGAACAGATAACATAGGAGGAAAAGGAAAAAAAATGAGACATTACATAAAATCTATTCCCTAACTAAAATTAAAGCACTAAAAATGAGAAGCTGGTTTAACAAAATGAAAGAGTTTGCAAGAATGATACAAGTGAGCCCCTGCCTCAAACTCTTTTCAGCTCTGATTGCCAGTTAAAAAACAAACAACAACAACAACAAAACCCAAAACAAAACCCCAGTCAAACAAAACCAACCCCCCCCAGACAGACAAAACAAAGAAACAAACAAAACCAAGGAAGGAACAACAAAAATGAACCAAAAAAAGAAAAAAATCCCAAGCAGACAACCCCCCCCAACAACAAAGGGAGACTAAAAAACCAAATAGAAGTAATACCATGAGTCAAGGTTCTTACACACATTATTCTGTTTATTGGGAGTTTGTGAATATCAATCTGCTATTCCATAATTAAATAGTTCTGTCCTTTTAATGCTCTGTTACATTTCATTATTATTTAATTGTGTTACCTCTTTTGGACTAAATTATTTTTCCTCCAGTGATCAGTAAAAATATATCTGCATTATTCATGGATTTTATTATGTTTTGAAATAACCTTTTGTGTGTGTGTGTATTCAACTCTTATGTGCGCACAATAATCCTAACATTTTTCATCTGGGCTATGGTAATAAACTTTAGATCTTATATTTTTCTTTGGTAAGGCTCTGGTCCTATCAAGTCTAATCAAATTTCATAGTCATAGAATGCTCTGGGTTGGAAGGGAGCCCTGAATGTCATCTAGTCATAGAATCATGGAATTGGCAGAGTTGGAAGGGACCTCAGGGATCATCTTGTTCCAACTCCCCTGCCATGGGCAGGGACACCTCACACAACATCAGGTTGCTCACAGCCACATCCAGCCTGGGCTTAAAATCCTCCAGGCATGAGGTTTCCACCACCTTCCTGAGCAACCTGTGCCAGTGTCTCACCACCCTCATGGGGAAGAACTTCTTTCTAACATCCAATCTGAATCTACCCATTTCTAGTTTTGTTCCATTCCCCCCAGTCCTATCACTCCCTGACACCCTAAAATGTTCCTCACCAGCTAGTCTAACCCCCTCTGCAGTTTACAGGGACATCCTCAACTAGATAAGGTTGCCCAGAGCCCTGTTGAGCCTCACCTTGAATATTTCCAGGGATGGGGCCTCAACCACCTCCCTGGGCAACCTGTTCCAGTGTTCCACCACCCTCATAGTAAAGAACTTGTTCCTAACGTCCAACGTAAATCTGCTCTTCTCTAGTTTGAAGCCATTGCCCCTCATCCTATCACTGCAGGCCTTTGTA
Source organism: Dryobates pubescens (assembly GCF_014839835.1). Lineage (NCBI taxonomy): Eukaryota > Metazoa > Chordata > Aves > Piciformes > Picidae > Dryobates > Dryobates pubescens. The sequence continues at coordinate 33,802,420 of NC_071612.1, forward strand.
AACAGTCTCTCTCCATCCTTCTTGTAGCCCTCTTCAGGTACTGCAAGGCTGCCATTAGGTCTCCCTGGAGCCTTCTCTTCTCCATGCTGAACACCCCCAGCTCTCTCAGCCTGTCTTGGTAGCAGAGGTGCTCCAACCCCTTGATGATTTTTGTCACCCTCCTCTGGACCTAATCCATGAGACCAATGTCTTTCATATACAGAGGGCTCCAGCCATGATTATTTGTTAAATACTTGCAAATTCTAGCACTTCTCCAAAGTGCTTTATTAATATTTCTTCACTTTGCAGTCATTTTGCTGCTAGTCTCACCCCAGAACCGGTGCTATTCACCACAATCTGTATTTATTTATGGAGAGGAAAAAAGTCTTGCAGCTTCCTGCTGTTATTTGGTGAACTTGGAAGGAAAACATCTTTGAAAGACTACTCTGAAAACTTATTTCTTTACTTACTATGGGGTTTGTTTTCACTGCCATCACCATTGCTGCTGTTATGCCATATAAAATGCTCCTTTTCTGGTGAATACACAAGACCAGAAGTGCAGGAGATGGCAAGGTTTTTTTTCTTTGTTTAACTGTGATTGGTAACCAAGGACTTTGATGGAGGGAATTAGCTCTGTCATGATAGAGTTTGTTTCCAAATTGAGGCATCATTTTCCAGATGCTTCCAATAACCCACGCCATAGCATCACGTGCAGGTTCCATACTGGGTTTGTTCAGCTCACCAGGAAGGTGAGCCTACAAGAAGACTGGGTAGGGACTTTCTAGGGTGTCAGATAGACAGAGAGAGTTGGGGCTATTCAGTCTGGAGAATAGCAGGTTCCAACAAGACCTTATTGTGGTCTTCTAGTATCTGAAGGGGGCTACAAGAAAGCTGGGGAGGGACTTTTTAGGGTGTCAGGGAGTCATAGGACTAGGGAAAATGGAGCAAAAGAAGTAAGGAGTAGATTGAGATTGGTTGTTAGGAGGAAGTTCTTCCCCATGAGGGTGGTGAGACACTGGCACAGGTTGCCCAGGGAGGTGGTGGAAGCCTCATCCCTGGAGGTTTTTGCAGCCAGGCTGGATGTGGCTGTGAGCAACCTGCTGTAGTGTGAGGTGTCCCTGCCCATGGCAGGGGAGTTGGAACTGGCTGATCCTTGAGGTCCCTTCCATCCCTGACAATTTTGTGATTTACCAGCTCAGAAACAGGGAGTAGTCTAGTAGCTACTACTTCCTCTAGGGGCTACAAAGATGATTAGGGGACTAGAATATCTTCCTTATGAAGAAAGGCTGAGGGACTTGGAGCTTTTCACCCTGGAGAACACTGAAGGGGAACCTTACAAATGTTTATAAATACTTACAGAGTGGCTGTAAGGAAGATTGGGCCAGTCTTTCTCCAGTGGTGCCCAGTGACAGAACAAGGGCACAAACATAAACATAGGAAGCTCCCCTGGAGGTTTTTAAGGCCAGGCTGGATGTGGCTCTGGACAACCTGATGTAATGTGGTGTCCTTGGCCATGGCAGAGGGTTTGGAACTGGATGATCCTTGAGGCCTCTTCCAACCCTAACAATTCTATGACTCTATGATTCTACTCACTCAAGCAATGAAGTCTCCCCTTTCTTCACAAGGTAAGTTGAAAGCATCACAAAAATATTGTTGCAATTCTGGTTCCTCACTTTGGTATGAAACTACTAGGAATTACTATTTGTGTGTCAATGGCTAGGCAAACAAACCTGTAGAAGGGATTATTTTAGTTGTAAAGCAAGAAGAGCTGAGTGGAACCTGTGTGCTGAGCACCCAGGGTCATATCACAGAAGTTTCTGGCATCTCCTTCCCTTTGCAAGGGTTTAAACAAATTGGTAACATGTAAATTACTTACCTTGATTGTGTCACACTGAAGTTTCTGGAATAGACAACATTTTTCAGGACATTTGGGGTCATAATTTTCAAGTTGTCAAGGTGATGTTTTCTCCCAAATGCAAGAAAGCGACCACGGTAATAAATGGAAATGCTTGTTAAGGGTAGGCCTGCTTTTAACCCTCAAAAGCCATCTGCCAGGAGAAGAGCTGTGACCCAACCTGAAGACTGCTTCTTGTGGTGTTTCCACTGATACTTTAGATTTGAGGCTAGTATTCAATATGTTTCAGAGCCATGTGGTTCGGTAGCTCTTCCTTACATCCATGGTATCTACAACACCTCAGCTTACAGCTCCATGATGCCTCCAGCAGCATGCAACCTCTCTTTGGTGATCTGTCTTTGAAAGTGACAATATGTCTTTGAAAGTTATAAGTTTTCTCTTCTGGATGGGTGTTACAGATGCACTATGCTGCTCATGTTCTGTACTTACCAAGGTGTTAAACAACCTCTCAACTTTTTAATGATTATGAAAATGTTAAAGGTAAGGAGCAAGAGGATGGAGTCAGGATCTTCTCAGTGATACCAAATGACAAGACAAGGGGCAATGGGTGGAAGTTGAGGCATAGGAAGTTCTATGGAAACAGGAGGAAGAATTATTTCACTGTGAGGGTGACAGAGCACTTGAACAGGCTGCCCAGGAGACTTGTGGTGTCTCCCTCTCTGGAGATATTCAAAACCCACCTGGATGCATTCCTGTGTGATCCATTCTAGGTGATCCTGCTCTGTCAGGGGGGTTGTGCTGGATGATCTTTTGAGGTCCCTTCCAGCCCCTAACATTCTGTGATTCTGTGATAGTTCTTAATGACAGCCTGTGCCGTTATAGGTTAAAAGCTGATAGAATAGAATAGAATAGAAGAATAGAATAGAATAAACCAGGTTGGAAGAGACCTCAGAGATCATTGTGTACAACCTATCATCCAACACCATCTAATCAATTAAACCATGACACCAAGCACCCCATCCAGTCTCTTCCTAAACATCTCCAATGATGGTGACTGCACCACCTCCCTGGGCAGCACATTCCAATGGACAATCTCTCTCTCTATGAAGAACTTCTTCCTAACCTCCAGCCTAAAGCTCCCCTGGCACAGCTTGAGACTGTGTCCTCTTGTTCTGGTGCTGGTTGCCAGGGAGAAGAGACCAAGCCCCACCTGGCTACAACCTCCCTTCAGGTAGTTGTAGACAGCAATAAGGTCTTCCCTGAGCCTCTTCTTCTCCAGGCTAAGCAACCCCAGCTCCCTCAGCCTCTCCTCACAGGTCTGTGCTCCAGACCCCTCCCCAGCTTTGTTGCCCTTCTCTGGACACCTTCCAGCAACTCAACATCTTTCCTGAACTGTGGGGCCCAGAATAATAACAGAGAATAGATTATCCGGTGACTATTTTGACCAGGTGAAAAATGTGTTGCTGAGTTAATTTACTTCCACAAAACTAAAGAAGTGAAAAGATAACCTGACAAAACCCTCAACTGCAATCATGATCTTACAATAGGAACTGATGGGAGCTTAATTAGCATCTGTATTATAACCATGAGGCCAGACTGGACTCATTTATAAAGCTTTCAAAGGAAGTATAGAGAGGTAACTACCCTGAGTGACTCTGACATAGAAGGATCCAGAACAGAGGCTGCCAATAACATGAGTGAAAACACCACACACCGAGAGGCTAAGTCTCTCATTCAGTTATTATGCCTACATGGACATGAATCATCAAGGAACAGAAATCCTTGGGTACAGATTTCATCCAAGCAAACATTGTCCTCCAAAGACTAACAGATAATGCAAGTCTTCATCTAAAACATCAGGATGAATTTAGAGGCCATGTTCTGAGGCATACACCATCATGTGAAAGATCTTTGGCTGTATTTCAGAAAGGTCAAGATATGATTCTTTATCTTTTAGTAAATAGTGTGGGAATCTCTCTTCTTCTAGGAGAAACTTTACAACATCAGTTTTCTTTGTCGCTTCAAAAAATCTATTTGCAATACAATACTACACAGAAGAGAGCTTCAGGCTTTACAGGAAACCCCTCTCTAAAATACTCACATGGAAATCAATGGAGGGAGAAAGAGAAGTTCTTTTTCTCTAATGTCTTCCTGGAAATAATGTTTTGCATCCCCATTCTTTCTATTAACTTGCAGGACAGCATTGTGCAAACTCTATAATAATGAATAGTCCCTCTTAAAAGAAAAAGCCCATCAGAAGTGGTTTATTGCACAGCTTAGTGCTGAGCATGATGTCCAGTCAGAGATTGCGTTGCTGGAACATGTCCAGAGAAGGGCAGCAAAGCTGTTGAGAGGTCTTGAGCACAAAGCCTATGAGGAGAAGCTGAGGGAGCTGGGGCTGCTTTGCCTGGAGAAGAGGAGGCTCAGGGAAGACCTTATTGCTCTCTACAACTACCTGAAGGGAAATTGTAGCCAGGTGGGAGTTGGTCTCTTCTCCCAGGCAACCAGCACCAGAACAAGACGATACATCCTCAAGCTGTGCCAGGGGAGGTTTAGGCTGGAGGTTAGGAAGAAGTTCTTCATAGAGAGAGAGACTGGCCATTGGAATGTGTTGCCTAGGGAGGTGGTGGAGTCACCATCACTGGAGGTGTTTAGGAAGAGACTGGATGGGGTGTTTAGTGCCATGGTTTATTTGCTTAGATGGTGTTGGGTGATAGGTTGGACTTGATGATCTCTGAGGTCTTTTCCAACCTGGTTAATTCTAATTCTAATTCTAATTCTAATTCTAATTCTAATTCTAATTCTTATTTAGTAAAATTCTCCTGGTTATGAGGCAGAATGCAGGGCTGCATCCTCCAATCCACTCTGCAGGAGTGCATTACATATTTTTCTACATGCTAAATACAGCTTTAAAAATTCTGAAGCATGAGGCCTTTGTGTGCACCTACAGCTTGACTTGCAAGGGAATGCTAAACTAAAGCTGACATTACAGGGTCATTACCAAAAGATCTCAGCAGCTCAGATAATCATAGTTACCATGAAAGTTGTACATCTCAACTACTTAGAATAATTTAGAGGAAGAGTATATAAGAAGATGGTGGAAGATTTTATTCAGCACCCATAATGTATACTTTGTCTTCATACAACACTTCTTCCTTTACTACAAAATCACATTCCTAGCTTCTCCCATGAAAAGTCCCTGTCTCTCTCCAGAAAGTTTCCTTGTCTGGGCCCTTGTCTGGAAAAGACCTCAGAGATCATCAAGTCCAACCTCTCACCCAACACCTCATGAGTACCTAAGCCATAGCTTCAAGGGTCACATCCTCTCTTGAACACCTCCAGGGATGGTGACTCCACCACCTCCCTGGGCAACACATTCCAATGGCAAATTACTCTTTCTGGGAAGAACTTTCTCCTCACCTCAAGCCTAAACTTCCCCTGGCACAGGCTGAGACTGTGTCCTCTTGTTCTGGTGCTGGTTGCCTGGGAGAAGAGACCAACCCCCACCTGGCTACAACCTCCCTTCAGGTAGCTGTAGACAACAATGAGGTCTCCCCTAAGCCTCCTCTTCTCCGTGCTAAATTCCTCCATCTCCCTTAGCCTCTCCTCTTGTTGCTCTGCCCAAATACTTTCCTTCATCTCACATTTCTGCCTTTTCCTTTAAGAAAAAAATTGAGAATAATTATTTTCCTAATTTTCTAATTAATTCTTATTTTTTCTAATTAATGACTTAGCAGAGAGAGTATTGATCATAACTGGAGTGTTAACTTTTCTCCTTTTTGAAGATGTTCTTGTAGAAGACATTTAGGTGCTTTGTCTGAAAGAGAGGATTCATTTCATAGAACCATAGAATCAATAAGATTGGAAAAGCCCTCAAAGATCATCAAGCCCAACCTGTCACCCAAGACCTCATGACTACTAAACCACAGCATCAAGTGCCACGTCCAGCCCTTTTTTGAACACCTCCAGGGACGATGATTCCACCTCCCTGATGATGGAATCCCTATAGAGGTGGTGGAATATCCCTGTAGAGATTAGAATTAGAATTAGAATTAGAATTAGAATTAGAATTAGAATTAACCAGGTTGGAAAATATCTTTGAGATCATTGAGTCCAACTAATCACCCAGCACCATCTAATTAACTAAACCATGGCACCAATCACCAGATGTGTGATAATGGCAGCTGTACCAATTTCATGGTGTAGATGACAATTCAGAAGATCATCAGATATTCCTGAATTATAGTGTGGATGTTTGCTGCTTGAAAGCTAAGCCCATGCATAGACATATCCTGTAGTTTGGGGCCTTAGTTAAGATACAGCAAAAGAGTGCAATAAATAACGGAGTAAGGATGGGGAGTTTTAATCATTTATTGATTGCATAAATCTTGAGCTATTTTTCATTGCAATTCTGTGTGCATAAAGCTTGTGTTTAGCAGAGGGAGATATTCCTGACAGAGAAATTATTTATTGTTAGCTGAATTAAAAAAAAAAAACAAAACAAAACAACAAACAACCACAACTTCTAAACTCTTTAAAACTTGCTTCTTGAGGTATACTTTCCCATGAAACAGATTGCTAGGTGGAATATGAATTCAAAAGTCACTATGTTGATTTTTCTTGTGGTTTTTTTTTTGTTCTTTAAAACATCATATTTATTTAATTATAGTAAACTGAACTGAATAAGTGTGAAAGTATCCCATGCATTGGCTTCTGACAAATAAGACTAACTAAATATAAAGAAAGATGTTGAGTTGCTGGAATGTGGACAGAGAAGGGCAAAAAAGCTGGGGAGGGGTTTGGAGCACAGCCCTGTGAGGAGAGGCTGAGAGAGATGGGGATATTTATCCTGGAGAAGAGGAGGCTCAGAGGAGACCTTATTGCTGTCTACAACTACCTGAAGGGAGGTTGTAGCCAGGTGGGGCTTGGTCTCTTCTCCCAGACAACCAGCACCAGAACAAGAGGACACAGTCTCAAGCTGCACCAGGGGAAGTATTGGCTGGAGGTGAGGAGAAAGTTCTTCACAGACAGATTAATTGGCCATTGGAATGTGCTGCCCAGGGAGGTGGTAGAGTCACTGTCCCTGGAGGTGTTTAAGAAAGGCCTGAATGAGGATTGGGTGATCAGTTGGACTTGATGATCTTGGACGTGTCTTGCAACCTGGTTGATTCAGTCTGGAGAAAAGAAGACTCTGAGGAGACCTAATTGTGGCCTTCCAGTATCTGAAGGGGGCTACAAGAAAGCTGGGGAGGGATTTATAGGGTGTCAAGGAGTGATAGGACTGGAGGGAAAGAAAAAACAAAATATAAATGGATAGATTCAGGTTTGATATTAGGAGGAAGTTCTTCCCCATGAGGGTGGTGAGACACTGGCACAGGTTGCCAGTCTCATGCCTGGAGGTTTTTGCAGCCAGGCTGGATGTGGCTGTGAGCAGCCTGCTGTAGTGTGAGGTGTCCCTGTCCATGGCAGGGGGGTTGGAACTGGCTGATCCTTGAGGTCCCTTCCAACCCTAACAATTCTATGATTCTATGACTTTATGATTCTGTAATCAGAAAGTACTGGCATTCCAAAGTGACTCTCTGTATGATTCACTTGAAGATGGAAGATCTTTCAGGCTCTGTGGTGTTCTTTGTACAATGTCATTATCCACATTAAGTTTTTGATATTTAACACGAAAAGAAAACCTCAGCTGCTCTCTATAGGCACCTCTGAAATGAACAGCGTGCTTCATGTTGCCAGGGAAACAGATCTTTGCAGTGATGTAAGGCCACTTTGATGTCATTGTAAGGCACTAAAGTGGAAATCTTTAACGTTTGTCAACGTCTCGAGAGGAAGCGGTTTACTCTAATCAAGATGAATATAAAGTTATTCTAAGCATGTAGAAATGCAGCATCCTTGAAGCATGCAGGCTAACTGCTAAAGGCACATCTTTATTTCTTTGGCTTGTTGTGGTTATTTTATTTTATTTTATTTTAATCTCAACAGTGATTCAAAAGCAGGAATAAGTCTGGTTGCACTTTTCTGCCAGATACATTGATCCCTATCCCAACAGATTCCTGAATGGTTTTGTTCCTGAAAATGTGTGTGTCCAGTTCTGGGCCCCTCGATTCAAGGGAGATGCTGAGTTGCTCAAATGTGTCCAGAGAAGGGCAACAAAGCTGGTGAATGATACGGAATGGAATGGCATGGAATAGAATAGAATAGAATAGAATACAATACAATACCATACCATACCATACAATACAATACAATACAATACAATCAGCCAGGTTGGAAAAGACCTCAGAGATCATCAAGTCCTACCTATCAACCAACACCATCTAATCAACTAAACCAGTGCACCAAGTGCCTCATCCAGTCTCCTCTTAAACACTTCCAGTGATGGTGACTCCACCACCTCCCTGGGCAGCACATTCCAATGGCCAATCTCTCTTTCTGGGAAGAATTTCTTCCTAACATCCAGCCCAAACCTCCCCTGCTGCAGCTTGAGGCTGTGTCCTCTTGTTCTGGTGCTGGTTGCCAGGGAGAAGAGACCAGCCCCCACCTGGCTACAACCTCCCTTCATGTAGTTATAGACAGCAATAAGGTCTCCCCTGATCTCCCTCAGCCTCTCCTCATAGAGCTCCAAACCCCTCCCCAGCTTTGTTGCCCTTCTCTGGACACCTTCCAGCAACTCAACATCTTTCCTAAACTGAGGGGCCCAGAACTGGACACAGGACTCAAGGTGTGGCCTATATATATATCTACATATGTTATACATATGGACATATATGCATGTTATATATTTATTTATATGTATGTTATATATATGCACAGTTTATAAACAACACAAGAACCCCCCTGGACAAAAGCAGGGTGGTTACTGATAGCTTTCCCCTACCTTCTCCCTTTCTTCCCCCTGTACACAGGACAAGAGAAGAAAGAATTAAAATAAAGTTTCTATTAGTACTGAACCACAACAAGAACACAGCCAAGGTCGGCAAAGGCAGCAGAAGCACCAGCAATAGTGAGAAAGCTGAAGGAAAAAGAAAAAGAAGTTAGTATACACAACCAGCTTTATGTTGCTAATCAGACCAGTCCCTGTACTCACCACTGATGAGGCCACACCTTGAGTCCTGTGTCCACTTCTGGGCTCCTCAGTTGAAGAAGGACACTGAAATACTTGAACACGTCCAGAGAAGGGCAACAAGGCTGGGGAGAGGTCTGGAGCACAGCCCTGTGAGGAGAGGCTGAGGGAGCTGGGGTTGCTTAGCCTGGAGAAGGGGAGGCTCAGGGGAGACCTTCTTGCTCTCTACAACTCCCTGAAGGGAGGTTGTAGCCAGGTGGGGGTCTCTTCTCCCAGGCAACCATCACCAGAACAAGAGGACACAGTCTCCAGCTGTGTCATGGGAAGTTTAGGCTTGAGGTGAGGAGAAAGTTCTTCCCAGAAAGAAGAGATTGGCCATTGGAATGTGCTGCCCAGGGAGGTGGTGGAGTCAACGTCCCTGGGGGTGTTTTTGAAAAGCCTGGATGAGGCACCTAGTGCCATGGTCTGGTTTATTAGTTAGGGTTGGGTGATCTGCTGGACTTGGTGGTCTTGGAGGTCTCTTCTAACCTGGTTGATGCTGTGAATGTGAAAAGCATGTGTACCAGGGTATTGTTTGGTGCAGCTCCATATTGTGAAGTGCTCAAGAGGGATGAAGTATGCTTATTTTTGAAACTCATCAAGAGTAAAATGGTTATAACATAGAGGGTAAGTGAAAAAAACAAACCAACCAATAACTAGTGGTGTTCAGGGCTACTTTGTGAATCTGGAGCTGAGGCCCTTTGTACAGACCCTTTGACTCTCTATGTTTGGGGAATGAAATGCTTGAGTAAATCTCAAAAACAGATCTACAGGAGGAGAAAAAATGAATCTCATATGAAATATCAGTCCATGTTGCTGTGAATATGGAAGGTCAATTTTTAGCTTATCTTTCCTACAGGAGTTCAATACAATAGCAATAAAATCCTACACTCAGACAGCTAAATGTTTAATGCTTCTCAAAATAATTCTCTGACTACAATAGCTTGAAGAGTGTACCAATACACATGTGTTAAGGCAGCATTTTGTCATTGGAAATGTGGACTGTAGGAATGATGGCAAGTGTTTGAACAGTCAGCATAACTCTCTGGCACCTCATCAAGCCCCAGAATCTTTCTGCTTGGCTATGCTGCTCTCAAGAGAAGTAACTCAACTCATGATGAGAGGTAGCAGAGCAACAAGGTTGAAAAGTATTTTCAGGGGATGGGGAAGGCAGGAAAAGGCCAATGAGGCTGGGGAGAGGCCTTGAGCACAAACCCTATGAGGAGAGGCTGAGGGAGCTGGGGTTGTTTAGCCTGGAGAAGAGGAGGCTCAGGGAAGACCTTCTTGCTGTCTACAACTACCTGAAAGGAGGTCGTAGCCAGGTGGGGGTTGGTCTCTTCTCCCAGGCAATCAGCACCAGAACAAGAGGACACAGTCTCAAGCTGTGCCAGGGGAGGTTTAGGCTGGAGGTGAGGAGGAAGTTCTTTCAAGAAAGAGAGATTAGCTATCGGAATGTGCTGCCCAGGGAGGTGGACTTGCCATCACTAGAGGTGTTCAAGGGGGGATTGGATGTGGCACTTGGTGCCATGGTTTAGTTAGTCATGAGGTCTTGGGTGAGAGGTTGGACTTGAAGATCTCTGAGATCTTTTCCAACCTTACTGATTCTATGATTCTATGAACTACAAATAAGAACCAAGCAGAAGTAGAGATAAAGTAAATGAATAATATCGAGAACTGATGGAGTTTGAGGGCCACCAAGACAGTATGGCTGCCCCTATGTGCCTGGGTTTGTCTGTTGTCAGTGCTCCCCTCCCCTTCCAATGCTCTTGTTTAATTTGGTGAATGTAATATGAAGATAGGACAGTTAAACACTTATTCCTTTGTTAAGTATATTCTGCTAGATCAAGACCTGAATATCTGAGCATGTTTCTGTAGCTTATAATATAATTAGGGGGTTGTATGCTTTTGGTCAAGTAATACATCCACATCCCTTCAATACCTCAATCAGTATTAGGGTCATGGTCAGACCTTACAGATATGTTAACATTAGTTTCATAGAATCACAGAACTACTGAGGCTGGAATAGACCTCTGAGATCATCAAGTCAAGCCTATGATCTAGCACCACCACATCAACCAGACCATGTGGTGAGGAGGAAGTTCTTCACCATGAGAGTGGTGAAGCCCTGGAATGGGTTGTCCAGGGAGGTGGATGAGGCCCCGTTCCTGGAGGTGTTTAAGACCAGGCTGGATGAGGCTCTGGCCAGCCTGATCTATTGTGAGGTGTCCCTGCCCATGGCAGTGAGGTTGGAACTAGATGATCCTTGTGGTCCCTTCCAACCCTGACTGATACTATGATACTATGTCACCAATTGCCACATCCAATCTTTCCTCAAGCCCTTCCAGGGATGGAGATTCCAACTCCTCCCTGGGCAGTCCATTCCAGTGTCTAATTCCCCTTTCCATGAAGAATTGCTTCCTAACATCCAACCTAAACCTCCCCTGGCACAGCTTCAGGCCATGCCCTCTCATCCTGTCACATATTGCCTGGGAGAAGAGCCTGACCCCCACTTCGCTGTAACTTCTCTTCAGGTAGTAGTAGAGTGTGATAAGGTCCTCCTGAGTCTCCTCTTCTCCAGGCTAAACACACTCGGCTCCCTCAGCTTTTCCTCTTCAGACTTTCCCTCTGGTCCATTACCCAATCTCATTGCTCTCCTCTGGACCCCTTCCAGCACCTCAATCTCTTTCTTGAAGTGAGTGGCCCAGAGCTGCACACAGCACTCAAGGTGAGTTCTCACCAATGCTGAGTACAGGGCAAAATTCCATCCCTAGTCTTGCTGGCCACACTATTCCTGATACAAGCCAAGATGCCACTGGCCTTCTTGGCCACCTGAGCACATTGCTGGCTCATATTCAGCCAGTTGCCAATCAGCACTCCCAGGTCCCTCTCTGGCAGGCTGCTCCCCACTTTCAAGACCACTTAACTTCCTTACCTTTCTGTGTAGAGAATTACTATTAAAAATACTTACTACCTCAGTTACACATACTCCAAAAGCACTGGAATATTAATCCTAAACCCTCTTATGTTCAAGCTAAATCATTATATACATATACTTTCTTTATGCTCTTACAACTACTCTAGCCTCCTGACAACTTGAAGTAAATTACTTGTTGCTTTCTGCTTGAGTTCTTTTTGTCCACTGGAACAGCCATTATTGTCTAGAGCTATAATACAAGCCACAAAGCTATGACTCTACACAACAGGTCCATAAATTTCATTGTAGCCATATACAATTACAGAGGTATGAAGTATTTCTGTGAGACAAAGGAAAATGCTGCTGACACTCTCCCTGGAGCTTTTTTAATAGCATTTTAAGTATGGAGTATATGACTCCTTGAGCTCAAGGGGCACGGTGTTAAAATATGTTAGAAGACAGCAGTTTGGGCAGTAAATGAAGATACAGTGCTCCAAAGGCTTATATTTACTCTTTATAGAAAAATTTAAGAGGTAAATGACAAAGGAGGAGGGGAAATACATATTCTGTAGGGCAATGATAATATAAAAGCAGGGAGGAAATGTTGATCAAAAAAAAATAATAATCTTGGGCTGTGAGTTGAAAGAATATTCCAAATATCAAAGGGGAAAAACAATAGTCATAAATTAACCTTCCTACAGGCAGAGAGGGAGCAAAGAGCTGGTGAATCTTGCAGTGTATCTTAGGTTTCTTAACTAGATTGTCCTAAAATTGCAAAGAATGCTCTTTGATCTATGAAATCACTTTCAGCCTTTGTAATATAAGAACCTTCTTCCTGTCTACAACTACGTGAAGGGAGGTTGTAGCCGGGTGGGGGTTGATCTCTTCTTCCAGGTGGCCAACACCAGAACAAGAGCACACAGTCTCAAGCTGCACCAGGGGAGGTTTAGGCTGGATGTTAGGAAGAAGTTCTTCCCAGAAAGAGTAATTGCCCATTGGAATATGCTGCTCAGGGAGGTGGTGGGGTTAGCATCCCTGGAGGTGTTTAGGAAGAGAATGGATGAGGCACTTGGTGCCATGGTTTAGTTGCTTAGATGGTGTTGGGTGATAGGTTGGACTTGATGATCTCTGAGATCTTTTCCAGCCTGCTTGATTGTATTGTGTTGTATTGGAATTCCATTTGACTTGCATGTCTGTGCATGTCAAAGTAGACTGTTTTCTGAGTTATTAGAAGTTATTTTGTGTCCAGGCATAAAACCAAATCATAATCTCCCTGTCCTATGGGCACCCTGCAAAGTTCAGGGTCCCTCTTTATTGTTGCCTGCCTCAACATTTGAATCATCTAGTCCTAGTGGCCAGTAAGTCTGATGAAGTATACAGGTACCTGGGCTAGCTAATGGTCTTTGCTGGGACAAAATTAGTTGATTAGATGATGTTAGGTGATGGGTTGGACTAGCTCTCAAAGGTTAATTCTATTCTATTCTATTCTATTCTATTCTATTCTATTCTATTCTATTCTATTCTATTCTATTCTGCAACCTGATTGGAAGTTGTGCCAGAAAAATCAATGATCAATAGCAATTATAGAAGAAATACAAGCCCTATAAATACATTCACTCACACACATCTCCAATATCTGCTGTCTGTGCATCAGCTATAGGCACGCTGAGCTCTAAGCATAACAATCTAAATTCCATCTCGTAAAAGACATAAATGCTATCAGATTGATATGGACTGAATTTGAAATACATAAATATTGGCTGGGGCACAGCCTAGGTTTAGCAGTTGAAGAACTAGGTGTCTTGTCTAAGTATTGGCTCCCCCTGAGCTCAGTGCAGACAGCCCTTGCAGCCTCATCATCCCGTCTGCCCTGCACACCGATTTCAAGGCAAGATGAATTTGTCTTTATCCCAACCACAGCCTTAGCTGACTGGCTTGAAGACAGTATGTAAATTTAATTAGTGTCATAAATCAGTATATTTCCTTTGGAAACTGCAATGAGAAGCTTTGAAAATCCCACGCAGCATTTAGTAGTAGTCGTTTATTTTTAGCAGAGGTTGCTCAGCTAGGTGTTTGAGTGTTATCATATCCAGGGTGAGGCACAGCAAATGAGAATCAAGAAAGCTCTGCAATGAATTAAACATTTCAGATAGAATAGAATAGAATAGAATAGAATAGAATAGAATAGAATAGACCAGACCAGGTTGGAAAAGACCTTCAAGATCATCGTGTGCAACCCGTCATCCAACACCATCTAATTAAGTAAACCATGGCACCAAACACCCCATCAAGTCTCTTCCTAAACACCTCCAGTGATGGTGACTCCACCACCTCCCTGGGCAGCCCATTCCAATGGACAATCTCTCTGGGAAAAATTTCTTCCTAACATCCAGCCTAAACCTCCCCTGGTGCAGCCTGAGACTGTGTCTTCTTGTTCTGGTGCTGGTTGTCTGGGAGAGGAGACCAACCCCCACCTGGCTACAACCTCCCTCCAGGTAGTTGTAGAGAGCAATAAGGTCTCCCCTGAGCCTCCTCTTCTCCAGGCTAAGCAACCCCAGCTCCCTCAACCTCTCCTCACAGGTCTGTGCTCCAGACCCCTCCCCAGCTTTGTTGCCCTTCTCTGGACACCTTCCAGCAACTCAACATCTTTCCTAAACTGAGGGGCCCAGCTACAGTGAGGGGACTGATTTAAACCTCTGTACTACCTGATAGAAGCAGCATATTTGGTAACATCCAGAGGTCAGCTGAAAACTTTCTGCAGTCCAGCACAAATCCCTAAATAGCTTGCCACAAGTCAGTAGGTAGCTGACCACCTACTCTAACGGACAGAGTTCCTCATAATGTTAAGCATATCACATGTAGCGAGGAGTGGTTGGACTTGCTGCTATAGGAAGGCTGGAGAAGGGCTGTTCAAAAGGGCTTGTGGTGACAGGATGAGCGGCAGTGATTTGAAACTGGAGCAGGGCAGATTTAGGATGGACATTAAGAGGAAGTTCTTTGTAGTGAAAGTGGAGAGGTGTTGGAGCAGGCTGCCCAGGGATGTGGTTGAGGCCTTGTCCCTGGAAACAATGAATCCTAGAATCACAGAATCAGTAAGGTTGGAAAAGACCTCAAAGATCATCAAGTCCAACCTGTCACCCAACACCTCATGACTACTAAACCATGGCACCAAGTGCCACATCCAATCCCCTCTTGAACACCTCCAGGGATGGTGACTCCACCACCTCCCTGGGCTTGGAATGGACCTCAAGGATCATCTAGTTCCAACCCCCCTGCCATGGGCAGGGACACCTCACATTAGAGCAGGTTGCCCAGAGCTACATCCAGCCTGGTCTTAAAAACCTCCAGGGCTGAGGCTTCCACCACCTCCCTGGGCAACCTGTTCCAGTGTCTCACCACCCTCATGGTGAAGAACTTCATCCTAACACCCAATCTGAATCTACCCAATTCTACTTTCATTCCATTATGATGCAAGGTAACTCATAATGATGTATAATGACACTTCTGCTCTTGGCTGACTAATACAAACACAGTTGGTGTATTCCACACAGTGAGCACTGGTGATAATCAAGGGAAGACAACACTTGGCATGGCTTGTTTGCAGAGGAATTCCACTCATATCATTCGTTAGGCACTCTTTGCTATATATGTATCTCAGACAGCTTTCAGCTTGCACCACCCACAGAGTATAGTTCAGGAGGTGAACTTATATCAGTCAGACACTTTTCAAGCTGTGCTCTGAAATGAAATTAGAGACAACAAGATGTGCTGATTTCTAGGTACACACACATGTAGCCATGCTACGCATCTATGTAGGCAAAGTCCTCAAATTGGCTTCCATCCTGCATTCCTCAGGGTTTTCTGGGGTTTGGGTTTTGTGATACTCTCCCATTGGGGGCAGGAGGCCTGTGACACGTTCTGTTTCTTGGTTCAGCTTCCTTGTGCCAGTTTGCACATGCAAAATTTGCAGAATTGCAAAACTTCTGCATGTCAGGGACGGATTTTCTCACTGTAGGTAAATCCCTCACTAACATAAGACTGCCAGCACCATCAGTTTCCCCTTCATCTTGGTTCTTTCTTCTATTGTAAAGCTGTTGGACATGGGATGTTCAAACACCTTGGACATTTCTAAGACCCATTTTTGGCACTGGATCTCTTAGAAGCTACCACTGTCAATAGCAAGTCAAGTCACATCCTCTCTGAAGCTCACACTGGTAGTTTTTATCTGGGAGTTGTTGAACACTATGCAGGAGGGTTGTAGACCATCTGGAGGTTTTCTTTTCCTTGTGCTGAAAATTTTACGGCTTCTCACATTTAAGTATTCATAGAATCATAGAATTGTTAGGGTTGGAAAGGACTTCAAGGATCATCCAGGTCCAACACCCCTGCCATGGGCAAAGACACCTCACACTACAGCAGGTTGCTCAGACCCACATCCAGCCTGGCTGCAAAAACCTCCAGGGATGAGGCTTCCACCACCTCCCTGGGCAACCTGTGCCAGTCTCTCACCACCCTCATGGGGAAGAACTTAGTCCTAACAGCCAATCTCAATCTACCCATTTCTAGTTTTGCTCCATTTCTCAGTCCTTGACACCCTAAAAAGTCCCTCCCCAGCTTTCTTGTAGCCCCCTTCAGATACTGGAAGGCCACAATTAGGTCTCTTCGGAGCCTTCTCTTCTCCAGACTGAGCAAGCCCAACTCCTCCTGGACACAAATTTCCAATTTCTGTAAAGGGAATAGACAAACTGCTTCTAGAGATAAACTGCAGGGTGCTGTGACTCATGTGTGGCATCACATAAGCATAAATAGTTTCCACTGTAATGAAGAAAGTTTGAATTAGGCTCTTTGTTTTCTAAATTCATAGAATCATAGAATCAGCAAGGTTGGAAAAGACCTCAAGGATCATCAAGTCCAACCTGTCACCCAAGACCTCATGACTACAAGACCATGGCACCAAGTGCCACGTCCAATCCCCTTTTGAACACCTCCAGGGACGGCTACTCCACCACCTCCCTGGGCAACACATTCCAATGGCTAATAACTCTCTCTGTGAAGAACTTTCTCCTCATTACCACCCTAAACTTCCGCTTCACAGGTTGAGACTGTGTCCTCTCGTGTGCTAGGCTGCTCTATACAAGATTATAGGGAAGAGGAGAAAACACAAGGTTGCTTAAGTGAAGCACTGCTTGTTGCTACTTCCTTGAATGAGTTCTAAACTGCAGATCTGAGGAACTGATTAGTGCTGAAGTAGAGCATCATGCTCATAGTGCTAAAATAAAAATCCAAACCTATGTCTGAGAGCAACAAAGAGTAATTTAGGAGTAATATGATCATCTTCAGCTAGCTGTAATTCATTCCCAGCTCTGCTACACCTGCAACAGAAATGAAATTCCAGAAATCATTGGCATTTCTTAATCACCACCAATTAAGCCTCTGCATTTTACCTCCAGAAAACAATGGACTTGCAGATTTAATGGAGCCATTATTCTCTAGCTAGCCATGTACTTTGTTCCTAAAGATGTTGGGGTACAAAACAATTTTAACAGATACAGATTTTACAGCTGCAAAAACACAAAGTGGAGAATCTCAGCGGCAGCCCAGCAGGATACCACACCAACACTTTTGATTCTCTCCCCAAATGGAAAAGACAAACCCAAGTATACAGAGAAGTAGGACTGATGTATACACACAGATACAAACACATCAGGAATAAAGAGGAACCAAAACCACACAGAAAGTTCTTAAGAATTGAATGGAATGGAATGGAATGGAATGGAATGGAATGGAATGGAATGGAATGGAATGGAAGAGAAGAGAAGAGACCAGACCAGACCAGACCAGACCAGATTGGAAGAGATCTTCAAGATCATTGCATCCAACCCATCATCCAACACCATGTAATCAACTAAACCATGGCACCAAGCACCCCATCAAGTCTCCTCCTAACACCCCCAATGATGGCGACTCCACCACCTCCCTGGGCAGCACATCCCAATGGGCAATCACTCTCTCTATGGAGAACTTCTTCCTAACATCCAGCCTAAACCTCCCCTGGCACAGCTTGAGACTGTGTCCTCTTGTTCTGGTGCTGGTTGCCTGGGAGAAGAGGCCAACCCCCACCTGGCTACAACCTCCCTTCAGGTAGTTGTAGACAGCAATGAGGTCTCCCCTGAGCCTCCTCTTCTCCAGGCTAAACAACCCCAGCTCCCTCAGCCTCTCCTCTCAGGCCTGTGCTCAAAACCCCTCCCCAGCTTTGTTGTCCTTCTCTGGACACGTTCCCGTAAGCCCAGAACTGGACACAGTACTCAAGGTGTGGCCTAACCAGTGCTGAGTACAGGGGCAGAATAACATCCTTGCTCCTGCTGGCCACACTGTTCCTGTTCCAGGCCAGGATGCCATTGGTCATCTTGGCCACCTGGGCACACTGCAGGCTCATGTTCAGCCTACTATCAACCAGTACCCCCAGGTCCCTCTCTACCTGGCTGCTCTCCAGCCACTCTGACCCCAGCCTGTAGCACTGCATGGGGTTGTTGTGGCCAATGTGTAGAACCTGGCACTTAGATGTGCTAAATCTCATGCCCTTGGACTCTGCCCATCTGTCCAGCCTGTCGAGGTCCCTCTGCAGAGCTCTCCTACCCTCTAACAGAACAACAGCTGCCCCCAGCTTGGTGTCATCTGCAAATTCACTGATGATGGACTCAATGCCCTCATCCAGATCATCAATTAAGATATTAAAGAGCATGGGGCCCAGCACTGATCCTTGGGGGAAAAGACTGAGTGGCTGCATTATATGAAAGTAGTGAAAAATAATAAGGATGGGAAAAAAAAAACAAAAAAAATAAACAAGAAGATTAAGGTTAAGTTGTGTAAGCTAATGAACATCCTGGAATAATAAGTTTCTGAATCCAAGGATCAAGAAGATCCCTTCTAGTCATACTTTTGTATTTTAAGGAAGCTGTGGAAAAAAATACCCTTTTATGTCAAAGATGACTACATCTTTACTCAGCACTACATGAAATGCACCTGAAGTATGAGATGAATATTTAAAGGTACCTGAGGATGAATCAAAGGCAATTCACATGTCTTGTTATTAAAAATGAGGTAATGGAAGACTTGGAACCAAATTACAGCAACTATTATTGTAACTATTCCTACCTGTAACATAAGAAACAACAACATTGGCTCTGTTCACCTCTAAGTATGACCCCATGCAGCCCCATGCAGTGCTACAAGCTGGAGACAGAGTGGCTGGAGAGCAGCCAGGCAGAAAGGGACCTGGGGATAATAGTTGACAGCAGGCTGTACAAGAGCTAGCAATGTGCCCAGGTGGCCAAGAAGGCCAATGGCATCCTGACCGACATCAGGAATAGTGTGGCCAGCAGGAGCAGGGAACTCATTGTGCCCTGTGCTCAGCTAGGCCACACCTTGAGTCCTGTGTCCAGTTCAGGGCCCCTTAATTTAAGAAAGACTTTGAGACTCTTGAACGTGTCCAGGGAAGGGCAACAAGGCTGGGGAGGGGCCTGGAGCACAGCCCTGTGAGGGGAGGCTGAGGGGGCTGGGGTTGTTTAGCTGGAGGAGAGGAGGCTCAGGGGAGACCTTATTGCTGTCTACAACTACCTGGAGGGAGGTTGTAGCCAGGTGGGGGTTGGTCTCTTCTCCCAGACAACCAGCACCAGAACAAGAGGACACAGTCTCAAGCTGTGCTAGGGGAGGTTTAGGCTGGATGTTAGGAAGAAGTTCTTCCCAGAAAGAGAATGGCCATTGGAATGTGCTGCCCAGGGAGGTGGTGGAGTCACCATCATTGGAGGTGTTTAGGAAGAGACTGGATGGGGTGCTTGGTGCCATGGTTTAGTTGTTTAGATGGTCTTGGGTGATAGCTTGGACTTGATGATCTCAAAGGTCTTTTCTAACCTGGTTAATTAAATTCTATTATTTTTTTCTATTCTATACTCAGGAAATTGTGTTGAGAATAGTGTTACCTATGAGGTCCTTTTTTCTTCTTCTTTGTAATAGACAACCAAATCCAAAAGCATTCCTTAGAACATCCCTACTGAGCCATGAGATGGGTGCATTTTTAGCTTTTTCAAATGCTTGAACTTTACATTAAATGTTAAATACTTTTTAGCATTTTAGTATTCCTTTCATACACACTTTGAAAATGTTTCTCCAAATCAGTTACAGCTCTTTGAAAGGCAGTCTGTAAAAATGTACACTTCTAACTTCTAATCGGAGGGAGGTGATTCTCCCCCTCTGCTCCATTCTGGTGAAACCCCACCTGGAGTACTGTGTCCAGTTCTGGAGCCCCTCTTACAGGAAGGATCTGGAGGTGCTGGAACATGTCCAGAGAAGGGCCACAAGGCTGAGCAGAGGGCTGGAGCTCCTCTGCTATGAGGACAGACTGAGGGAGTTGAGGTTGTTCAGTCTGCAGACGAGGAGAGTTGGGTTTGTTCAGAAGGCTCTGAGGAGAGCTTATTGTAGCATTCCAGCATCTGAACGGGGCTGCAAGAAAGCTGGGGAGGGACTTTTTAGGGTGTCAGGGAGTGATGGGACTGGGTGGAATGGAAGAAAAATAGAAATAGGTAGATTCAGACTGGATGTTAGGAAGAAGTTCTTCCCCATGAGGGTGGTGAGACACTGGCACAGGTTGCCCAAGGAAGTGTTGGAAGCCTCATCTCTGGAGGTTTTTGCAGCCAGGCTGGATGTGGCTGTGAGCAACCTGCTGTAGTGTGAGGTGTCCCTGCCCATGGCAGGGGGGGTGGAACTGGATGATCCTTGAGGATTCTATGATTCTATGAATTTTCCTCTACTAAAGAGACAGAGTAAGGTATTCCCCTTCTTACTTCCACTGGAGCACAACTATGTTTACAGGTTATATTTAGTAACCTAAACTAACCTACATTTAGTATTTGTCTGACACTTTTAGCAGGAGAATGTTGTCAATGGGAATGTTTCTAAGAAAAAAACAAGACCTAAACCATAGGGAAAGACCATCCTGAAGTTGTTTAATGTGATAACAGTTGGGTAGCCATATCTGAACCTACTTTTCATAGAACAGTCATTGAATGGTAGGGGTTGGAAGGGACCTGCAGAGATCATCCAGTCCCACTCCCCAGACAGAGCAGACCTATACCAGATCACACTGAAATTCATCCAGACAGCTCTTAATATCTCCAGAGAGGGAGTCTCCCCCTCAGCTAGCAGATTGAATATTAGTTGCAGCACTCCTATTTCAACCCAATACTTACAAAATGTAACAAGCAAGACTTCCCCAAGGAATCTGGATTAGACTACTCCTAAACATCACTTTCTGCAGTGCTCCATCCGGAGGTGCACATGCGGATTGCAGTCCCATCTGTAGACAGGACATAGAATAGAATAGAATAGAATAGAATAGAACAGAATTAACCAGGTTAGAAAAGACCTTCAAGATCATCAAGTCCAACCTATCACCCAACACCATCTAAGCAACTAAACCATGGCACCAAGCACCCCATCCAGTCTCTTCCTAAACACCTCCAGTGATGGTGACTCCACCACCTCCCTGGGCAGCACATTCCAATGGCCAATCTCTCTTTCTGGGAAGAACTTCTTCCTAACATCCAGCCTAAACCTTCCCTGGTGCAGCTTGAGACTGTGTCCTCTTGCTCTGGTGCTGGTTGCCTGGGAGAAGAGACCAACCCCCACCTGGCTACAACCTCCCTTCAGGTAATTGTAGAGAGCAAGAAGGTCTCCCCTGAGCCTCCTCTTCTCCAGGCTAAGCAACCCCAGCTCCCTCAGCCTCTCCTCACAGAGCTGTGCTCCAAACCCCTCCCCAGCTTTGTTGCCCTTCTCTGGACACATTCCAGCATATCAACACCTTTTCTAGACTGAGGGGCCCAGAACAGGACACAGAACTCAAGGTGTGACCTAACCAGTATTGAGTCCACTGGCAGAAGGACTTCCCTGCTCCTGCTGGCCACGCTATTCCTGGTACAGGCCAGGATGCCATTGGCATTCTTGGCTACCTGGGCACACTGGTGGCTCCTGTTCAGCCTACTATCAACCAGTACCCCTAGGTCCCTTTCTGCCTGGCTGTCCTCCAGACACTCTGTCCCCAGCCTGTAGCATTGCCTGGGGTTGTTTTGGCCAATGTGCAGAACAGAAGAGCTCCTGTAGAACTTGTAAATGTGAAGATTTGTGTACTGCATTTTTTACTTCAAAACTTGTTTGAGATTCTTCCACCTCCACTGCTACTCCTATCCCAATTGTTTCTATCTGTCATGGACAGGACAGGTTAGCAAGCTTGTCATGGGTGCTGGCATTTAAATTGCTGTTTTCATCTCCATCCTCCTGTTTAATAATTGTCTCTCTTATTGATGGGATCTGACATTTCTCTGACTTCTCCTTCCTATCCTTTCCACAGATGCTTCCAGAATAAAAATAAATAAATCAAAATTAATGATGACATGAATGTGACAGCTTCCAAAACTTGCAACTATTGCTTTCCATTTCCTCCTATTGCTCTAATAACAGAGAAGAGTTTGACGTGGACGTGGGAACAATGTGCTTCTGAAACAGCAACTTGGACTCAGACAGAGAGTCAGCAAATTTGTTTAAAATCTGTTAGGCAGCAGCAGTAAACATTTCAAAGCACTAAGACCACGTCTGAACCTGAACAGGAATTAAAGGTTGTGCCTTTAGGCCTCTCTAAAGATCTACAAGTCAGTCACAACTCATTTGTCTTTTTGCCAGAAACATGAGAATTGATGGACAATAAGATCAGAGAAAACAATCTGCAACTGCACTGCCTACCAGGACAACTGCCCAGGAAATGCTCTTTCACAGAGTGTCTACTATAATTCACCTCCTACCATGGCTACAGTGATGAATCAGCATTTCAGTCATTTGTGCTTTCATTCATTGCAGTCATTTAAACCACCAGAACAGACATCCTGAGTGTGGGAGACAAAATAGCATAAGGCAAACATCCACTTATGGGGAAGTCAGGTAATGTTTTAGGGGGTCAGGGAGTGATAGGACTGGGGGGAATGGAACAAAACTAGAAATGGGTAGATTCAGATTGGATGTTAGGAAGAAGTTCTTCCCCATGAGGGTGGTGAGACACTGGCACAGGTTGCCCAGGGAGGTGGTGGAAGCCTCATCCCTGGAGGTTTTTGCAGCCAGGCTGGATGTGGCTGTGAGCAACCTGCTGTAGTGTGAGGTGTCCCTGTCCATGGCAGGGGGGCTGGAACTGGCTGATCTTTGAGGTCCCTTCCAACCCTAACAATTCTATGGTTCCAAGTCTTTCTGATGCCCACTCTATTTATTATTCTGGTGGCTTCATATCAGCAGAGACCTAATGTAATAACCTGCCCAGAAGAATGGGTCAGCTCAGAACAGTCAGTTGAGCCTTTAAAAATGCGATTTACTCTAAATGCAACCCACTGAGTGTCACAAAAGGGGCATCCCTTTGTTCTCAAAATAGTGTTCCTTTGCATAGGGGAAACACTGAATCCGCAGTCAGGAGCAGCCCTGGACTCATGCTTGCATAATTGCTGCTTGCTTCTAGTGCCATTAGCTTTTAGTTGGCCTGAATATGCTACAGAAATGGGCAGCCAGGCTCCCTGGTTCTAAGTTAGGAGAACATCTGTCTTTTCAACTTGCTTTGGCAAAGGAAGCATGCACAATTTTTTGTTATTCCAGAAGCCCTTGAAGCATGAAGAACATGAAGTTGCAATGAACTGGAACTTCACTGTTCCACTGATGCTGCAAAGAGTGGATTTCTTTTCATATATTTATTTATTTATTTATCACCTCCTTCCTCTCCTTCCCTGAGAAGGGCAATAAAGCTGCTGAGAGGTTTGGAGCATAAGCCCTATGAGGAGAGGCTGAGGGAGCTGGGGTTGCTTAGCATGCAGAAGAGGATGCTCAGGGGAGACCTTCTTGCTGTCTACAGCTACCTGAAGGGGGGTTGCAGCCAGGTGGGGGTTGGTCTCTTCTCTCAGGCAACCAGCACCAAAACAAGAGGACACCCAACACCATCTAATCAACTAAACCATGGCACCAAGCACCCCATCCAGACTCTTCCTAAACACCTCCAGTGATGGTGACTCCACCACCTCCCTGGGCAGCACATTCCAATGGCCAATCTCTCTTTCTGGGAAGAACTTCTTCCTAACATCCAGCCTAAACCCATGGTGCAGCTTGAGACTGTGTCTTCTTGTTCTGCTGCTGGTTGCCTGGGAGAAGATACCAACCCTCACCTGGCTACAACCTCCCTCCAGGTAGTTGTAGAGAGCAAGAAGGTCTCCCCTGAGCCTCCTCTTCTGTCGAGGTCCCTTCCAGCCCCTAACATTCTGTGATTATTTCAGTGAGGATTTTTTAGCATAAGGTTGAAGAAGGCAGCAGGGAAAGAGGCAGGATTGTCAGATGTGCAATGAACTTGAAGACAGACGATTGTAAGGGAGCATTGAAAAGAGCAACTGGTTGCAGTGAAGCAGAGGCAATGACACCTAAACTGCTGGACACTTGAAAAAGACATTTTGGGATGAGCTTGAACTGCTGTAGCCCTTCCAGCTGCAATGTTGGATTGATGTCAACATTGTGTGCCTGTATTTGTAAGGGAGTAGCAGCCTGGAGGACAAGAATGAATCCCAGAGTGGAGAGGGATGGCCAGCAGGTCTTTTGTTTCATAGAATCATAAAATCAACCAGCTTGGAAAAGACCTCAGAGATTATCAAGTCCAACCTACTACCTAACACCTCCTGACAACTAAACCATGGCTTCAAGTGCCACATCCAATCCTTTTTTAAACAGCTCCAGGGACAAGGACTCCAGCACCTGCCTGGGCTGCACATTCCTTCCTTCCACCACCATCTTTCCCCCTTTTTATAATTTGGATGGATTAGGAGGACACTGTGAGGACATTTTCTCCACATCACTTCTCACTGAAGGATTAAAGGTGGGAACACCACGTTCTGCCAGCTGAGGCTGAGCTGAAGTATTTCAGGTGCTGCTGCAACACCTATGAAATATAGACCTCCAGAAGCAACCAAGGACTTTGTTCTTTATGGTGTAACGTTATTGCATGTGACACTTCTGTGACAGAGCTCTTTGATACACTTTTAGCCTATGGCAATATGTTACAGGAAGAAGAATTCACTGACATATCCAGGAAAAGAAAGCCCATGCATAAATATTTGAACTGACAAGGTTGACAAGGTTATTTCATAGCTTTTGTAGCATTATGATAACAATGAGCAAACTGTTATGCTGCCAGCAAAAACTTCTTAGGGTAAGCAACTCCTTTTTCTCTCATGCTCTCACTTCAATGCTAGCTTTTGAATCTTGCTCCTCTTCTCCTAATGAAACAAAATGAGGCATTTTGGAGTTGGATCACTAAGTATCCCTCTCTGCAGTGGCTGTGTTTTGAGTCCTCTGTGGATTCTTACTATGGGGTTTGTTTTCACTGCCATCACCATTGCTGCTGTTATGCCATATAAAATGCTCCTTTTCTGGTGAATACACAAGACCAGAAGTACAAGAGATGGCAAGGTTTTGTTTCTTTGTTTAACTGTGATTGGTAACCAAGGTCTTTGCTGGAGGGAATTAACTCTTTGATGGGAGTTTGTTTCCAAATTGAAGCAATTTTCCAGATGCTTCCAGTAAACCACTCCATAGCACCATGTGCAGGTTCCATACTGGGTTTGTTCAGCTCACCAGGAAGGTGAGCCTACAAGGAAGCTGGGGAGGGACTTTTGAGGGTGTCAGGGAGTGATAGGACTGGAATGGAACAAAACTAGAAATGGGTAGATTCAGATTGGATGTTAGGAAGAAGTTCTTCCCCATGAGGGTGGTGAGACACTGGCACAGGTTGCCCAGGGAGGTGGTGGAAGCCTCATCCCTGGAGGTTTTTGCAGCCAGGCTGGAGGTGGGTCTGAGAAACCTGCTGTAGTGTGAGGTGTCTTTGCCCATGGCAGGGGGGTTGGAACTGGCTGATCCTTGAGGTCCCTTCCAACCCTAACAATTCTATGATTCTATGATTCCATTGGCATGCTTGTTATCATATTTTGTTAGCTTGGTTTGGTTTTGAGATTGTTTGTTGGTTTATGTTACCATCCAACCTTCCAAATCCAGGAAGGTATAGTACTACACCAGCATCTTCCAGGGATATTTCTCTAGCAAGAAAGGTTCTTGCTTCTGGTGCGGATCCAAATGTTTTCCCCCACCACATCCACTGCAGTCACTGCTGTGCTTTATCTTATTTGTGGACTACCCAAAGTGATCTTGCTGGGGCAGGAGGGTTGGACTAGATGATCTCTGGAGGTCCCTTCCAACCCCTAATGTGATTTCAGTGATCTCTGCCATCCTTTCCTAGAGACCTACTTAACTGATCCATGATCAGAATCCTTCTCTAGTAAGGTTTGGTAAATTAAGAGGGTTCATGACTCTTGAAGATGAGTACTGTTGTTCTGATTAAGTCTTTGCTTTTTTGTTCTTTGGGAACTTTGGGTTAGGGTTAGTTTTGCATTTTTAATATGCTATATAAAACATTAGGATGGATCAGCATAGATCAAATCAGTATCATTGGATATTATTCTCTGAATTCTGTGGCCTATTTAAAACATGGCCACCTACCATACTTAAGGTATAAAATTCAAGTATTTAATTATTGAGAATGCAACAATTAAAGCTCTGAAGTGTATCCCATGATCCAGAGGTCCCTTTCAACCCCTGTGTTTCCATGATTCTATGCACAGAGCTATAGACTTTGAGGTTCCAGTCGGCCTTTATTCCTTTTCTTTTGATAAAAATCTATCGAGAAACAGCAAAATAGAGACCTAGCTAACTCAACAAGCTTCTGAAGCACTGACACTTGTGCCATACCTGTTTTGTGCCTGTACCATTTTGTAAATGTGTGTGTGCTGCTGCTGCTGTTTGGTCTTAGAATCACAGAATCATAAAATCAATAAGGTTGGAAAAGACCTCAGAGATCATCAAGCCCAACCAATTACCTAATACCTAACACCTCATGACTACTAAACCATGGCTCCAAGTGCCTCATCCAAGCCTTTTTTGAACACCTCCAGGGACGGGGATTCCACCACCTCCCTGAGCAGCACATTCCAATGGCCAATCACTCTCTCTATGAAGAATTTCTTCCTAACATCCAGCCTAAACTTTCCCTGGCTTAGCTTGAGACTGTGTCCTCTTGTTCTGGTGCTGGCTGCCTGGGAGAAGAGACCAACCCCCACCTGGCTACAACCTCCCTTCAGGTAATTGTAGACAGCAAGAAGGTCTCTCCTGAGCCTCCTCTTCTCCAGGCTAAGCAACCTCATCTCCCTCAGCCTCTCCTCACAGGGCTGTGCTCCAGACCCCTCCCCAGCTTTGTTGCCCTTCTCTGGACACATTTCAGCATATCAACACCTTTCCTAGACTGAGGAGCCCAGAACAGGACACAGGACTCAAGGTGTGTCCTAACCAGTGCTGAGTACAGGGGCACAATGACTTCCCTGCTCCTGCTGGCCACACTATTCCTGGTACAGGCCAGGATGCCATTGGCCTTCTTGTAACACTCACCACAGAGAGAATATGTTTGAAGAACACTGGAAGTATTTTTTTTTCTAATTCTGGCTGTCACATTACATTATTAGACTTTTTTTTTCCCCCTCCAATAATGATGCATTATTTCAAGCAATGCATCCTCAGTGGGGGAATCAAATTGGCTTATGGCAGATTTTGCAGCTGAGAAGTAAGATCAATATTTTCTCAGAGCACCAGGAAGCAACTGTACAAGACAACTGCACAAAAAGAAAACAAACTGGAAAGATTATTTTAAACAACAACTAGGGGAAAAAAACAACCAACAAGTCTTGTCCATTGCCAGACAAATCTCTATCAGTTTCTGAACAGTTCCTTTTCCACTACTCTTCTTCTGTCAAAGATATACAGGCAGTAGAATTGAATCAATAGAAAATAACTGAGATCTTAAAATATTTTGTGGTCACTTTTTGTTCTTTGCATGTGAGATGGAACTTAACTTTTATTTCAGCCAAGAAATGATTGCCTTTTTTCATCTTTTTTAATATGATTTAGATTTCCAACCTTGACATGTTGTGTTTAGGGAGGTGATTGTCCCCTTGTACTCAGCTCTAGTGAGGCCACACCTCGAATATTGTGACCAGTTTTGGGCAGCTCAATGCAAGAGAGATGTGGAAGTGCTGGAGCCAGGGCAGAGGAGGGCAAGGAAGTTGGGGAAGGGCCTGGAGAATAAATCTGATGAAGAGCAACTGAAGGAGCTGGGGATGGTTAGTTTGGGAAAGAGGAGGCTGAGGGGAGACCTCATTGCTCTCTACAACCACTTGAAAGGATGTTGAGGAGAGGCTGCTGCTGGTCTCTTCTCACAGGTAATTAGTGATAGAACAAGAGGGAATGGCCTCAAGCTGTGACTGGGTAGGTTTGGACTGGGCAGTAGGAAACATTTTTTCCCAGCAAGAGTGGGATTAGAATGTGCTGCACAGGGAGGTGGTGGAGTCCCCAAGCCTGGATGTGTTTAAAGGTGGTTTGGATGTGGAGTTTGGGGCTATGGTTTAGGGGTGAGCCTTGTAGAGTAGGGCTCTGGGTTGAACTATGAATATAATAATAATAATAAACCAAGTTGGAAGAGACCTTCAAGATCATCGTGTCCAACCCCTCAACCAATCCAACCCACCTAAACAACTAACCCTTGGCACCAAGCACCCCATCAAGTCTCCTCCTGAAAACCTCCAATGGTGATGACTCCACCACCTCCCCAGGCAGCCCATTCCAATGGCCAATCACTCTTTCTGTATAGAACTTCTTCCTAACATCCAGCTTAAACCTCCTCTGAGACTGTGTCCTCTTGTTCTGGTACTGGCTGCCTGGGAGAAGAGACCAACATCCGCCTGTCTACAACCTCCTTTTCAGGTAGTTGTAGAGAGCAATAAGGTCACCCCTGAGTCTCCTCTTCTCCAGGCTAAGCAACCCCAGCTCTCTCAGTCTCTCCTCATAGGGCTGTGTTCCAAACCCCTCACCAACTTTGTTGCCCTTCTCTGGACTCATTCCAGAAAGTCAACCTTCTTCCTAAACTGAGGGGCCCAGAACTGGACACAGGACTCGAGGTGCATCCTAACCAGTGCAGTGTACAGGGGCAGAATGACTTCCCTGCTCCTGCTGGCCACACTGTTCCTGATGTAGGCCAGGATGCCATTGGCCCTCTTGGCTGCCTGGGCACACTGCAGGCTCATGTTCAGCCTACCATCCAGAGGATCTTTTCCAACCTGAATATTTCTGTGATTTCTGTGTTGCTTTTATGTTTTTAAAACAGCCACTACTGTTATAAAAGTTAACAGTGATGGAAAGGTCTGGAAATTTACCTTTCTGCAGTGTGTGTAGTTCTATGTGTAGATATAGTCTGAAAGTAGAGGGAAGTATGCTGGCTCTTGAGCCTGACCATGGAAATTATTCAGGCTGTGTGATCTCTCCCAGGCTTTGCACTGAGCTTGAAACCTGTGCTGGAGGTCTGGTTTCCCAGAGCCTGATGAAGAGCCAGTGGGAGGTAGATAGGGTACGCCTAAAATGGAAGGGGAATGTGATCAGAGCAGTAAAGGGAAAGCTGTGAGAAACCATCAGGATACTGCTCTTCTTTGCCTTATGAGTGCACCAGGGACTCAGGAGAAGAAATCATAACTAGAACTCAAAAGGTGTTTGTGTGATTTCTGTTTGAGCAAGGCCTGTTAACACTGCCTGTTTGTATACTACAGTCTTCGTTAAGGGATGCTACAGCCAGCTCAAATGCTAGTTACACCATCAGAAAGGAAAAGACAGCTCAGCCCAGTTTACAAACTGAAGCTTAAATATTGATCTAAATTTCTTAAATGCCATTTTCTATTCAGAAGATAGATTTATATTAAAATTTTTCACCTATTTCCAGCAGCCAGTAGCATATAGGATCATAGAATCATAGAATCAGCCAGGCTGGAAAAGACCTCAGAGATCATAAAGTCCAGCCTATTACCCAACACCTCATGACTAACTAAACCATGGCTTCAAGTGCCACATCAAATCCCCTCTTGAACACCTCCAGTGATGGTGACTCCACCACCTCTCTGGGCAGCACATTCCAATGGCAAATTACTCTTTCTGTGGAGAACTTTCTCCTCACCTCAAGCCCAAACTTAGGAGATAGGATAGGAGATATGAAAGGATATGAGATATGATAGGATAAGAGAATAGAATTAACCAGTTTGGGAAAGACCTTTGAGATCAAGTCTAACCTATCACCCAGCACCATCTAATCAGCTAAACCATGGCACCAAGCACCCCATCCAGTCTCCTGCTAAACACCTTGAGTGATGGTGACTCCACCACCTCCCCGGGCAGCACATTCCAATGGTCAATCTCTCTTTCTATGAAGAACTTCTTCCTAACATCCAGCCTAAACCTCCCCTGTCACAGCTTAAGACTGTGTCCTCTTGTTCTATTGGTGGTTCCAGTATTACCAAACAAGAAAGCTTGATTTAAATTTAATATTTTTGCAATCTGTTGTTGTTGCTTTAAAATCAGTTGATTGTTGTTAACTTAAGAACTATCCTTGCCTGTCTTTATAAGATCATACTTGAACCAGCTTGTCTAATATTTTATTCCAATTTCCCATTCTTGAACAATGCTAGAAACAACAATAAATAAATAATAGGCGCTTATTGTCAAAAATCTGTTCTGTCTGTATAAGATCATACTTGAAACAGCTTGTCTAGTATTTTTATTCCAATTGCCCAGTCTTGAACAATGCCAGAAAATATATTAATAATAGGAGCTTATTTCCAAAAATCTTTCATGTATTTGTCAAACAAACCCCAGCAAAACAATACGTACATCAAGAAGGGTGTGTCCAGCAGCTCTAGGGAAGTTCTTCTACCTTTCTACTGTGCCCTGGTGAGACCACAACTGGAATATTGTGTCCAGTTTTGGGCTCCCCAGTTCAAGAGAGATGGAGACCTGCTGGAGAGAGTCCAACGGAGAGTCATGAGGATGCTTAGGGGACTTGAGCATCTCCCCTGTGAAGAGAGACTGAGAGCCCTGGGGCTGTTTAGTCTGGAGAAGACTGAGAGGGAATCTCATCAATGTGTATTAATATCTGAGGGGTGGGTGTCAAGTGGAGGAAGCCAAGCTCTTTTCAGTGGTACACAGGAATAAGACAAGGAGCAACAGATTCAAGCTTGAACATAGAAGATTTCAACTCAACATGGGAAGAAACTTCTTTACAGTGAGGGTAACAGAGCCCTGGAGCAGGCTGCCCAGAGAGGTTGTGGAGTCTCCTTCTATGGAGCCTTTCAAAACCCACCTGGATGCCATCCTGTGTGGACTACCCTGGGTGATCCTGCTTTGGCAGAGGGTCTGAACTGGATGATCTCTTGAGGTCCTTTCCAACTTCTAATATACTGTGTTGTGATCTGTTTGAGCTTTCCTGATTGAATGCTCCAGATACTTGGTCTGCTTTGAATGGCTTCTGCGATACAGGAGTGGAAGGACTGGTGATTTTATGTTAAACAGTAGCCAAATAAAAAGGGGGGGAAAAAGAGTTCCATATGGCTCTTCTATGCAATGAAGAATAGTTTGAAGTAAACAATAGAGACATGAGTGCTCAAGGGCAGCTGTTATGTCTGAGACAGAAGGTTGGGAGAAATTAAGAAACTAATAAACAACAAACAGAATGGTTTAGGAATTACAGTTCACTATCTATGAAGCTCTTTGTGCTGTATGTCAGCACAATTTCCAGCAGGGTCTAGAGTTGGGATCTATTTTTTACCCATAGATTTACTTAAAGAAATGATCATTCAAATGCTGACTGGAACTGAAGCAGAATATACCAATGGTCATCTGATGCTTTGCTGTACTCAGCACTGGTTAGGCCACACCTTGAGTCCTGTGTCCAGTTCTGGGCCCCTCAGTTTAAGAAAGATGTTGAGATGCTGGAAGGTGTCCAGAGAAGGGCAAGAAAGCTGGGGAGGGGTCTGGAGCTCAGCCTTATGAGGAGAGGTTGAGGGAGCTGGGGTTGCTTAGCCTGGAGAAGAGGAGGCTCAGAGGAGACCTTATTGCTGTCTCCAACTACCTGAAGGGAGGTTGCACCCAGGTGGGGGTTGGTCTCTTCTCCCAGGCAACCAGCACCAGAACAAGAGGACACAGTCTCAAGCTTTGCCAGGGGAGTGTGACCATTTGAGGCTGTGCCTTTAAGAAAGGGACAGGGCGGGAACATTCTGGCTGAATATTTTGAAAACAAAGATAGATCTAAATGAATTTCATTGGTAGATTGGTAGAATGCAACTTTAAGTTTTAGTGCAGTTGGAATCTGTTCTGCCTTTCCAGCCTGTCTGCTTCTGAGCAACTAGCCGGACTTTGACCTTGAATACCAGATAAGAACTAATCCTGCATGTGCTTGGAGGCCTAATAAGAATTTTCCTCCTTAATAACTACCTTTTCTCTCTCTAACCCTCTTTGGGAAAAAAGGGAGGTAGGGGGAGAGAGGGGGTTACAGAGGGGGAATCCTCCTCTGTCCAGAGGAGGGAGTTTTGTTCTGATTATTTTCTTTGCTGTATTTCTGTATATATTGTAAATACTGTATATTGTGCATATATACAACCTGCATTCCATCTTGCTTGTAAATATAGCTTTGCTTCTCTGACTGAGTGAGCTGTGGTTTCTTTCTTTGTGGGGGAGGGAGAGCTGGGCCTTCTCTCAACCACCACAGGGAGGTTCAGGCTGGATGTTAGGAAGTTCTTCATAGAAAGAGAGATTGGCCATTAGAATGTGCTGCCCAGGGAGGTGGTGGAGTCACCATCACTGGAGGTGTTTAGGAAGAGACTTGATGGGGTCCTTGATGCAATGGTTTAGTTGATTATATGGTGTTGGGTGATAGGTTGGACTCGATGATCTCAAAGTTCTTTCCCAACTTGGTTCATTCCATTCCATTCCATTCCATTCCATTCCATTCCATTCCATTCCATTCCATTCCATTCCATTCCATTCCATTCCATTCCATTCCATTCCATTCCAATTTTAAGTACTCCTCAGTTAAGGACAGGAAATGGATACTTTCATGGGTAGCAATGGTGAATGGGATTTTGATTAATCTACTGGAGCAAACACACTTGAAAGAGTGAGGAGAAAGAGCATGATAGTAAAAATCTGTTTATAGGCAATTCAAATGGTAGCAGCACCAAAAATTCCCTCCAAAGATCTGTTGAGTGTTAGGATGTCCATGTTCTGCAGTATTTGTCAGAATCACAGAATATTAGGGGTTGAAAGGGACCTCCAGAAATCATCAGATCCAACCCTCCTGCCAAAACAGGAACACCTAGGGCATGATGCACAGGAAGACATCTAGGTGGGTTCTGAAAGTCCCCAGAGAAGGAGACTCAGGGCAGATTATATTATGGGACTTCAGTACCCACTAGGGCTCAAAGTGATGAACAGGAATTATGATTCAGATGATAGTCATCAAGGTATTCTTTCCTCTTATTATTGTTCTCATGTAATGAAGTGTTTACTGGTGTGGACCACTGGATCACAGGATGTCAGGGGTTGGAAGGGACCAAACAAGATCATGGAGTCCAACCCCCCTGCCAGAGCAGGGCCATACAATCTAGCTTACGTTGCAGACGAACACATCCAGACAGGCCTTGAAAGTCTCCAGAGGAGACTCCACAACCTCTCAGAGGAGCTGGATTGTAATGGGAGGATCCCTTTCACATTAACTGAAGCAGCATTAACCAGAACAGGATCCAAGGAGTCATATGAATCTATGAGAGGTGAACTTTGAGAAGGGTCCAAGGAGTCATATGAATCTATGGGAGGTAAACTTTGAGAAGGAACCAAGGAGTCATATGAATCTATGGGAGGTGAACTTTGAGAAGGAACCAAGGAGTCATATGAATCTATGGGAGCTGAACTTTGAGAAGGGTCCAAGGAGTCATATGAATCTATGAGAGGTGAACTTTGAGAAGGGTCCAAGGAGTCATATGAATCTATGGGAGCTGAACTTTGAGAAGGGTCCAAGGAGTCATATGAATCTATGGGAGGTAAACTTTGAGAAGGAACCAAGGAGTCATATGAATCTATGGGAGCTGAACTTTGAGAAGGGTCCAAGGAGTCATATGAATCTATGAGAGGTGAACTTTGAGAAGGGTCCAAGGAGTCATATGAATCTATGGGAGCTGAACTTTGAGAAGGGTCCAAGGAGTCATATGAATCTA
Source organism: Dryobates pubescens (assembly GCF_014839835.1). Taxonomy (NCBI): domain Eukaryota; kingdom Metazoa; phylum Chordata; class Aves; order Piciformes; family Picidae; genus Dryobates; species Dryobates pubescens. Next base: position 33,836,523 of record NC_071612.1, read on the forward strand.
TGGGAGGTAAACTTTGAGAAGGAACCAAGGAGTCATATGAATCTATGAGAGGTGAACTTTGAGAAGGTTCCAAGTAGTCATATGAATCTATGGAGCTGAACTTTGAGAAAGAACCAAGGAGTCATATGAATCTATGAGAGGTGAACTTTGAGAAGGTTCCAAGTAGTCATATGAATCTATGGAGCTGAACTTTGAGAAAGAACCAAGGAGTCATATGAATCTAGGATAGCTGAACTTTGAGAAGGATCCAAGGAGTCATATGAATCTATGGGAGCTGAACTTTGAGAAGGATCCAAGACACCATATGAATCTATGGGAACTGAACTTTGAGAAGGATCCAAGGAGTCATATGAATCTAAGGTAGCTGAACCTTGAGAAGTTATTCCTCCTTTCTTCTTTGGCCACCAACTCTTTACAAGCAGCAGGGCAATTCTATCATGAGGGTTCAAATCTTATCTCATTTCTTCGATGGAATCCACTGAAAGTTTTCAGTTTTCTTTTCAATGGACATTATGACACATCCTCTGAACAGCTACCACCTCATGTAGATTAGCACGAGGACAAAACTGACAGCCATCTGTTCAGCAGAGCAGTCTTAATCTGGAAACTTTATTTCATGAGGGTTTGGTGGTTGTTTTTTTTTTCCTTTCAGACAGAGAAAGTCTAGAATTATAGGTATGCAATTTGAAGTGCAAGCAAATGCCTTGGCTCATGATAATCTTTCAGCTTTTGCCAGAGCTGTGATTTTGAAATGTACAGAGCCATAACCTTCGGAACAAAATGTAGCATCTGTAGCAACCCTTTTTAAAATCACAGTTTACCTGGGCAAAGCAGTCATATGCTCATATAGGAAATGCCATTCTCTTGAGTAATTTTCATATGTAAAATTGTGACTGGCAGCCTGGCAGGTTCTGTGAGAAGCTTTCGTGCAAAGGACATCCCCAATACAAGGCTTCCTAAAGTCAACACATTCTTTCTCTGACTAGTATGTTGAAGTCTTTTACCTCTTTCATGATAACTGGGAAATAGTTTAGGTAATTCAATCCCTTCATAGATTACATCTATATCTATATCTATATTTATATGTGTGTGTGGTTGGAAGAGACCTCAAAGATCCAATCCAAACTTTGACCCAATACTGAAGGGTCAACATTAAACCCTGTCTGTAAACACCAGCTCCACAGGCTGCTTGAACACCCCCAGGGACTGTGACTCTGCCACTGCCCTGGGCAGACCATTCCAGCATTTGAGAACCCTTCCAATGGATAAGTATTTACTAATATGCAGCCTAAACTTCCCTTGGTGCACCTTGAAACCATTTCCTCTGGTCCTGTTGCTTGCCATCAAAGTGAAGAGGCTTCCTTCTCCACACTTCAACCTCCTTTCAGGTAGTTGCAGAGAATGATAAGGTCTCCCTTCAGCTTCCCCTTCTTCCAACTGAACAATCCCAGCTCCCTCAGATTCTCCTGCTCTAAGTTACTACCCAAAATCAGATGAAAATGAAGGCTGAGACAATGGCTGTAAAACTGAGAATGATTTTTAGTTGACTACAGAGGATACAAGGTAATTAACTGAGATATTTGCCCCTAGGGTGGTGGAGCTGCCGAGGTATTGCCAGATGGTCTCTGGGAGCTCTTACCAGCCTTGCTACACATTCATACTCTCCAAAGGATGTCATCACCTTGGGCTGCAATCCAGCAGCACGTGTGGGAGAATCACTTTGTGCTCTATTGAAGCAGGGAACACTACAGAAACAGCAGAAGTATTTGGCAAAGCTATGCTGCGTTGTCCGAAGGGTGAAAGCTGTGAACATTTGACATGTTTGCTAAATAAGTCTCCTCTTGTCCAAGGCACTTAGAAAACCTGCCAAGTGCCACAGCATACATGGCACAGAGACTTCAAAGACATCAGTACTGTTCATCTTTCACTAAGCATGGAGGCATCTGCAATTTGCCCAGTGAAAAATGACGTAGGAAAATGTTTGCCCTTCACCTGTGGTACAACAACATTTCTGGGGATCTGCTTTGATTCAGCAATCATCTGACTCAATTATTCACAAGTCTGTGGGAGCTAAACCTTACACACAGACTTCTGATTATCTTGAGGTGTTCTATTTCTTCACAGTAGCATTCTAAAGAAAAGAAATGCATTAGCATCTTCAGAAGCTGGGCTAACTTTCATAGTTATCTATGATACTATGATACAAAAGCATTTAGAATACTAAATACATTTTAAACTGTGTGAAACTACAATGATTTATCTTCAGCTTAGCAAAGAATATATATTTTATGTTATTATAGCAACTAGACTTGGCTGCTCAAGGCCTCATCCAACCTGGCCTTGAATGCCCCCAGGGAGGAGGCATCCACAACCTCCCTGGGCAACCTATTCCAGTGTCTCACCACCCTTGTACTGAAGAATGTCTTTCTAAGATCTGACCTAAACCTACCCTCCCTCAGCTTCAAACCATCCCCCCTTGTCTTATTGCTAGACACTTGCATGAAAAGTCCCTGTTCAACTTTCATTTAGGTTGCCTTCAGGTACTGGAATCATAGCATCATAGAATTGTCAGAGATGGAAGGGGCCTCAAGGATCATTCAGTTCCAACACCCCTGCCATGGGCAAAGACACCTCGCACTACAGCAGGTTGCTCAGACCCACACCCAGCCTGGCTGCAAAAACCTCCAGGGATGAGGCTTCCACCACCTCCCTGGGCAACCTGTGCCAGTCCCTCAGCACCCTCATGGGGAAGAACTTCTTCCTAACATCCAATCTGAATCAACCCATTTCTAGTTTTTTTCCATTTCCCCAAGTCCTATCACTCCCTGACAGCCTCAAAAGTCCCTCCCCAGCTTTCTTGTAGCCCCCTTCAGATACTGGGAGCCCACAAAAAGGTCCCCTTGGAGCCTTCTCTTCTGCAGACTGAACACCCCCAGCTCCCTCAGTCTGTCCTCATAGGAGAGGAGCTCCAGCCCTCTGCTCAGCCTTGTGGCCCTACTCTGGACACCTTCCAGGACCTCCAGATCCTTCCTGTAATAGAGGCTCCAGAACTGGACACAGTGCTTCAGGTGGGGTCTCACCAGAGTGGAAGGCAGCTGTAAGATCCCCCTGGAGTCTTCTCTTCCCCAGGCTGAACAACCCCAGCTCCCTCAGCCTGTCCTATTTACCATAATGAGAGAACAATACCTGAAAATAAAATGTGATCATTCAAACAGATTGTAATGAAGTAGTGATTGAGGTGATTATAAATAGAACATTAAGGAGCTGGTGCGTTTTTTTTCCTGTGAATGAGCTCTCTGAGGAATTTTGTCGTTACCAAGACAGATTTGTTGCATGCATCATAAATGCAAACCCAAGTTCTAGTTTGTAGGAAACTAATAGAGTTGTGCAATAAAGCCAGAGTAATGTATGGTTTATCTTATGAAGGATACAGTAGTCTGTCTCTTAATTTTATTAGGGTTTATTTTTTAACTCATAGGAGTAATGAAACTGATTGCAAAACATATTCAAAAGATTTGTCTTTATCTAACAATCACTAACAGGAAAAAAAAATAATAAATACACTGTCTATCCTTCAGACTCTCTGTGAGTTGTTAAAGCCTTATGCACCATATTCTTTCACTCAAACACTATAGGTTTTTATTTCTATTATAATGGCACTTGTTTTATAAGTGCTTTGATATGCAGAGAATTGAAAAGAACAGACTAGAACAGAATAGAATAGTAAAGATTAGAATAGAAAAGAATGGACTGGACTGGAATGGAATAGAATCGAATCAAATCGAATTGAATCAAATAGAATAGAATAGAATAGAATAGAATAGAATAGAATAGAATAGAATAGAATAGAATAGAATAGAATAGAATTGAACATAGACTAGACTAGACTAGACTAGAATAGAATAGAATAGAATAACTACTGAGCTGCTATCTGCTGAAATGCTCAAACTCTGTAGGGTTTCTCATTTATTCTGACATGACTTTGTATCCCTCTGACAACACAAAGTGGACACATCTTATGTGTATTCATTTTTGAGCTTCTTATCATTGGCAGGCTGCTGTAAATTTACCTTGAGTCCTGTGTCCAGTTCTGGGCCCCTCAGTTTGGGAAAGATGTTGAGTTGCTGGAATGTGTCCAGAGAAGGACAACAGAGCTGGGGAGGGGTTTGGAGCACTGCCCTGTGAGAGGCTGAGGGAGCTGGGGTTGCTTAGCCTGGAGAAGAGGAGGCTTGGGGGAGACCTTCTTGCTGTCTACAACTACCTGAAGGGAGGTTGTAGCCAGGTGGGGGTTGGTCTCTTTTCTCAGGCAACCAGCACCAGAAGAAGAGGACACAGTCTCAAGCTGTGCCAGGGGAGGTTTAGGCTGGATGTTAGGAAGAAGTTCTTCCTGGAAAGACAGATTGGCCATTGGAATGTGCTGCCCAGGGAGGTGGTGGACTCACCATCACTGGAGGTGTTTAAAAAGAGCCTGGATGAAGCACTTAGCCTGGATCCTAGGCAGAAGTTCTTCAGTCTGAGGATGGTGAGGCTCTGGAATAGGTTGCCACGGAGGTTGTGGATATCTCATTCCTGGGGTTATTCAAGGCCAGGTTGGATGAGGCCTTGAGCAGCCAAGTCTAGTTGCAAGGTAGTTGCAGGGGCTCATGGCAGGGAGCTTGGAGTATATGATCTGTTAGGTCCCTTCCAACCCAAGCCATGCTGTGATTCTATAACTCTATGATCTCTTTGCTGCATAAGGCCTTGCAGTACACTGAACTTAGAGCAGTTATAAGCTGCATATCAGTTAGCAGATGTGGATGTAAGGAGTCTAATGTACAAAACAGTGTAAGATTGAAAATTGATTTTAGAATAATTGAGATTTTTAGCTTGGGCAAACATTCTGGTACTGCCAGACCTCTTCAGAAGCTTTTTATTATCTCTTCAGCTATATAAAATTTCTGCTTCAGAGCAAATATACTTCATGCTCTCTCAATAACTTCCTCCAGCATGCAGGGGAAAAAAAGAACCACCCAACATGTGAATGATTGATTACTTCAGACTCCTGTTGCATGATTTCTGACCAGTTTTTAAGAGACTGAGTGCTTTTTGATGTTCCTGTTACTTAGAGCTCTGGGCAGCACCCGTCACTGTCATTCAGAAGATGGATGGTTGTAGCTGCTGGTATGTCTACTGATAGCAGTTTCAGAGAGTCACTAATATAAATGTTATATGGTTTATTGCTTCATGGAAAAATGAGCCTCTTAATGTAGCATGGCTCTGGTTATTCTTCATTACCTGAAACACTGTGGTAGAGCTCGTGTCTCTAATGAGAGTTACAGATTCAGTGCAGAGTGTACAAAATATAATTATCGCTGTTTCTAGACTATAAAAGGCTCTGATTCATCATGTGCAAAAATATTCAAGCAACATTAAGAAACTTCATTCTTACTTATTACACTGAGTGGTGCAATACAACTCCCTGGTGAGGCCACACTTGCAATACTGTGTCCAGTTTTGGGTTCCCCAGTTCAAGAGGCACAGAGACCTGCTGGAGGGAGTCAAACAGAGAGCCCCGAGGATGATTAGGGGACTTGAGCATCGCTCGCCTATGAAGAGAGATTGAGAGCCCTGAGGCTGTTTAGTCTTGAGAAGAGAAAACTGAGAGGGAATTTAATAAATGTCTATAAATATCTGAGGGCTGGGGGGTCAAGAGGGAGGGGACAAGCTCTGCATACTTGCTCCCTGGGAAAGGACAAGGGGTGATGTATACAAACTACGGCACAGGAGGTTCCACCTCAACATGAGGAGGAACTTCTTCACTGTGAGGGTCACAGAGCACTGGAACAGGATGCCCAGAGGAGTTGTGGAGTCTCCTTCTCTGGAAACTTTCAAGACCCATATGGATGTGTTCCTGTGTGACCTGTGCTGGAATCTATGGTCCTGCTCTGGCAGGGGGATTGGACTTGATGATCACTGGAGGTCCCTTCCAACCCCTAACATCCTGTGATCCTGTGACTGCATAGAAAACTACACAATATAAAGGAAGGAACCATAAGTCTTCCCATTTCAGTAGGTCTTTTGTGAAACATTTGGTTATGAATGAAGGTGATGGTCTGTATGGCAGAGTTTTATGTCCAAACATAAATATTGTCTATTTTCCTCTCTTTGTTTCTATATATAGACCTGTGCAACTGAAGGTAGCTAATGCATCCTGATTTTCCAGCAATGTGGTAAAAAGTGGCTGTACATCAAAATTTAAATATCTACTTGATGTACACAGACTGTGGATGACTAGGGAAAAATAGATGAAATTTGGTTCACTGCTTAAGCTGGTAGCTTGCTATTTAGACCTGGCTTTTTCTGTATGACAATGTATTTGTTCAGGAATCTGACTGTGCATATCTACGTGCCATACACCATGACTGCTTCTCAGATGAGGATAAATAACTTCACCATGAGGGTGGTGAGACACTGGCACTAGTTGCCCAGGGAAGTGGTGGAAGCCTCATCCTTGGAGGTTTTTGCAGCCAGGCTGGATGTGGCTGTGAGCAACCTGCTGTAGTGTGAGGTGTCCCTGCCCATGGCAGGGGGATTGCAACTAGATGATCTTCAAGGTCCCTTCCAACCCTAACAATTCCATGATTCTATAATAAGCATGTTCTAGAGTTACAGTTAAAATTATGACATTGTCACAGACTTCTAGGGAAAATCTTGAGGCCTTAGTATCTTGACATATTTTCATAGTAAAGGGATACCAGCAAAAGGTAGAAAAGTCTTACAGAAGCTCCAAGAGTATTTTGGCAAATGCACTTTAATTTGAAATGTATGTGCCCATTTTACACTGCATGTGACACAAATTTCCACACCTTCAAAAGTGGGTGGGAGCTTTTTGGAAGGATTATAACATAAAGGGCTTTAAATGTTTAGAATCACCTTCAGGTTTAGTTGGGTGTCACAGATTCAGCTTTAGGGGTTTGGTTGGGTTTATTTTTCCCACTTAGATTAGTCTTAGTCTTTAAGAGATGTTCTGCTCTAATTGCTCTAGCTAATCTCTGAAATTAAAAGCTCTGTAAAAACCATATATGCCCAGTCTGCCTGACTGTGGTGTTAGCTTCTGCAGAAGTTTATTGAGATTAACTCCCAGCTCTGCTCCATTGCTACAGAAAAGTGAGTGGGTTAAAAACCCCTTTACCACATAGTGCTAAATGTATCATCAAGGTTGGAAGAGACCTCAAAGATCATCAAGTCCAACCTGTCGCCACAGACCTCATGACTTGGCCATGGCACCAAGTGCCACTTCCAATCCCCTCTTGAACACCTCCAGGGACGGTCTCATGTTTCATAGAATCATAGAATCAATAAGGTTGGAAAAGAGCTCAGAGATCATCAAGTCCAACCTGTCACCCAACACCTCATGGCTAACTAAACCATGGCTCCAAGTGCAACATCCAATTCCCTTTTGAACACCTCCAGGGATGGTGACTCCACCACCTCCCTGGGCAGCACATTCCAATGGCAAATTACTCTTTCTGGAAAGAACATTCTCCTCACCTCCAGCCTAAACTTCCCCTGGCACATCTTGAGACTGTGTCCTCTTGTTCTGGTGATGGTTGCCTGGGAAAAGAGACCAAGCCCCACCTGGCTACAGCCTCCCTTCAGGTAGTGGTAGACAGCAATAAGATCTCCTCTGGTGCTCTTCTTCTCCAGGCTCAGAGTTAAATTTCCTCTAACTTGTATAAATTTCCTTTAAGTCGTATAAAAGAAACCGGGTAAACAAACAAGAAAAGCTACAGTGACTTGAGGGCCTGTAATAAATGAGGTATGGAAAAGGCTCTCTGCTCAGTAACTAGAAGAATCTAGTAGTTGGGAAAGGAAAAGACCACATTCAAGTTTAGCAATTAATAATAATGATGGTAACGATGATGATAATAATGATGATAGTCACAATGATGATGCTGATGACAACACTAATAATAATGATAATAATAATTATGATGGTAATATTTTAATAATAACAATAACAATAACAATAACAATAATAATAATAATATATTTGGCATTGGAATGGGCTGCCCAAGGAGGTGGTGGAGTCACCATCACTGGAGGTGTTTAGGAAGAGACTGGATGAGGCACTCAGTGCCATGGTTTAGTTGATTAGATGGTGTTGGGTGATAGGTTGGACTTGATGATCTCAAAGGTCTTTTCCAACCTGGTTAATTCTATTCTATTCTATTCTGTTCTGTTCTATTCTATTCTATTCTATTCTATTCTATTCTATTCTATGCTAAAATAATAATAATAATATTAATAATAATAATAAATAATGCTTCGGTGAATATTTATATTGCACTAGAGATAGGACTCAGACCTTAGCCAATTTTTGCTAAGATGAGTGAAATTACCACTGGTTTTTATTGCCATGCATTCTCCTTCTCTCTCCTGCCATCTGATCGATGAATTACTGCAGGAAATGACAAATGGCTTATTGGAAAGGGTATTGTGAGACTTACTGAGAGTGTTCTGTAATTTGGTAATGGATTTGCTGTCTGTGTAGACAGGTGCTAAATGTGTCCAACATCGTGCATCCGCTGTGTCACTTGCAGTGGACGAAGTTAAGTGGCAGACAGTTGAACTTTTCTGAGCCATTCAATATCTATCAAAATAGCTAAGGAGCACAGCATGGCTTTTAAGGCATTAAAATCAAATAAATATAGCTGTGTTGAACCAAAGAATCTGTGTGAATATGCTCTGAAGCTTTTCATTCCTCAGGCAGGCAGTACGCTTGCTACAGGGCTGTGGTGACTTGTTGCAGTCTGTCAGTAGCAGCAATTATTTGTTTACAAATCTTTTGTTTTTCATGGCATCAGGGTCACAATTTCATGGGTGGAACACAAAGGTAACTTTTCACTTATTTGTTATTTTCTATGGTCTTTTTTATCTAGAAATAAGCTCTGTCTAAGACTGGAAAGATGCTCTGCTCTGTGGCCAGAATAGCACTGACCATAGAACAGTTTGGTTGTAGACAGGTGGGGGTTGCCCAGGCAAGAAGTCAGTATGGTGATTCAGGCTCTCCCAGAGATACTGAGGGAGCTGGGGTTGCTTAGCCTGGAGAAGAGGAGGCTCAGGGGAGACCTCATTGCTCTCTACATCTACCAGAAAGGAGGTTGTAGCCAGGTGGGGGTTGGTCTCTTCTCACAGGCAAGCAGCACCAGAGCAAGAGGACACAGTCTCAAGCTGTACCAGGGGACGTTCAGGCTCAAGATGAGGAGAAAGTTCATCCCAGAAAGAGGAATTGGCCATTGGAATGTGCTGCCCAGGGAGGAGTTGGTGTCACCATCCCTGGAGGTGTTCAAATAGGATTGGATGTGGCACTTGGTGCCATGGTTTAGTTAGTCATGAGGTGTTAGGTATTAGGTTCAACTTGATTTCTGAGGCCTTTTCCAACCTGCTTGTTTCCATGATTCTACGGTAGGGCTATGAATATTTTGCATTAACCTCATTGAAGCCAGTGAAACTCCTTCTGCTCATATCAGGTATAAAAAAAACCCTCTATTTCAGCAGGAAAAAATTATCATGAATGATTGCACTGCTTGTTAAATGGATGGAGGGCTTACACCCAAACTAACAGAAGAGTGCTAAATCACTGAAAGAGAGCATGCCTTGAGGGTCTCTCTCTACTTTAATCTGATGAATAAATCATGTAAGCATATGCACCTGCCTAGATTTTCAAAATCTGCAGTGAAAGAGCAACCAGGGTACACGTGGGGAGGGAGGGGGAGTTACAAAACAAAACAGAAACCTTAGCGATTTGTCACTCGGATCTGTTCATTCAACCCTAATTACCACAGAAACCACTTGACTGGTGTTGCTGATACTTGCATCACAAAGCACTATAGAAGGAATTTATGTAACAGCCTAATAAATGACAATTTCCAAGTGAAATTGGCTCCTTTTCTTTTTTCCTATTTTTTTCCCCTCCTGTAAGCAGAAAAAAATGCAAATTCAGATAATACATCTATAGAATGAAGTCACTTCACAGATGTGTTAAATCAAATTAAGAGCACTTTTATAATATTGAGCAAATGGCAGCTGTACAGAGCTGCTCATTTGTGAGCCTCATCTATTATAGTTAATTTTGCTGACTTCAAGTACTTAATTTACATTTGTTAAACTAGCTAAATAATGTAAGAGGCGGTACAAATGGTATGTTTGTTCAGACTGGAATTTATCATCTCGCTCAGGATGCAAGTGTTTTGCCCACTGTGGCATTTCCTTCTTGTCTTGACAGCTTCAGTCAATGAAATGGCATCCTGGCCTGCATCAGGAATAGTGTGGCCAGCAGGAGCAGGGAAGTCATTCTGCCCTGTACTCAGCACTGATTAGGCCACACCTTGAGTCCTGTGTCCAGTTCTGGGCCTCTCAGTTTAGGAAAGATGTTGAGTTGCTGGAATGTGTCCAGAGAAGGGCAACAAAGCTGGGGAAGGGTTTGGAGCTCAAGCCTTGTGAGAAGAGGCTGAGGGAGCTGGGGTTGCTTATCCTGGAGAAGAGGAGGCTCAGAGGAGAGCTTCTTGCTCTCTACAACTACCTGAAGGGAGGTTGTAGCCAGGTGGGGATTGGTCTCTTCTCCCAGCATCCAGCAACAGAACAAGAGGACACAGTCTCAAGCTGTTCCAGGGGAAGTTTAGGCTGGATGCTAGGAAGAAGTTCTTCCCAGAAAGAGAGATTGGCCACTGGAATGTGCTGCCCAGGGAGGTGGTGGAGTCCCCATCACTGGAGATGTTTAGGAAGAGACTGGATGGGGTGCTTGGTGCCATGGTTTAGTTGATTAGATGCTGTTGGGTGATAGGTTGGACTTGATGATCTCAAACGTCTTTTCCAACCTGGTAATTCTATTCTAAACATAATTCATGACACATTTTAGGGCTGGAATCTACTTTTTCTTTTTTTTTTTTTTTTTTTTAAAGGGCAATCAGATTGTGGTAATAAAACCCTACCAAGAGAGGACAGAAGATGCAAGAAAGGTGGGGTAACAGTTTTGTGTCCTGGACCTCAGAAATGAGCAGAGCTTCTTGATCCTGGTATCCTGGGGTACATTAAGATGTGTTCAGCAGGTCTGGTGAGGTTCTCCTCCCCCTCTACTCTGACACCAGGTTCTCCTACTCCTCTACTCTGCCCTAGTGAGACTACATCTGGAATACTGTGTTCAGCTTTGGGCTTCCCAACTCAACAGGACAGAGAGCTATGAGGATGATGAGGGGACACTAACACCTCTCCTATGAAGAGAGACTGATAAACCTGGGGCTGTTGAGTTTGAGAAGAGAAGGCTGAGAGGGGATCTGAGGGGTGAGTGTTAAGATGAAGGTGGCAGGCTCTTCTTGGTGGTGCCCAGTGATATGACTAATGTTTGACTGTTTTGGGGGGGATTCAACAAATAATTCACATGCATGGTAGTAAACTAGAACTTTTGTGGGTAAGAAAAGCTTACAGGGTCAATATAGGGTATGAGAATGAGAAAATGTGAGTTCTGAAGATTTCTTGCATTTTCCTATTTTAGTTTGCAAGTTTTACTTATCAAATGACAGTCTTTCATGCTATGAGTGGTATTCTAAATCCTGGTTAAATGCTTGCAGTGCAGCAAGGCTTTCATGGATCCTGTCTGGACATTTTAAGATCATCCTGACTATAAACATAAAAAAACAATACTGCTTATGGTGACAAACCTATACCTGAAGTTATATCAGAAAGTTTGAAATGGCCCAATTAGTGTTCTTCTTGACTTAAAAATGTTTCTATTAGTGACATGAATGCTCTGTGTACTTTTGTTGATGTATACAAATTGTGGCAATACAAATTGTGGCAAACTTATTGCCTCTAAGAACATCAGAGCTATGTGGTGATTTTTTGCCTGAAGCTTAGGCACCTGCTTGTCTCATCTTTGATTCCACAAAGAGCATCCCCCTATCTTTGAACAACCCTTATGCTGCCATAAGTAGTTTTATGTCTAGAATAAGACAGGAAAAAGGTAATTGGTGATTTCATAATGCATTTTCAGCTCTTACTTTGAAGGACAGTACAGAAGACCTGCTCCACTAACAGCTAAATTTAAGCAGCACTCAGGATTCTGAATATTCTTTCAGAGATGTTGCTGGAGCTCACTACCCACCAAAAAAAACCAAGAAAGGCACAGTCAGGAATACAGACACAGGAGAAAGCTGAACGAAGAAAGAGAGAAGAACAAAAGATACAGAAAGATAAGATGATATCTCCAAGAAATGTTGATGCCATCCTTTCACACAAATGCATCTGCATGCTCTGTTTGATTCATCTGTTGTGAAAAGCAGCCCTCTGGAACTTGCATGGTATAAAAGTATAGGAATGCTCATTTCAGGTGGCAGTGAGAGATAAGGAAGAAAAGATAATCCCTCAGACAAAGAAGAATGGCATAGTTTCAATGTTTGCATTAAGTAAGGGAAACTGATGTCATCTAAAATACAAAAGGGTGGTTAAAACTCCACAAAAAGTAATACATTCTAATCAAAATTATAATCTATGTCAAAACAGTTCTGTCAGGGTACATCCCAGACAATGGTTTTCTTCTCTTTATCATAATTGTGTCAATTTATGTTTTCCCATAAAAGTTGTCCTTTTGTTTATGAGATACAGAGGGTTTTTATAACCATACGTTACCTCATGAATAGGAATAAGCTATTTTTGTTTTCTTAGAGTCACAGAATTGTTGAGGTTGGCAAAGACCTTTAAGATCATCAAGTCCAACCATTACCCAACACTGCCAGGTCACCACTAAACCAAGACCCTCAGCAACACAGAGAAGAGAAGAGAAGAAGAGAAGAGAAGAGAAGAGAAGAGAAGAGAAGAGAAGAGAAGAGAAGAGAAGAGAAGAGAAGAGAAGAGAAGAGAAGAGAAGAGAAGAGAAGAGAAGAGAAGAGAAGAGAAGAGAAGAGAAGAGAAGAGAAGAGAAGAGAAGAGAAGAGAAGAGAAGAGAAGAGAAGAGAAGAGAAGAGAAGAGAAGAGAAGAGAAGAGAAGAGAAGAGAAGAGAAGAGAAGAGAAGAGAAGAGAAGAGAAGAGAACTAACCTGGTTGGAAAAGACCTTTGAGATCATCGAGTCCAACCTATGATCCAACACTATCTAATCAACTAAACCATGGCACCAAGCACCCCATCCAGTCTCTTCCTAAACACTTCCAGTGATGATGACTCCACCACCTCCCTGGGCAGCACATTCCAATGGCCAATCTCTCTTTCTGGGAAGAATTTCTTCCTAACATCCAGCCTAAACTTCCCCAGGTGCAGCTTGAGACTGTGTCCTCTTGTTCTGGTACTGGTTGCATGGGAGAAGAGACCAACCCCCACATGGCTACAACCTCCCTTCAGGTAGCAATAAGGTCTCTTCTGAGCCTCCTCTTCTCCAGGCTAAGTAACCCCAGCTCCCTTAGCCTCTCTTTAGTAACCCCTCCAGAGATGGGGTCTCCACCACTGCCTTGGGCAGCCTGGTCCATGCCTGGTCAACCCATCTAGAGAAGAAATTGTTCCTAATGACCAACCTCAATCTCCCCTGGAGCAACCTGAGGCTATTTCCTCTTGTCTTGCTGTTTTTATTTATCCTAAATAAATTGTATCCCAAATAAATTTAATCCTAAATAAGTTTATCCTAAATAAATTTATTTCTCCTAAGTAAATAGGACAAACAGCAATTAGGATTTAATTTAGTGTAAATAAATATATTTTTTTTATTTACATTTATGCATATTTGCATATTTTTGTGCAACATATATAGACATATAGATATCTATAGTCTACACCAACTGCACTCTCCCCTACACTGCTGGGAACCTTCCCATAGGAATGGCTAGATTTGGGTTATCACCAGGAGATGTCAGCACACATGAGCTGACACATTGATTATAGCAACAGGATTGGTAACAGTAAACCCTGAATTGTGATCAGAGGTTTCTCATCCTACAGTACAGAAGCAAATGAAAGGACTGCTGCATTAGTGCACAGCTTCACTCCTGTCAGCTGTATTTTTCCAGACCTTGGCCTTCTATGAATGCATTGTTGCGTGGCCAAGACTACAAAAACAGGTTACAGAATGATGAACCACTGTGAATCTGAAAAGTAAGGCCTGTAAAAGAAGTCATTGAGGATGCTTGAAGCAGTAAGTGAAAGCAGAAATAATCAACCAGACTGGCAGAGAAAACAAAAACTGAAATTTCCACACATTGCTCTAGCCCTAGGAAAAGCCAGGCAAGAACTAAGTATGGTGATTCAGTATCTCCCAGAGAGAGGGGAAACTTTCTTGCTGTCTACCTGAAAGGAGGTTGTAGACAGGTGGGGGTTGGTTTCTTCTCCCAGGCAACCAGCACCAACACAAGAGGACACAGTCTCAAGCTGTGCCAGGGGAAGTTTAGGCTGGAGATGATGAGAAAATTCTTCCCAGAAAGAGTTCTTCGTCATTGGAATGAGCTGCTCAGGGAGGTGGTGAAGTCACCATCCCTGGAGGTGTTCAAAAAAGGATTGGATGTGACACCTGAAGCCATGGTTTAGTTAGTCATGATGTGTTAGGCCTGAGGTAATAGGTAGGACTTGATGATCTCTGAGGTCTTTTCCAACCTGGTTGATTCCATGATTCTATGATTCAGACACGTAAATGGAGAGTTTAAAATGAGGGATAGGATTCATGGCCCTGTGAGTCTGATGCATGTTGGGCCCTTGAGTTCACCTAAGGTTCCAAAGTCCATACATAGGAGGTGATAAAATCTGACTGATTAAAAAAAAAAGAAGAAAAAAGGTCAAAGATGCAAAGCATTGAAATAGGAAAGGAATTAAGATTCAAAGATGTCAAGGAGAGGGTCATGAGGGACTCTGAAAGAGTAGAGGAAAAGAGTCCTGGGAGAGTTGGACTTGATGATCTCGTAGGTCTCTTCCACCCTGCTCTGCTCTGCTCTGCTCTGTTCTGTTCTGTTCTGTTCTATTCTATTCTATTCTATTCTATTCTATTCTATTCTATTCTATTCTATTCCATTGGAAACATCTATTACATGTTGGGGATCTGGATTCACTGTGACCATAAGCTCAGGCACTGCATTGAAATCTGCAGAACAGAGTGAGAGGAGACTGCTAAAGTGTTTAAAGTGGTAGACCTTGGGAACTAAGGTAATGTGAATCATCTGTACTCCTCAGTATCTAGCAACAGTGGCAAAAACATTATGATTCTTCATAGAAAGAGAGACTGGCCATTGGAATGTGCTGCCCAGGCAGGTGGTGGAGTCACCATCACTGGAGGTCTTTAGGAAGAGGCTGGATGAGGCACTTGGTGCCATGGTTTAGTTGATTAGATGGTGTTGAGTAATAGGTTGGACTCGATGATCATAAAGGTCTTTTCCAACCTGGTTAATTCTATTCTATTCTATTCTATTCTATTCTATTCTATTCTATTCTATTCTATTCTATTCTATTCTATTCTATTCTATTCTATTCTATTCTATTCTATTCTATTCCATAATTCTATGGTTCTAGGATTCAGTAAGTGGGTTTAGTTCTTGATTGCTCCACTCTGTGTATTTAGTTGTAGCTTAAGAGTGGTTTAAATTTAATTATGATTAGAGATATTGTATGAGTAAATTGAGTGAGTTGTTTTCTACTGTGTTAAAAATAAAAAAGAAAGAAAGAAATTGGTCTAATTAATTGTGTTTGAATGGTATTTGGCTTATATGATCACTTTTGATTCTGTGCTGTTCAGAATCATGTCTTGTTAACCACGCTGTGTACTGTTACTCAAATGAAGATGCTAACTTCAGTGCTGCAATTTTCATGTCTAGAAGCACCAGTGCAAGCTTCAGTAATATCTGCAAATATAAATAGGTTGCAAACAAATGTAAGACATCCTTTAAATGAATAATTATTCTGTGTCTTCTAAGGAAAGCTGTGCAGTTTACAGTCAGCAGAAGGTTGAATGTGATTATAGCATAGATTTTCTGGAAATGACTGAGATATGTTTCCTGTTTTCAAGAGTTGAACTCATAAGCACCATGGAGAGCAAAAGGAGGAGCAAAGAGCAAGTTTCAGAGTGACTGAGATATGTTTCTTGTTTTTAAGAGCTGAACTCTTAAACTGTGGAGAGAAAAGGAGAAGCGAAGAGCTAATTTCAGAGTTGTCTCTCCTTCCAGTGTCAAGGGGAGCTCTTGTCTCCCCACAATGTGTGAGAAAACTGAATCAAATCTGTTTATCAAGATCATAAAATAGACATGCATCTTGATTACTTTACTGATCTGTCTGGGATGGAGTTCACTTGCTTCATAGCACCCCATATGGTGCCGAGTTTTGATTTATGGTGAAAACACACCAGTTTTTTGGCTGTTATTGAGCAGCACTTGCATAGCAATGGGCCCTTCTCTTTCAGAGAATCATAGAATCATGTTGGTTGTAAGAGACATTTCAGATCATCTACTCCAACCATTATCCACTACCAAATTACCAATGAACCCTGTTCTTCAGCACCAAATCTAGAAGTTTTTTAAATCTCTTCAATTGAGAGTTCACTACTTCTCTGGGCAGTTGCAGCCTGTTCCAGTGCTTAACAACCCATTTAATTAATTGTTTCCAACCTAAGCCTCCCCTCTCATCACCTGAGGTAGTTTTCTCTTGTCCTATTGATTGTTGTGTGTGAGAAGACACTGACATCAACATTGCTACAAACTCCTTCCAAGTTTTTGTACAGACTCCTTTTCTCTAAGACAAACAACCTCAGTTCCTTCAGCTGATCCTTATAAGACATGCTCTAGACCCTTCACCACTTCATTGACCTTCTTTGGACATTCTCCAGCCCCTTCTTGCATTGAGGGGCCCAAAGCACAATGCAGTGTTCAAGGTGTGGCCTCACTAGTGCCAAGGAGACTGGATGGGGTGCTTGGTGCCATGGTTTAGTTGATTAGACGGAGTTGGATGATGGGTTGGACATGATGATCTCAAAGGTCTCTTCCAACCTGGTCTGGTCTGGTCTGGTCTGGTCTATTCTATTCTATTCTATTCTATTCTATTCTATTCTATTCTATTCTATTCTATTCTATTCTATTCTATTCTATAGTACAGGGGGACAATCCCTTCATCATACAAGCCAGGATGCTGTTGGCCTTCTTGGCTACCAAGGCACATGTTGGCTCATATTCAGTGAGCTATCAGCCAACACCCCCAGGTCCTTTCTCTGCCAAGCAGCTTGCCAGTCACTCTGCCCCAAGCCTGTAGCATTACATGGAGTTGTTGTGATCCAAGTGCAGGACCCAAGAGTTGACCTTGTTGAATCTGAGACCATAGTCTGATAAATCTCTGTTTTGGAAAGTTGAATGTGTCCTGGCCTTGGTTCACAGATTATTGTTGTGGTGCTTCTGGGCGCAGAATTTATGAACCTGTAGTGAGGAAGCTGAAATTAATGAGTGGAAATAAGCAGAAGAAAGAAGTGATTGCACACTGTTTTGGGAAATGTTCATAGAATCATAGAATCAACGAGGTAGGGAAAGACCTCAGAGATCATCAAGCCCAACCTATTAGCTAATACCTAACAACTTATGACAAGTAAACCATGGCTCCAAGTGCCACATCCAATCTTTTTCTGAACACCTCCAGGGACAAGAACTCCACCACATCCCTAGACAGCACATCCCAATGGCCAATCTCTCTTTCTGGGAAGAACTTCCTCCTCACCTCGAGCCTAAACCTCCCCTGGCACAGCTTGAGACTGTGTCCTCTCATTCTGTATGCCCATATTTAAATTACTCAACATAGGAACTAATCTAACTGAAGTTGCAATTAATCAGGATTTCAATATTTAGCAGCAGAAACTCACAGCAAAATTCTTCAGGCTATGCGACATTGATTACTTTTATTCTATCTTGTGAATATATGTAGTGCATTTTGAATGACTGACTTAAAGATATAAAATGGATATCCTTTGTATGTGTAATGTGCTACATGAAGTCAAAAAAGTTAGCAAACAATTCTAACTACAGAAAGACAAGGAAGCTGTATGATCTTCAACATTTCATGGTACTTTAAGCATGAGTTGAAATGTTGCCAGTAATTATGACTGAATTTTGGTAGACTACATAAACCAGAAGGAGCAGTAGAAATGGAATACAATTCCTCTTCATTGTAGTGCTTGACAAGTAGAAAGTACAGCATGTCCTACTTTTTAAATTGTCTTTGTGTAATAAGATTTTTCCTCCTCTCCCCCCCCCCCTTTTCTTCTATTCTGTGCTGAGTGTGAGCTTGGTTAGAATAGAATAGAATAGAATAGAATAGAATAGAATAGAATAGAATAGAATAGAATACAATACAATACAATACAATACAATACAATACACCAGACCAGGTTGGAAGAGACCTTCAACATCGTCACATCCAACCCATCATCCTAAACACCTCCAATGATGGCGACTCTACCACCTCCCCAGGCAGCCCATTCCATTTCTATGTTTGTGTATTTCAGCCACAACAAAACTTGAATGATGACAGGACAAATGTGAATGACTTTATTTCATGAAAAAAAAAAAAATAAATTCCAGAAATGATCCAGAAAATCACTGAAAATAACATTAAGTTTGTGCTTTGTGTAGGAAAAGGAAAAATGCTCAGCTCACGCTGTTCATGCTCTGGACAAGTTAAATTGGAGCACAAAAGACAGTAGGCAAGATAGAAGAAATAAAGTACTTAGCTTGTAGCATATTGTACATCAAAGTTCACAGGATGTCAGGGGTTTGAAGGGACCCAAAGAGATCATCGTGTCCAACCCCCCTGCCAGAGCAGGACCATACAATCTAGCTCAGGTCACAGAGGAACACATCCAGATGTGTCTTTGAAGTCTCCAGAGAAGGAGACTCCACAACCTCTCTGGGGAGCTGGGTGACAATGGAAGGATCCCTTTCAAATTAACTGAAGCAGCAGTAACTAGCACAGGATCCAAGGAGTCACATGAATCTATGGAGCTGAACTTTGAGAAGGAACCAGAGACTTCACAATCTCTCTGGGCAGCCTGTTCCAGTGCTCTGTGACCCTTACAGTAAAGAAGATCCCCCTTGTATTGAGGTGCAACCTCCTGTGCTGCAGCTTACATCCATCCAAGATGTGCTTTCTCTCATAAAGGGGAAGGTGGCATGAAAGCATATTCTGATATTATTACAGAATTGCTTTGGTTGGAAAACACCTCTAAGATCATCAATTTCAATTATCACCTGATTCTAACAAGTCTGATGCTAAATCATATCCCTCAGCAACACATCTCTGCCTCTTTTGAACAACTCCAGGGATGGGAATTCAGCCACCTCTCCAAGGAGCCTGTCCCAGTGCAGAAGTTTCTTCTAATCATAGATTCACAGAATGGGTAGGGTTGAATTTCACATTTCACATTTGCCTTAACATTCTTAATTGAGCAGCCATGTAGAAAAACGGGGGCAGGGGGATATTTATTTCCTTAAGACAGGGCGGGCGGAAAGTATTTTATTTTATCTCAACAATTTTTAACTAAGCAAACAAGCTGTTTGAACATGGAAGATGAACACACAGGTAGACAGTGGAAGTTGTAAGTCTTTAGTTCCCCAGTCATCATAGTTTTCTGCAGCCTTGTGTGATTCAGGAACAGGGCTGGCACAATTCCTCTTGACACCCTGGCATTCCACAAAGATCAAAGTGATCTGCTCATGCTGACTCAAGCTATCTTTCATCAGGATCAGATATTAGCTTGTCTCACTGTTCAGATGGAGGTGTTTCAGGTGGCAGTCGTCAAAGGGATGTAGGTTTTCACATATCCAATTCATCCCAGCAGTTTCACTGTGTAATTGTGATTCTTCCTACTTTTAATTAAAACAGCAACTTTTTTTTTAATGACTGGGAGCTAACACAAGAGTCAATTTTTTCCTTCTTTCTTTCTCATCATCTTGATCTCCACTGTTGGAAAGGACTGTGTTTTTGGGGGGGCTAAGGATTGTTTGGTAAAAATTTAAGTTTCACTTCTTTGTAGTATTTGATGTGGGATATTCATGGAATAGTTTTGATGAGGCTGTAACAGCTTGTTGATGAACCCTTTTGGGTTCATTTTGGATATGATGTGAAAATGTTCATCCACTGCAGGCTGTTTGGTTAAGACTGCTGACTGAAATGGCTTTACATATGCTCTCTCTTGAGAGAGTTGGGGTTCTTCACTTTGGAGAAGAGAAAGCTCCAAGGAGACCTTATTGTGGCCTTCAAGTATCTCAAAGGGGCTACAAGAACGCTGGGGAAGGACTTTTTGGGGTGTCAGGGAGTCATAGGACTAGGGGGAATGGAAAAAAGTAGTAATGGGTAGCTTGAGATTGGATGTTAGGAAGAAGTTCTTCCCCATGAGGGTGGTGAGACACTGGCACAGGTTACCCAGGGAGGTGGTGGAAGCCTCATGCCTGGAGGTTTTTGCAGCCAGGCTGGATGTGGCTGTGAGCAACCTGATGTAGTGTGAGGTGTCCCTGCCCGTGAAGGGGGGTTGGGACTGGATGATTCTTGAGGTCCCTTCCAACCCTGGCAATTCTATGATTCTATAATTCCTTATTCACACTGAAGAAAATGACAGGAATTAATTTTCTTTATATTAGCTTCACAATACTTTAATTAGCTTTGCTATAACTCAAGGATGAGATCTCTCCCTTCTGCCTCTCTGTGCATACTGTCACAAATTCACAGATAATTTGGATATTCTAAATCAGACATGGAAAAGTTAAAAAAAAAAGAGTTGCTGCCTCTTTTTTTTTTTTTTTTTTTTTTTGTATCAGTGTGGATAGCTGTATCATTTTTGTTCTGTTATATAAAGACAGTGACAGTGGCATTTTGGGCACAACACTTTGGCCACAACAACCCCATGCAATGTTACAGGCTGAGGTCAGAGTGGCTGGAGAGCAGCCAGGCAGAAAGGGACCTGAGGGTATTGGTTGATAGGAGGCTGAACATGAGCCAGCAGTGTGCCCAGGTGCCCAAGAAGGCCAATGGCATTCTGACCTGCATCAGGAATAGTGTGGCCAGCAGGAGCAGGGAAGACATTCTGCCCTGTACTCAGCACTGGTTAGGCTGCACCTTGAGTCCTGTGTCCAATTCTGGGCTCCTCAGTTTAAGAAGGACATTGAGACACTTGAATGTGTCCAGAGAAGGGCAATGAGGCTGGGGAGGGGTTTGGAGCCCAGCCCTGTGAGGAGAGGCTGAGGGAGCTGGGGTTGCTTAGCCTGGAGAAGAGGAGGCTCAGGGGAGACCTTCTTGCTGTCTACAACTACCTGAAGGGAGGTTGTAGCCAGGTGGGGTTGGTCTCTTCTCCCAGGCAACCAGCACCAGAACAAGAGGACACAGTCTCAAGATGTGCCAGGAGAGGTTTAGGCTGGATGTGAGGAAGAAATTCTTCCCAGAAAGAGAAATTGGCCATTGGAATGTGCTGCCCAGGGAGGTGGTGGAGTCACCATCACTGGAAGTGTTTAAGAAGAGACTGGATGGGGTGCTTGGTGCCATGGTTTAGTTGATTAGATGGTGTTGGGTGATAGGTTGGACTTGATGATCTTGAAGTTCTTTTCCAACCTGGTTAATTCTGTATTCTGTAATTTGAGATTATTTTGAAGCAAATCTGAGATGATTTTGAAACAAATCTAATATTATTTCAAAGTCATGTGGATTCAGAGTTCTAAGCTAAGTGATTCTATTTCTGCTCTATGCCTGTGTGTTTAATCCATGCTGAAGCCTGTCAAGCCCTTCACAACTGATGAGTGAGACTTGTGCTTCTTGCTTCTGTTGTGCAACAGCAGTCTTAGCTTTTCACACATTTAGAGAATGTCCCAGGAGCTTCATCTTTACTCTGCCTCCTCAAAATTAGAAAGATGCCCTCCAAGGTGCCCTGATGCACAAAATTAGAAAGTTGCCCTCATACTGTGTCATATGTAGTGTGGAATCCCACAAGTGAGTTCTCTTAGGAGGGCACTTTTCCTTGAGAGTAGATGAATGCTATAGCTTCTTCTTTATCATATGATCTACTCTGCCTTTCAGAATACATATATGTAAGTGCATGTATGCTTAAGTAGTAAGATTTTTTTGGACTGATTTGTAAGATGCTGGAGGTATTCAAGAGGGGATTGGATGTGGCACTTGGTGCCATGGTTTAGTAGTCATGAGGTGTTGGGTGACAGGTTGGACTTGATGATTTTTGAGGTCTTTTCCAACCTTATTGATCCTATGATTCTATGATTCTATGCTCCATTGTTGCTATCCCTCACTACCCGACTCAGAATTAGGTGCTTATGTGCCAGTATGTGTAGGCATCTGTTACACATGCTCAAGGGTCACAGAGCACTGGAACAGGCTCCCCAGAGGGGTTGTGGAGTCTCCTTCTCTGGAGACTTTCAAGGCCCATCTGTACATGTTCCTCTGTGACCCGAGCTAGGTTGTATGCTCCTGCTCTGGCAGGAGGTTCGACTTGACGATCTCTTGACATGCTGTGATCTTGTGATCCTTTCAGCTGCTCTTTTTATTCCAACTCTGGATTAGGAAATATTCAGCCTTTGTGACCAACAATTTCTATTTTTTTTTAACATGCTTGCTTGAAACATTTTGTCACTGGCCAAAGCAGAAAAACAATAAACATTTCATGCTCCTGAGGTGTCAGATACAGCGAAGTGTTGGTTGAAAGAAATGGCTTACATTTTTGATCTTTTGTGACTGAAAGCATCTAGTATGATGTTAGCTTGCAAGTCACTGGAGGTGTTCAGGAAGAGACTGGATGAGGCACTTGATGCCATGGTTTAGTTGATTAGATGATGTTGGGTGATAGGTTGGACTCGATGATCTCGAAGGTCTTTTGCAACCTGGTTAATTCAATTCAATTCAATTCAATTCAATTCAATTCTATTCTATTCTATTCTATTCTATTCTATTCTATTCTATTCTATTCTATTCTATTCTATTCTATTCTATTCTATTCTATTCCACTCTATTCTATTCTACTCTGTTCTGTTCTATTCTGTTCTTTTGCACTTCTTTTGAGAAGATCTGTGTGAGAGCACAAAAATGTAATGAATGTTACTTGCAATGCTTCATAATAATTGGCCACTGGAATGTGATGTCCAGGGAGGTGGTGGATTCCTCATCCCTGGAGGTGTTCAAAAGATGATTGGATATGGAACTTGAAGCCATGGTTTAGTTAGTCATGAAGTGTTAGCTATTAGGGTGGACTTGATGGTCTCTGAGGTTTTTTCCAGCCTGGTTGATTCTATGAGTCTGTGATAATACCTACAGGTGTTTGGATACTGGGAAAAAAGAGAGTGCAGTATAAGGATTTCAGGCTACCATTTTTTTTTTCCAGGAGAAGATCTAACAAAAACATCATGTTGAGAATAAGAAATACATGTAATTCATTGTCAGAACAGCTTTTTGCTGTAGTTCTTTGAATGAGAAAGCCCTGAAGGCAAAATAAGAATTGCTCCCAAACTTTCCTGAATGATATCTTGAGTTCTCTTAAATATGAAGCAGTTCAAGTATGGATCTTACACATGGTAAGTAATAAGTTGATTTCGTAGTGCTCCTAATTTATGAACTCCTCTTTTCCCAAAGGCCCTGCAAGGATTCTCAGTAAGGAATAACCTGTAATAGCTAATTCTGTTCAACAATAGAAGTACTTTAATGCTATCAGATGGAAGATTCCTTTAAAATATCTTTGAGTATGTATTAACACTGGAGAAGTACTTAAAAAGCAAAAATTAAGCTTTCATTTCAATAGATAGAAATCCTTCAAAATGTCATCTGAAAGTATACAAATAGCTGAAGGGATCCTCCAGGAAGGCTGGAGAAGGACTTTTCATAAGTGTGTCCAGAGATAGGTCAAGGAGGACTTGCTTGAAACTGAGGGAGAGTAGGCTTAGACTGGATCTTAGGGACAAGTTCTTAATAAAAGGATGGTGACACTCTGGAATAGGTTGCCCAGGGAGGTTGTGGCTGCCTCCTTCCTGGAGGTGTTCAAGGCCATGCTGGCCTTGAGCAGCCAAGTTTAGTTGAGAGGTGTCCCTGTCTGTTGGCAGGGAGGTTAGAGTAGATGATCTCTGAGGTCATTTCCCACCTAAGCCATTCTATGATGAAATTAGATATAAAAACTAATTGAAACTATATACAAGTGATGATAAGCTCTGTATCTTCCATTATGTGCTAGAAAGGGATGCATTGAGTATAGCTTTCCAAAAGTTAACTCAGTGCTCTGTAGCTGTTGAAAGAAAACTCAAAATCCACACCACAAACTGGGTCAGTGGCAATGATTAATCTAAAGTAATTGTAAGACTAAAATGATCAGAGAAATTGATCAGAAATACTTTATGGCTTAAGCATAGAGACAGACTACAATGGCTAGGCAGAATCAGGTGCTTGAATATGGGGGGGGGAAACCCAACCAAGTGAGTGCATGGAGTAATATGAGTTATGGATTGCAAGGTGAAGGCAGCAATGCAAGGAGAAGGTAGCAAGAGAGTGATTATCAGCTCAGCTAGTTCATGGAACCAGTGAGTTCAATATCAAATTATTATGTATCAGGCTTAAAATAGTAATAAGTTGAATTTTTTTTCCCCTCATATGTCAGCAGTATTAACTTTTTGCCAAAAAATATTGTGGAGCTCAAAAGTATGACCTAAGGAAGGGATTAAACATGTCCATAGGCAGGATCCTTCATGTATTAAAGAGCCATGAAACGTACTGCTTGGAGAGGTCTCAAGCACAAGCCCTGTGAGGACAGGCTGAGGGAGCTGGGATTGTTTAGCCTGGAGAAGAGGAAGCTCAGGGGAGACCTTATTGCTGTCTACAACTACCTGAAGGGAGGTTGTAGCCAGGTAGAGGTTGGTCTCTTCTCCTAGGCAACCAGCAAAAGAATAAGGGGACACAGTCTCAAGCTGTGCCAGGGGAGGTTTAGGCTGCATGTTAGGAAGAAATTCTTCCCAGAAAGAGTAATTTGCCATTGGAATGTGCTGCAGTGGCAGGATGGAGCGTCAAACGGCCACAGCTGCCCAGGGAGGTGGTGGAGTCACTGTCCCTGGAGATCTTCAAGAAAAGCCTGGATGGGGTGCTTGGTGCCATGGTTTAGTTGATTAGATGGTGTTGAGTGATATGTTGGACTTGATGACCTTGGAGGTCTCTTCCAACCTGGTTGATTCTATGAATAGATGTTGGAAGGGACCTCAAGAGATCATGGGGTCCAACCCCTCCTCAAATGAGTGATGACTCAAGTATGACATTGGATTGACCTCTGTGATCAAAGTCTCACCTGCTTGGAGCACACTTACTATTTTAGCCCTGTTTCTCTACACAGCAGATCTCCCAGATGACTTTGTTGCTCTGGCCAGGAGTGAGAGAGCTTCCCTTCACATCTCTGGATACTGTTTTTTTAAGAGTTTGTTTAATATATGCATTTTTTTGAATCTCTGGTGGGAGCTTTATTTTTTTTCCTTTCTCTTATCTTTTTGAATAGTTCCCTCCTGATTTCTCTGGAGGCTGTTACAAATACACTTGTGTGTATACAATATTTTGCAAGAGCATTGTTGCAAGTAATGGAATGATGCTCACAGAAATTTAAAAAGCTGGGAAAATACACCTGTGCCTACAATTTGCAAGCTGAATTCTGGAGAATAATGAGTGAATATACAACAAAGTTATAAATCCTTTTGTGTCTTTAATGACATGCCAGCTCAGTCATTTCTGCTGCTGCACAGAAACCACTCTGATTTTACTTGAAGACTTCTCATTTCACATTTTGGCACAGCCCCTCCTCATCCCCCCTACATCCTTCCCCCCCCTCCCCCCCCAACAATTATAAGGAATTTAGATGAAATTGAAAAATTAAATGAAATTCACTGTTCTGATTGAGCATGACTATCTGCATTAACTTCCTTTGCTCACCAAAGCATCAGGCACAGCCCAGAATCTGGGGTGGTTATTTTAGGAAAGCTTAAGAAATATTCCAGGCTGTCCAGAGAGGTTGTGGAGTTGTTGGAGTCACCATCCCTAGAGGTGTTCAAGAGGGGATTGGATGTGGCACTTGGTGCCATGGTTTAGTAGTCATGAGGTCTTGGGTGACTGGTTGGGCTTGATGATCTTTGAGGTCCCTTCCAACCTTATTGAGTCTATGATTCTATGTGGAGTCTCTGGAGACATTTAAAACCCACCTAGAGACCTTCCTGTGTGACCTACTCTAGGCAATGCTGCTCTGGCAGGGGAGTTAGGCTTGATGATCCCTTCTAAGCCCTATTTTTCTGTGATTCTGTGATTCCACAGTTACCATTTCCCCTTGTTTCGAAGCACCAACATTATGAAACAAAGCATTTTCCTGTCAATATTGCCATAAAAGTATTTTTCAGTTGGCATGAGCAGTGAAAGTTTGGTTTAGATCTCAGCCCTATGATGACACACTGGTTTAACTTTGAACTCATAAATAGTCTGCTTGGGTTCAGACATGAATCCCTTTCTAACAAATTGTGTATAGACTTAGAAAGACATCATAGAATAATAGAATCAATAAGGTTGGAAAAGACCTCAAAGATCACCAATTCCAATCTGTCACCCAAGATATCATGACTACTAAACCATGGCCAGGAGCTTGAATCCCTGTACTCAGGACTGGCTAGATCACAGCCTGAGTCCGGTGTCCAGTTCTGGGCCCCTCAATTTAAGAAAGATGTTGAGATGCTCAAATGTGTCCAGAGAAGGGCAACAAAGCTGGAGAGGGATCTGGAGCACAGCCCTGGGAGGAGAGGCTGAGGGAGCAGGGGTTGCTTAGCCTGGAGAAGAGGAGGCTTGGGGGAGACCTTATTGCTCTCTACAACTACCTGAAGGGAGGTTGCAGCCAGGTGGGGGTTGGTCTCTTCTCCCAGGCAACCAGCACCAGAACAAGAGGACACAGTCTCAAGCTGTGCCAGGGGAGGTTTAGGCTGGATGTTAGGAAGAAATTCTTCCCAGCATGAGAGATTGGCCATTGGAATGGGCTGCCCAGGGAGGTGGTGGAGTCAGCATCACTGGAGGTGTTTAGGAAAAGACTGGATGGGGTGCTTGGTGCCATGGTTTAGTTGATTAGATGGTGTTGGGTGATAGGTTGGATTCAATGATCTCAAAGTTCTTTTCCAACCTGGTTAATTCTGTTATTCTGTGAATAGGTAAAAATATTTTTGACCATCACCTAGCTAGCATTTCTCAAGGCAGTAAAAATAGTGCTATGAATAGAATTAAAAGTCTTGGCTATATATAGTGTCTCTAAATCTAAGTGTACTGCCAAAATGAATTTAATTTTTCCTACTAGCATGAAGTCAAAAGCTGGCTTTTTTTTTTCTTCTTTTTGTCCACCTTTGAACACAATGAAAATTCCAGTTATCCACAGCACAAGTTCTAAGCACACCTAGCAATTGATTCCAGCTATCTGATTTAGCAAATCAAGACTGCCTCTGTGACATGTACCCTTTGTTATCTAGGAGCAAAACATGATCTGAGAGTATGAAGTGCAGTTTGACATGCAATGAGATTGTGCTGGATATCCTGGGGCTCAAAAGACAAACAAAAGAAGCAGAAAGAAGTGTCTTTGTCATGTAAGTATAGACAAGAGTTTTATATATCATGTAGTTTTATATGTAGTTATATGTAGTTATTTATAGTTTTATATATATCAATAGTTTTATATCTCATTATTTTTGTGGCAGTTGTAGAAAATCATTAGTCTGTTCTGAATAGCAATGAAAAACTGTGTTTCTTAAGGGGATGATTTTAACCCAGAGATACTGAGTTTTGAATGTGTCCAGAGAAGGGCAACAAAGCTGGGGAGAGGATTGGAGCACAGCCCTGTGAGGAGAGGCTGAGGGAGCTGGGGTTGCTTAGCCTGGAGAAGAAGAGGCTCAGGGGAGACCTTCTTGCTCTCTACAACTACCTGAAGGGAGGTTGTAGCCGGGGGGGGGGGGCTGGTCTCTTCTCCCAGGCAAGCAGCACCAGAACAAGAGCACACAGTCTCAAGCTGTGCCAGGGGAGGTTCAGGCTGCAGGTGAGGAGAAAGTTCATCACAGAGAGAGGGTTGAATGTGCTGCCCAGGGAGGTGGTATAGTCACCATCCCTGAAGGTGTTCAGGAGGGGACTGGACATGGCACCTGGTGCCATGGTTTAGTAGTCATGAGGTCTTGGGTGATAGATTGTACTTGATGATCTTTGAGGTCTCTTCCCACCTTCTTGATTCTATGATTCAAATCTGGTTATCTAATGATCACTACAGTGATTGAAATCCAAAGTTCTCCTATATGAATCTGAATTGTTGCCCTCTAGAAGACAGGATGCTTTAGCATGAGCCAAATGAATCAGTTTGCAAACAGATTAATCTGACACTCTGCTAGATTTTAGCCATTTAACATAATATTTTTTGGCATGGTGTTGATGTCTAAACTAAGGAAATGAGATCCAACTCTGCCAGTACTCAAGGGCTGTCTTGTTTTTTAGCAGTGTACTTAACATGCACTGACTGTTAAATCCCACTGGCATTTATATTTATTTGTTATCATTAATGGGCTAATAACTCTAAAAAAGTATGTGGAGTTAAGCAAGGATTTACTAGAATCAGAGCACTGGTGATCAAAGAGCAAATGGTGACTTCAGTGAGAGATTTCCTGCACTGTAGGACCCAGGAAAGAATTCCCATTTGTGAATATGATCAATAGGGGTGTTCTGCACTTTGAGGGAATGTTAACCATAACCCATGAAATAAAGCTGAGTCTGAAAAATAAAGCCTCAGAAACTATGCAAAAGTTCAAGGAATCTAATTAAAATGGAGAGCTACTCATTATGCTTAACTGTTGGGATAAAACCCAATATCTATTATTTCATCAGCTGAGCAAGAAGCTAATTAAGAATTGGCATTGTTTTAAAGTCAGAAATTGTCACAGCTTCCATTGCTTAGAGAGTTAGTTTTGTCTTGCTGTGCTACATTCTGTATTGCACCTTCATAGAAGCATAGAACAGAATGGTTTAGCTTGGAAGGGACCTCAGATATCCTCTACTCCAAACTCCCCACCATGGGCAGGGTCACCTCTCAACAAGACTTGGCTGCTCAAGGGGAAGTTTAGGCTGGAGGTGAGGAGAAAGTTCTTCACAAAAGAGTAATTGGCCATTGGGATGTGCTGCCCAGGGAGGTGGTGGAGTGAACATCCCTGGAGGTGTTCAAAAGGGGATTGGATGTGGCACTTGAAGCCATGGTTTAGTTAGTCATGAGGTGTTGGGTGATAGGTTGGACTTGATAATCTCTGAGGGTTTTTTTCCAACCTTGTTGATTCTATTATTCAATGATTCATCCAGCTTGGCCTTAAACATCCCCAGGGAAGAGGCAACCATAACCTCCCTGGGTAACCAGAGTCTCACCACCGTGATACTGAAGAACTTCTTCCTAAGATCCAGTCTAAACTTACTCTCCTTCAGTGTCAAACCATTCCCCCTTGTCCTCTTTGTAGACACCTTTATGACACCTTTATCCACAGAGTCCACTCCTCTCTAGGCTGCACAACCCCAGCTCCTTCAGCTTGTCCTCGTAGCAGGGGTGTTCCAAGCCGAGGTGCTCCAACTTTTGGATCATCTTGGAATCATAGAATCAATAAGGTTGGAAAAGATCTCAGAGATCATCAAGTCCGACCTATCACCCAAGACCTCATGACTAACTAAACCATGGCTTCACTTGCCATATCCAATCCTTTTTGAACACCTCCAGTGATGGTGACTCTACCACCTCCCTGAGCAGCACATTCCAATGGGCAATCTCTCTTTCTGGGAAGAACTTTCTCCTTACCTAGAGCCTAAACCTCCCCTGTCACAGCTTGAGACTGTGTCCTCTTGTTCTGGTGCTGCTTACCTGGGAGAAGAGACCAACCCCCACCTGGCTACAACCTCCCTTCAGGTAGACAGCAATATGGTCTCCTCTGAATCTCTTCCTCTCCAGGCTAAGCCACCCCAGCTCCCTCAGCCTCTCCTCACAGGGCTGTGCTCCAGACCCCTCCCCAGCTTTGTTGCCTTTCTCTGGACACATTCAAGCATCTCAATGTCCTTCTTAAATTGAGGGGCCCAGCATTGGACACAGGACTCAAGGTGTGACCTAATCAGCGCTGAATACAAGGCAGAAGGATTTCCCTGCTCCTGCTGGCCACACTATTCCTCATAGAGGCCAGGATGCCATTGGCCTTCTTGGCCACCTTGGTGTAAGTCATACATATACACTTACTATATGTTGGCCCTTGGCCAACAATAGAGGAGACAGGAACTAGGATTCTGTGAGTGGTATTTTTTTTGCTATCTCAAGAGACACAACTGCATTATAACTTTAGTTCCTATGTTCTTCAGTGTATGCTAGAGACAGAAGCATAAAGTAAAAATCCATTTTCATGAAGATGCTTACACAAACCTCACAGTAGTACCTCGCAGACTGAGTTGAATTTGTCTGTCCAATATCACTGTGAAGCAGGAAAGTCAATTTATCTTCTTTTCACAGACAGGGACCTGAGGCACAGAGAGGCTAAAGCCCAGATTCAGACAATCTGAATTCCAGTTAAATCTCAAAGTCCTGTGCTTCCAATTGGCTAGGTGCCTCTGGCACAGTGTCCAAGGTCATACAGGATGTCTGTAGCAATGCTGAAAACTGAATCTTAATTTTCCTCCTTGCCAAACTGAGGCTCTAAATCACAAGATGAATCTATTTATAGGGATTTCTTTGCATCACCTAGATTTGAGGGGTAGCTTCCACCTGTCTGGTCAAATTTTGTTCCTCAGAGATACTTTTGTATCTCAAAGGTCTTGGATATGCAGGGATGGAATGGAATGGAATGGAATGGAATGGAATGGAATGGAATGGAATACAATAGAATAGAATAGAACGGAATGGAATGGAATGGAATGGAATGGAATGGAATAGAATAAACCAGGTTGGAAAAGACCTGTGAGATCATCGAGTCCAAACTCTCACCCAACACCATCTAATCAACTAAACCATGGCACCAAGCACCCCATCCAGTCTCTTCCTAAACACCTCCAGTGATGGTGACTCCACCACCTCCCTGGAGCTCATAAGTCATAAAATTCACCCAAAATACACTCAATACATCAACAGTAAATTGATCCTCATAAACAGAATGCAGCAGCATTTGCATTCCAATTACATGAAAACTATGCTCTTCACACTGAATCTGCATGCTCCAGACTCTTCCCTCTGCACTATGTACCTGATCAGCCTGTAGGAAATGTTAGACAAACCCTTATAAGTGGGACCAATCTTAATTAATAGTTAAAAGAAATAATTAATATTAATTTTTGCTACTAATAATAATAACAACAAACCTGTCTATGTACAACTTGAATAGCTTGATCTCCACAATCAAGGATGAAATCACATCCTGGGCTACATCAAGAGAAGCATAGCCACCAGGTCGAGGGAGGTGATTCTTCCCCTCTACTCTGCACTGGTGAGACCCCACCTGGAGCACTGCATCCAGTTCTGGAGCACTGCATCCAGTTCTGGAGCCCCTATTACATGAAGGATCTGGAGGTGCTGGAAGGTGTCTAGAGAAGGGCCATGAGGATGAGCAGAGGGCTGGAGCTGCTCTGCTATGAGGACAGACTGAAAAAGTCTGGAGAAGAGAAGGATCCAAGGACACCTAATTGTGGCCTTTCAGTATCTGAAGGGGGCTACAAGAAAGCTGTGAAGGGACTTTTGAGGGTGTCAGGGAGTGATAGGAGTGGGGGGAATGGAACAAAACTAGAAATGGGTAGATTGAGATTGGATGTTAGGAAGAAGTTCTTCCCCATGAGGGTGGTGAGACACTGGCACAGGTTGCCCAGGGAGGTGGTGGAAGCTTCACCATCACTGGAGGTGTTTAAGAAGAGCCTGGATGAGACACTTGGTGCCATGGTTTATTTGATTAGATAGTGTTTGTTGATAGGTTGGACTCGATGATCTTGAAGATCTTTTCCAACCTGGTTAATTCTGTATTCTGTAAGATGGAATTTGAAGTCCTTAATGCACACGTGCTGTGACTGAATACAATCTGTTTCCAAATGTTATTTCTTGCAGGTTCATATTCCTGGAGCTTCAGCTGTTTATGAAGGAACCTGTTCTCAAATAGTCTTGCTTTTCCCAAACTTTCTAATAGATGTGTGTGAGAGTGAACAGCAAGTCTTTGGTTCTGTGACTGTTAGTGGAAATCATATTACTGCAACTCAGGAATGGACCTGAGTTCTTCATTCAGATTGTTTGACCCCAATACAGAACTGGAATATAGTCTGGAGACACATCTGGATGTTGGACCTGGGAAATACTTTCTTGTAGAGCAAGTCTGGAAAAAGCAGTGATCAGAGTCCGGTTCTCTCCATTATGGTTCTCCACAAAATCAGCAGTCCTCTGTGTTGTGTTCCTCGATATCTCTGTCCCCCAAGAAGCTTAACTAATGCTGAGAATCTGAATATTTGATTCCAAGAGACAAGTACTTCAGGGAAGTGTCAGAGAACTCAGTGTGGAGATTTATGAGCTCTCTCCAAATTTACTGATGAAGTCTCAATTCTTGCAGCTAATCTCAGAGATGGTGACATAGACTGAAAGCTGCCACTTCTATCCTTGGATCTCATGTATGTATATACTATTTCTGGACTTCACTGATGGCTTTTCGTCAGTAGTTCTTCTAGTTCCACTCATCAAAATTAATAACTTACTGTTAGATAGCTTTCTTTTCATCTTTTCATCTCTTATCTTACAATTAGGGACTTGAGCATCTCCCCTATGAAGAGAGACTGAGAACCCTGGGGCTGTTTAGTCTTGAGAAGACTGAGAGGGGATCTGATCAATGTCTATCAATATCTGAGGGGTGGGTGTCAAGTGGAGGGGGCCAAGCTCTTTTCAGTGGTGCACAGTAATAGGACAAGGAACAGCAGGTACACGCTTGAACATAGAAGATTTCAGCTCAACATGAAGAGAAACTTCTTTACAGTGAGGGTGACAGAGCCCTGAAGCAGGTGGCCCAGAGAGGTTGTGGAGACTCCTTCTCTGGAGATTTTCCAACCCCACCTGGATGCATTCCTATGCAGACTCCACTGGGTAATCCTGCTCTGGCAGGGGGATTTGGACTTGATGATCTCTAGAGGTCCCTTCCAACCTCTAATGTGTTGTGATACTGTGACACTGTGTGATCTCAGGAGCAAATCATTCTTGCCTTGGAACTCTCTCTAAGGCCCTCATTCTGTGTGTTAATAGCTGCCTGTGTTTTATTCTCAGGCAAGCAAAAATATGTCCCTCAAAAATGTTAAGCACTGGTAATAAATGAAGCAAATATTTTCTAAAAAGAGGTAGAACCTTGTTTATAAACCATTCAACAACTCAGTTTTGTTCATCATTAACAGCTGCAGCTCAGGCAAGGTCTGTGATGATTCCTCATATTGTAAGGAGTGACAACTTAGCAGGCAGGCAAGGCAAGGGACTATGCCTAACTAAGTCTGATTTCTCTTACAGCTCCTCACCCTAAACTGAAGCAGACAGCGCAGTAAAGCTTTTCTTATCTCTGCCTCCTAGATCAAACCTAATCCTCCTGGGTACCTAACATCCCACACTCAGCCATAGTTCACATAAATTCCTTTCACTTAGATGAACATGGGTCCCTTGCCTCTGAAACTGGCTTGCATAAAAGGAGTAAAGAACTAGGTTAGATGTCTTATTGACAAATGCTCTCCTTGGAGTCTATTCAGGATCTCTGTGAAACTGCCATATCTGGTCATATGTGCCTAGTCAGGGTAAAATTCCTAGGGCTTGCACTGATTAAATTGTACTAGATATATATCATTTTCTTGGCTTTGAATCTTAAGTTGATTTGTATTCCAAAGCATACTCAAAAACTTCCTGAGCTATAGACATGTATAGTGTGTAGGTTGTTAGGGTTCTCCTCCTCTGGAGACTTCCAAGATCAATCTGGATGCTTCTGGTGTGACCTGCACTAGATTCTATGGTCCTGCTCTGGCCGGGGGACAGGACTCAATGATATTTTCCCTGGCAAAGGGTTCTGCCTTTCTTTGGAGGGGGGGCAAACTTCCCCCTTTTTGCTGTGAGAAGGGTTAATAAGAGATGTTGATTTATGACCTCCACCACTGGACCTCCACCATCCCCAGTTCTGGAGATTATCACTTGGGTTGGGTTTCATTGATTAGATAGTGTTGGGTGATGGGTTGGACTTGATGATCTCAAAGGTCTTTTCCAACCTGGTTAATTCTATTCTATTCTATTCTATTCTATTCTATTCTATTCTATTCTATTCTATTCTATTCTATTCTATATCCAGAGGTCCTTTCCAACCCCTGACATCCTCTCATTCTGTGACTTTCTGTTTTGTTTGAATTAGAATTCTTTTGATGGCTTGGCTCATTCAAAGGAGAGAAAGCAGAACCAACTGATTGATTATGATTTTTATGCTTCAAAGAGTAGAATATTGTCTTACGGCATGCTTCTGATGGCCATTGCAGATAAACTTGCTTTGTCCTGTACTTGCAGGTCAGCAAAGGGGCAAACACCCGCTTGCACACAGTAGCAAGGAATGACATTGTGAGTCTCAGGTTCAATTCAACAGATTGGTTCATTGGAAGAGGCTGCCTTGTGGTTGTCAGGAATTGGAAGCGGCCAGGAAAAAGTTTTTGCAGTGCTTCAGCTTTAAGCCTGAATACACAGAATCATAGAATCACCCAGGTTGGAAGAGATCTCCAAGATTATCAAGTCCAACTGATCACCCAACCCTAACTTATCAACTAGACCATGGCACTAAGTGCCTCATCCAGGCTTTGCTTAAACACCTCCAGGGATGCTGACTCCACCACTGCTCTGAGCAGCACATTCCAATGGCCAATCTTTCTGGGAAGAACTTCTTTCTAAAATCAAGCCTAAACTTCCCCCTGCATAGCTTGAGACTCTGTCCTCTGGTTCTGTTGCTTGTTGCCTGAGAAGAGGCCAACTCCCACCTGGCTGCAACCTCCCTTCAGGTAGTTGTAGAGAGCAATAAGGTCTTGCCCAAGCCTCCTCTTCTCCAGGCTAAGCAACCCCAGCTCTTTCAGCCTCTCCTCACAGGGCTGTGCTCCAGACCCCTCCCCAGTTTTGTTGCCCTTCTCTGGACATAAAATACTTCAAGAGATTTCTATTCTATGTAATTTTAGTAGCTCTTGTGTGTGTCAGGTAATGGTGATAATCTGATAAAAAGAGAAAGCTGGTAAAGCCAGCTCCTTATAAGTGGGGCTATGAATAATAAAACCAGGATGTTGGTCTTTAATTAGTAATGGCAGCTTTTGGACACATGAGCACAGCATGAAATTTAATGTAGCAGAAACCTCTGCAACCAGAAGCTAGAGTACAACTCATACTCTAATGTGTAATTGATTTAATTAAAGGGGTTATCCTGAGAAAACTCTCTGCTAATTATAAACCATTGATATTTCTGTGGATGAACAAATATAAACTTAGAGGGTAGGAGAGCTCTGCAGAGAGACCTCCACAGGCTGGACAGATGGGCAGAGTCCAAGGGCATGAGATTTAACACATCTAGGTGCCAGATTCTACACATTGGCCACAACAACCCCATGCAGTACTACAGGCTGGGGTCACAGTGTGTGGAGTGCAGCCAGGCAGAAAGGGACCTGGGGGTAGTGGTTGATAGGAGGCTGAACAGGAGCCTGCAGTGTGCCCAGGTGGCCAAGAAGACCAATGGTATCCTGGCCTGCATCAGGAACAGTGTGGCCAGCAGGAGCAGGGAAGTCATTCTGCCCCTGTACTCTGCACTGGTTAAGCCACACCTTGAGTCCTGTGTCTAATTCTGGGCCCCACAGTTTAGGAAAGATGTTGAGTTGCTGGAAGGTGTCCAGAGAAGGGCAACAAAGCTGGGGAGGGGTCTGGAGCACAGCCCTGTGAGGAGAGGCTGAGGAGCTGGGGTTGCTTAGCCTGAAGAGGAGGCTCAGTGGAGACCTTCTTGCTGGAAGGCTGCTCTTTGGTCTCCGTAGGTCTCTCCAGACTCAACAACCACAGCTCCCTCAGCCTTTCTTCATAGGAGAGGTGCTCCAATCCCCTGATCATTTTTGTGACCCTCCTCTGGTCTTGCTTCATCAGGTCCATGTCCTTCCTATACTGAGGGCTCCAGACCTGTACACAGTACTCCAGGTGAGGTCTCAGCAGAGCAGAGTAACGTGTCAACACGGTTGTCATTGGGCAAGGAATTTGAACACTTTTTTTTCTTTTAAAGAAAAATATTACCATGCCTGGTTTACATTTTCAGGAAACTTGACAGGCTGGACAGATGGGCAGAGGCCAACAGGATGGCACAGAACAAGTCCAAGTGCTGGGTGCTGCAGTTTGGTCACAACAACCCCATGCTGTGCTACAGGCTGAGGTCAGAGTGGCTGAAGAGCAGCCAGGCAGACAGGGACCTGAGGGAACTGGTTGATAGTAGGCTGAACATGAGCCAG
Organism: Dryobates pubescens; assembly: GCF_014839835.1. Classification (NCBI taxonomy): domain Eukaryota; kingdom Metazoa; phylum Chordata; class Aves; order Piciformes; family Picidae; genus Dryobates; species Dryobates pubescens. Next base: position 33,873,028 of record NC_071612.1, read on the forward strand.
CAGTGTGCCCAGGTGGCCAACAAGGCCAATGGCATCCTGGCCTGCATCAGAAATAGTGTGGCCAGCAGGAGCAGGGAAGTCCTTCTGCCCTGTACTCAGCACTGGTTAGGCCACACCTTGAGTCCTGTGTCCAGTTCTGAGCTTCTCAGTTTAAGAAGGACATTGAGTTGCTGGAATGTGTCCAGAGAAGGGCAATAAGCTGGGGAAGGGTTTGGAGCACAGCCGTGTGAGGAGAGGCTGAGGCATCTGGGGTTGCTTAGCCTGGAGAAGAGGAGGCTCAAGGGAGGATTTAGCTGATTAGATGGTGTTGGGTGATAGGTTGGACTTGATCTCTAAGGTCTTTTCCAATCTGGTTAATTCTATTCTATTCTAATGTTCCAATCACAGGGTGCCAACGTGAGGGTGTTTTTGACACACCTGGAATGTTATTGTTTTGCTCTATGTGGAGTGCTAAGGAACTGTGCACTCTGCATGTGTCCAGCAGCTGCCCTCTGAACAGTGGCTGCAACAGTAATTCGCTGACTGATTTATCTCCTGGGACAGAAAATTGTCTTATGTGGATCTATGGGCTGCTGCAGCTACCAGAACTGCCTGGTTTTAAGTTCTTATGCAGCTCCCTCTGATCTACTTCAATCTGTGACGCAACCATACCTAATGGTAGGATTATTCTGCCTCAGCATGAGGAAAAATATCTTTCTTGTAACAGGATAATCACTTATGCCTTACAGCTCTTGCCATTTGAGTTGCTTGTTTACAGAGGATGGCAATGCCTGGATGGTACCAGTTGATAGGCTGATTGTCAGATGTATTCAGCATTATCCCTTTATGTTTTCCAAGTTGTATTCCCCTCTTCCTCACCAGTCTCTTTCCACTTGAGCAGATGAAATGTGATGTGAGTTGCAAGAGGCACCTCAGATAAGAGAACACCCGGGGTAATTTGACACCTGGCTGCTGCTGGTTTTGTAATTGAAGTATTTATAGTCCAGGGCCATCTATGTACAATCTTGACAACCTGAACATTAAACAGTAGGGACACAAATAAAACAAAATACACCTAACATGACAGCCTTGTGCAGGTGAATACTCAGTGGACTCGAAGCACATTTCCCAGGTTTTAGAAAGATGGGCAGCCTCCAATGGAAAACTTACCTCTTGAAGAGCTGGATAATGGAGTCACACATCAATGACAGTGTATTAATGAACTGTGCTTTAAACCTTAATGGGTGACAACTCAATTCAAAGGCCAAAAAAAAATCCTGCAGTCATTCTTCTATTTTTTATTACTGCTTATAGTGTTAGAGAAATGAATACTCTACTCCATTTTTAGCTGCTAACCACATTTATTAAAAACCATTAACTCAGACTGATGGAATTTTATTTCAAGAAGACGACAGTGCAGAGAGCTGGGTTTGTCTTAGGCTTTTTTTAGCAGACTTTTTATAGATCTCCCTTTTTTTCTGCTCATCCTTGGAACTATTGCATCCTCTAGGAAATTCGTAATGACAATGGTTTGAACTAATTTACAGAATACAGAATTAACCAGTTTGGAAAAGACCTTCGAGATCATTGAGTCCAACCTATCACCCTAGTAGAATAGAATAGAATAGAATAGAGTAGAATAGAATTAACCAGGTTGGAAGAGACCTTCAAGATCATCAAGTCCAACCTATCACCCAACACCATCTAATCAACTATACCATGACACTGAGTGCTGATCCAGGCTCTTCCTAAAGACCTCCAGTGATGGTGACTCCACCACCTCCCTGAGCAGCACATTCCAATGGCCAATCTCTCCTTCTATGAAGAACTTCTTAACATCCAGCCTAAACCTCCCCTGGTGCACCTTGAGACTGTCTGCTCTTGTTCTGGTGCTGCTTGCCTGGGAGAAGAGACCAACCCCCACCTGGCTACAACCTCTCTTCAGGTAGTTGTAGAGAGCAATGAGGTCTCCCCTGAGCCTCCTCTTCTCCAGGCTAAGCAACCCCAGCTCCCTCAGCCTCTCCTCACAGGGCTGTGCTCCAGACCCCTCCCCAGCTTTGTTGCCCTTCTCTGGACACCTTCCAGCATCTCAACATCTTTCCTAAACTGAGGGGCCCAGAACTGGACACAGGACTCAAGGTGTGGCCTAACCAGTGCTGAGTACAGGGGCATAAGGACTTCCCTGCACCTGCTGGCCACACTGTTCCTGATGCAGGCCAGGATGTCATTGGCTTTCTTGGCCACCTGGCCTACTATCAACCTGTGCCCCCAGATGTTCCAGAAAATTACAATTGTATTGCTATTGTTGCAAGGCTAAAAGCATTTATTTATATTCTACCACAAATTCAGATTATGCCGCTAAGTTTAATCTTTGTGGGCTAGACCTTTACAGCCTGCTTTCGTCCCTGTAATTTTTGTTTTTGAATTCCAATTAAGTGATAGCTCGAAAAGTAAAACTCAGAACAACTATCTCTGATTGTGTGGCAGTTTTTCTTCTGTAGTTTTAAAGTTTTATTAAGTTCTGTGATCTTCAGAATTGCTTGCTCATAATTATTAAGGATAACAAACTGTTTGGAATGTCAAACATTCATTCAAAACCAATCATCTGAGTGGTTTTCTCTTTTGATGTTTTGGGTAGGATATATTTCATATAAATGCAAACTACCTCTCAAACAGGTTCTGACTGTGTACTCTTCAGAAGTGCCTAAACACTTGCAGCTATTGATCAGTCCAGTCCTATGAGGACAGACTGAGGGAGATGGGGCTGTTCAGTCTGGAGAAACATTGGAAGATGTTATTACTGTGCTAAAGCTTATGGCATTTTCTCTATTAATGGTCTGTGTCCAGTTCTGGAGCCCCAATTACAGGAAGGATCTGGAGGTGCTAGAATGTGTCCAGAGAAGGGCCATGAGGATGAGCAGAGGGCTGGAGCTGCTGTGCTATGAGGACAGACTGAGGGAGTTGGGGCTGTTCAGTCTGGAGAAGAGAAGACACCCAGGAGATCTAATTGTGGCCTTCCAGTATCTGAAGGGGGCTACAAGAAGGCTGGGGAGAGACTTTTGAGGGTGTCAGGGAGTGATAGGACTGGGGGGAATGGACCAAAAGTAGAAGTGATAGATTCAGATTGGACATCAGGAAGAAGTTCTTCCCCATGAGGGTGGTGAGAGACTGGCACAGGTTGCCCAGGGAGATGGTGGAAGCCTCATCCTTGGAGGTTTTTGTAGCCAGGTTGGATGTGGCTGTGAGTAATCTGATGCAGTGTGAGGTGTCCCTGCCCATGGCAGAGGGGTTGGAACTGGATGATCCTTGAGGTCCCTTCCAACCCTAACAATTCTATGATTCCACTTACCTGAAAAGGCTCTTGACCAAAGCACATTAAAAGCAACCTTGTGTGAAGTGGTGCCCTTCATATGGAGGTAACCACCTACTTCCCATCTAGAGTTCCTTCACTCCTCTTTCTTACATCTAAGTGCAGAGGAGTTTAACATTGGCAAAACCACACTGGTATTGGGAGATAATGACTTTTTTGTTCCATAGTGGCTTCCTGGTGGAATATCTCATTTTTGCACCTTCGATCAAGGCATACCAATAGTTTATGAGGTAGATTGTGGTTGTTCCATGTGAATGCACTTCCTAATCTAACACATCTCTATATAATGGGTAATGGGCCAAAAAAGAGGCATGCAGAAGGCCTGACAGCAGCAGTTTGGACAGCAATGGAATTCCATCTGACTTGTGCATGTGCATGTCAAAGTAGACTGTTATCTGAGTTATTAAAAGATATTTTGTGTCCTGGCATAAAACCAGATCATAATCTCCCTGTCCTACTGGCACCCTGCAAAGTTCAGGGTCCCTCTTTATTATTGCCTGCCTCAACATTTGAATCATCTAGTCCTAGTGGCCAATAAGTCTGATGAAGTATACAGGTACCTTGGCTAGCTAGTCTTTCCTAGGTCAAAATTAGTTGATTAAATGATGTTGGGTGATGGGTTGGACTCGATTTAAAAGGTCTTTTCCAACCTGGTTAATTCTATTCTACTCTATTCTATTCTATTCTATTCTATTCTATTCTATTCTATCCTATCCCATTCTATTCTATCCCATTTTATTCCATTCCATTCCATTCTATCCCATTCCATTCTAAAAGAAATACACCTTAGGGGTTTTTTTACCCTTATGCTGAGGAATGTTTGGAACTCATTTCCTTGTCTTTTTGAGCGAGTTTTCCAAAATTTAACCTCCTAGACAGAATCTGGGTATCTTTAAAGAGAACTAGGTGAGCTGGAACTTAATGTAACAGGGTCATCCATTATTTCCTATTAATTCTATATACATTCAGCAGTGGGTAAGATTCATTACCTTTATCTTCTACAGTTAATGAAGCAAGAGAGAAGTACTTCCAAATAGTGATCTATCTCATTTTATGAGTCTGTCTTACCTTTCAGAAATACTTATTACACATATAATATTGTACAATAGGTGGGTAGATACATAGAGACATCAGCATCAGATACCTGGCTTTGAGCATCAAAAGCTGGCAGAGACACTAGAGATATCTCAGTCACCAGATCAGGACTTCTGCAAAACTTGACACTGACAGATCTTCAGCACCTCTCCCAGATTGACTGGATTATTCCTTTTCTTCCTTCTCACATTTGTTCTCTTCCTCCCTCAAACTTGGGCCAGGACCAGTACCTAAGTGGATTGAACAGGTCTTACACTGGAAGTGAGCAAGCAGCTGGGTGGGCTTTCGGCCTTTAGCCAAGCTCAACCCACTGCAGGAAGAAAGACCTTCTTTCTTGTTGCCTGTGTATCAAGTGGCTTTAAAAGTCACTGAAAATGCTGCAGTGGATTTGGTTGTAGCCACATGGGGGTCATTCTCTTCTCCAAGGGAGCAGAAGAGGTTTAGGCTGGATGTTAGGAAGAAGTTGTTCATAGAAAAAGAGATTGGCCATTGGGATGTGGTGCCCACAGAGGTGGTGGAGTCACCATCACTGGAGGTGTTTAGGAAGAGACTGGATGGGGTGCTTGGTGCCATGGTTTAGTTGATTAGATGGTGTTGGGTGATAGGTTGGACTTGATGATCTCAAAGATCTCTTCCAACCTTATTCTTATTCTATTCTACTCTACTCTATTCTGTTCCATTCCGTTCCACTCCATTCCGTTCCATTCCATTCCATTCCATTCCATTCCATTCCATTCCATTCCATTCCATCTCATTTTAAATGCATTATCTAATTTTTCCAGTGTACCAATAGACCCTGAAGAACTTTTCTTCATGAGAAACATTTTACACCACCACTGATTATTCCATATTAATTCTCAGTTCTGCCACCTTTACTAAACAGCACAATCATAACAGCCTCACAGAATGTTAGGGTTTGGAATGGACCTTAAAAGACCATCCAGTCCAACCTCCCTGCCAGAGCAGGATCTCCTCGAGTAGGCCTCTCAGGAAGGTGTCCAGGTGGGTTTTAAATGTCTCCAGAGAAGGAGGCTCCACAACCTCTCTGTAAATCCTGAAATATTTCTTAACCCCTAAAATAATAACCCCAGAATCTGGTGTCTTTATGCTCTTAGGTTTCTCTTTACCTTTTTTTTTTTTTTTTTTTCAGTATTTCTTCTCTTTTATAGTCCAGGTTGTGTTGACTACAAATTTCCTGGGTCTTTTTGGTTTTATATCAGTTAAATATTCCTTTTTCATTTGTAACAGCTGTTTTCATTTAACCATGGAATGAGCATTATTCAAGGTTATCTTCTACCTTTATTACCTTTCCAATCATCCATCTAATTGGTTCATCCTATAGGGGCCAACATTATCTTTAATCTTCTGTCTTAATTTTCAGTTGCAATTAAATTATGAATTTTTTATCGTCTAAACAGCTCTTTGAAACTAGGAGTTAAAGTATTTCTGTTTCTCAAACTCCTTTTTATCCCCTCCAACTTCATGTAAACAGCACCAAAAAAAATCAATTTAAATCAATTTAAAAACTTGAAGAGCATGTACAATCCCACATATATATTATTCAGCCCCAGATCAAAACCTGTCCTTAAATGGATTTAAACACATAGAAAACTGCCTTAAGTAGGCCCGAATGGAGTTTTCATGCCTGGGCTTTTCTGAACCACAAAGAAAATGCAAATAAATTACACATGAAGACATTCACAAATCAGTATCTGTCTCTAAATACTACATAAAAAGCAGATTTATAAAGACTTATAAAGACAATAACCCCATGCAGTGCTGCAGGCTGGGGTCAGAGTGGCTGGAGAGCAGCCAGGCAGAAAGGGACCTGGGGGTAATGGTTGACAGTAGGCTGAACAGGAGCCAGCAGTGTGCCAGCAGTGTGCCTGCATCAGGAATAGTGTGGCCAGCAGGAGCAGGGAAGTCATTTTGCCCTGTACTCAGCACTGGTTAGGCCACACCTTGAGTCCTGTGTCTAATTCTGGGCCCCACAGTTTAGGAAAGATGTTGAGTTGCTGGAATGTGTCCAGAGAAGAGCAACAAAGCTGGGGAGGGGTCTGGAGCACAGCCCTGTGAGGAGAGGCTGAGGGAGCTGGGGTGGCTTAGCCTGGAGAGGAGGAGGCTCAGAGGAGACCTGCTTGCTGTCTACAACTACCTGAAGGGAGGTTTATAGCCAGGTGGGGGTTGGTCTCTTCTCCGAGGCAACCAGCACCAGAACAAGAGGACACAGTCTCAAGCTGTGCTGGGGGAGTTTCAGGATGGATGATAGGAAGAAATTCTTCCCAGAAAGAGAGATTGGTCATTGGGATGTGCTGCTCAGGGAGGTGGTGGAGTCACCATCACTGAAGCATTTAAGAGGAGATTGGATGAAGTGCCTGGTGCCATGGTTTAGTTGATTAGATGGTATTGGTTGATAGATTGGACCTCAAAGATCTTTTTCAACCTGGTTAATTCTGTTCTAGTCTATTCTATACAATAAAAGTACATTTTACCCAATTCACAATACTCTTGTTATGGTTTTGGGGGTGGGGTGGTTTTTGTTGGCTTTTTTAGTTTTTTTTTGTTGGTTTGTGGTTTTTTGTTTTGTTTTGGGTTTCTTTGTTAGGGTTTTATTGTTGTTGTTGTTTTGGTTTTTTATTGTTGATGTTTATCTTGCCATTGATTTTCTCTCTGATCTGCTGCAAATGCCTTGTGTCATTTTTGTTCTTCCATCACATCGTGTTAGGAGTCAGGTAGTGTAACGCAACACGACTGATGCAATTGAACACTTCAAAAAGATAATGTAAGTGAAAAGTGTGGTTAAAGCAAAGTGTGGTTTGATTTAGGAAAACTCTTCACTCCCCGTGGCTTCCTGCTAGCTTTGTTTTCTCAACCCACACAGCAACCCTCCGGTGTTGCAGGATGATAATCGTTTTGTATTTGTCTATCACATTCGTGGGCTCATGGTTTGACCAAGCCAAAAAGAGAAACACTGGAAAATGTTATTACTGCACTAAAGCCTGGGGCACTATCTCTATTGATGTCTGTTCCAGTTTTGGAGGAGGATCTGGAGGTTCTGGAAGGGCCACAAGGGTGAGCAGAAGGCTGGAGCTTCTCTCCTATGAGGACAGACTGTGAGAGCTTGGGACTGTTCAGTCTGGAGAAGAGGAGGCTCCAAGGAGACCTAATTGTGGCCTTCTAGTATCTGAAGGGGGCTAGAAGAAAGCTGGAGAGGGACTTTTGAGGGTATCAGGGAGTGATAGGACTAGGGGGGATGGAAAAAAAACAGAAGTGACTAGATTCAGATTGGATGTTAGGAAGAAGTTTTTCCCCATGAGGGTGGTGAGACACTGGCACAGGTTGCCCAGGGAGGTGTGGCAATGCCAGCAATGAGCAGTGCGAGCAATCTGGCAGTGTAGGACTAGAGGCTGACATGGTGGTAGGCCATGCTCAGCATAAGTGCAGAGCCAGCTAGCAGAGTAGCAAAACAGTGCTGTGCTGCAGCATGTAACTAAAGCAGGACACTGGTAGCTATAAACATAGAAAGTTATCTTGGGACAACAGGACATGCACCTGCATCAACAACCTTGCGTGTCATTAGTAGTTGGACCAATAATCTATAATAGTGTGATGTGTGGTCACTTGTGGGAACCAATGAAGCCATGCCAACGAGGCTTTCCAAGTTTATATAAGTTGTAGAAGTTCCCCTGATACACACTTTCCTTTCCTTTCCCATCTTCTTCTTTGCTTTACACTACTGTGCTGTACTCACTATGCTTGCACGATAGTCCTACAATACTGGAACAATAAAGGAACAATACTCAATCATATTGGTTGTCTGTATTGACTCCAGTCTCCATTGCTATAGGGAGGTGCTAGAAACCTCATCCCTGGAGGTTTTGAAGGCCAAGCTGGATGTGGCTCTGAGCAACCTGATGTAGTGTGAGGTGTCCCTGCCCATGCAGGGGGGGTTGGAACTGGATGACCCTTGAGGTCCCTTCCAACCCTAACAATTCTATGATTCTATTTATTCTCTGATATAAACCATCTTGTGTATAGGCACACACAGGGGGAGATCATGATTTAGCCTCATGTTAACATAACTTAGGATATTTTTAGCTGAACTAATTGTTATTTATCTTACATTTTGTAAATAAGTGGTTTGCATTATTAAAAGAATCCTACTGACAGAATTATTTTCCCTAATAATTTCATATGGATTGAGGTAATTTCAACCCATTACACCAGATCTTTCATAGCTGAGGGTTTAAAGTATTTAAAAGCCATATATCTGGACCACAGAGATATTTGTGTCACTGTAGACATTGCAAGTATAGTGATAAAGTTAATTTGTTATGTATGTTACAAGACATGACTAGATCCCCACAGCTGAAATGCTTGCCAGAACTAGAACTTGTCCTAGGAAGCAGGGGAAAATTGATAATATCTGAAATTCTCCCTAGCTAATGAAGCCAAATATTCAATGCCACTGGTGTTTGCAATTCCCAATTCACCTGTTGTTTAGCCTTGCAGCTTCCTAACAACTTCAACTATTTAAGGACATATCAATTTTATTTCAGAGTACATTCAAGCCTTACTGTGAAGATCAAATTGTCCTGACACCCACATTTTAAATCTGAACACTTCTATTTTAGGGTATATAGAAAATAAGTATGCTTAAAATTGTCTCATCTCTCTCTTTTAAACTTAACAGCCAGATCTTAGAGGATTATTAGGGGAGCAGAAGCAAGCTCCCAGATTGCTATGATTTATGGAACTAGGTGTGTCTTATCCTATCAGTGAATGTTTTAAGCACTCTATATTTGCTAAAGGACTTTCTCTGGCTAATGCAGTTGCATTTATGCTGATGTGTTTCAGTATAGACACAGTCACAGGGGGAGCATTCTCTATGTGGTTATGTCAGTTTTCTGAGATACAGAAAGCAGTGAGTTCTTATGCTGAAGGAGATGTGTCCATGTTTTCTGGTTTCTGGGCAGGATGTAAGATCAGCAGGAAGGTACTGCAAAAGGTAAACTTCTCCCTTTTATGTCAGACAGGTATCTAAATCTGGGCTGTGGGAATTTAAGGCTGCTCAGCATCTATTGTGGAACATTTTTTCTCCCCACCCCAGGGAGGTGGTGGAGTCACCATTAAGAAGAGAGAGTTTAAGAAGAGAGTGGATGAAGCACTTGGTGCAATGGTTTAGTTGATTAGATGGTGTTGGGTGATAGGTTGGACTTGATGATCTCAAAGGTCTTTTCCAACCTGGTTAATTCTAGTCTAGTCTAGTCTAGTCTAGTCTAGTCTAGTCTATTTTCCATTCTCTTCTCTTCTCTTCTCTTCTCTTCTCTTCTCTTCTCTTCTCTTCTCTTCTCTTCTCTTCTCTTCTCTTCTCTTCTCTTCTCTTCTCTTCTCTTCTCTTCTCTTCTCTTCTCTTCTCTTCTCTTCTCTTCTCTTCTCTTCTCTTCTCTATATTCTATTCTATTCTAAAGTTAAATATAGGCACTTAAACTGTACCAAAATTAAATGCTTTAAGTCTTTCCAGTTACAAACACTTCAATATTATTACTAGTACTATTTACCAGCACTGAGAACAGTTGGCAGCATTCAAAATCTTTCCCCCTTTAAAACAAGAGAAAAGCTTCAAAATGCCACATAGAGAATGGATCCTGTAACTCCCTGACCGATGTTAACCTTCAAGCCACACCAAGAAATTATCTGGAAAAATACCTGACAGAACACCATCAATCCTGGAACTATGTTATAAATTTAACAGTACAGACAGACCAAATCTGTAGGAGAACATTCAGATATGCTCTCAACTGCTGTGTGATTCACTGCTTGCTATGGGCATCATCCTTGTAAATCTGAGATAGGTTTTGGAGCCAGAAGCAAGCTAGACAGGAGAGGAACAGAATATGACATGGGAGCACCACTAGAGAAGAGAATAAAGAATCGGGGCTCCTGAGTTACTGGCAGTTTACTGAAATGAGTAGTACACTCCTCCTGACCAGTTGTCAATCTCAAAGGTCTCTTCCAACCTGGTTAATTCTATTCTATTCTACTCCATTCCATTCCATTCCATGCCGGAGTGAGGTGAACATGATTATACCTTATTGCCCTCTACTACTACCTGAAAGGAGGTTGTGGACAGATGGGGGTTGGTCTCTTCTCCCAGGCAACCACCAACAGAACAAGAGGACACAGTCTCAAGCTGTGCCAGGGGAGATTTAGGGTCATGGTGAGGAGAAAGTAATTCCCAGAAAGAGTAATTGGCCATTGGAATGTGCTGCCCAGAGAGGTGGTGGGGTCACTATCCCTGGAGGTGTTCAAAAAAGGATTGGATGTGGCTCTTGAAGCCATGGTTTAGTTAGTCATGAGGTGTTAAGTATTAGGTAATAGGTTGGACTTGATGATCTCTGAGGTCTTGTCCAACCTGGTTGATTCTATGGTTCTATACAGCAACTTGAGGTAAATCATTGGGGAGTTCAGCTGCACAACAGCTTTCCTCTTAATGGTACACAACACCACTGTAAACTTTTTAAAATGCCAAACCTATTTTAGTTGGTGATAGAAGAAGTATAATACAGTGGTTATAAATTAGCCTGATCATCTGAGGGGGAAATCTGAGTGATGAGAGACTAAAATAATCACAGCTAGTCCTTCAGAGCCTTTAAGTATGGGGCTGTCTAAAAATAGTATTTCAAGGGCTATGAATATGATTAAATCTCATTTTTCTTGAGACAAACAATAGACTAGAAAGCATTGTAGCAGGAATCTATACATACATATTAATCCGTGTTAATATAGTGATCATTTAGTCTGGAAAAGAGAAGACTGAGAGGGGATTTAAGAAATATTTCTAAATATCTGAGGGCTGGGGGTCAGGAGGGAGGGGACAGGCTCTGCTCACTTGCTACCTGGGATAGGACAAGGAACAATGGATGTAAGCTGCAGCACAGGAGGTTCCACCTCAACACAAGGGGGAACTTCTTTACTGTGAGGGTCACAGGGTACTGGAACAGGCTGCCCAGAGAGGTTGTGGAGTCTCCTTCTGTGGAGACTTTCAAGGCCCATCTGGATGTGTTCTTCTGTGACCTGAGCTAGATTGTATGGTCCTGCTCTGGCAGGAGGGTTGGACTTGATTATCTCTTTGAGTCCCTTCCAACCCCTGACATCCTGTGATCCAGGAATTGTGAAGCTAATTCTTGGTGTGATCAAAGTTAGAAACAACTTCCACCCATTTAAAAGGACTGTATTAATAGCTTCCACATTACCTTCAGTATGGGCAATTGTGGAAAACAAATTAATACCCTGTAGCAAGGACATTCACTAATTTCTCTACTGAAAGATTTACTTGGTGTTTCAATAAACCTAGACATGTGCTGTAGCATTGAAACAGAGGTGGTAGTAAAACTGGGTTTGAAATAACCTTTCTGTTCTATGAGAGGGTGTGTTAGCTGAAAGAGAAAAAATACAATAGGGGGGGAAATATATATATATATATATATATATATATATATATATAAAGTAAATGGATGTTATAAAGGAATTTGGAAGGACCAAACTGGCCTGATGTAGTTGGAGGTGTGCCTGCTCACTGCAGAGGGTTTGGACACAATGACCTTTGAGGGTCCCTTCCAACCTGATGCAATCTGTGAATCTCTGACCAGAACAGGATTTATTTTAGATAGTTTCTTGGCTAAGGTGAAAAATATAATGAGGAGATCAATTGCTGTCAAGCATCACGACCATTGTAAAGCCTCTGAAATCCAATGTTGATTTTTAACCTTACACCCTTAAATCAATTTAATCCTCTAAATGCTAACATGAGGCCTGACCTTCCCACTGACTCCCACTGAGATTCAGAGACTATGAAATGAATCTGCAAGTTTCCAGCTGATTGATTCTGTGACATCTTTATGTTCGTTTAAGTGTAATGGTGACACTCATCCAGTAACAGTGTAGCAAGACAAGAGGGCATGGGGAATAAATATGTTTTATTTCAGCTGTGGAAAGATGTCTTACTGCTAATCAAGCCACGCTTGGCATAATTCCTGTTTTTTTCTCTGCAACTGATGATCAGACTGGAGTAAGAATAGATTGGGAAGTTAGCATTTCACACATTTCTTAGGTTGGGAGCATGTGTTGATCTCTTAGAGGGTAGGAGGGCTCTGCAGAGGGAACTTGACAGGCTGGACAGATGGGCAGAGGCCAACAGGATGGCATTTAACAAGTCCAAGTGCCAGGTGCTGTATTTTGGTCACAACAACCCCATGCAGAGCTACAGGCTGGGGTGAGAGTGTCTGGAGACCTGCCAGGCAGAAAGGGACCTGGGGGTACTGGTTGACAGCAGGCTGAACATGAGCCAGCAGTGTGCCCAGGTGGCCAAGAAGGCCAATGGCATCCTGGCCTGGATCAGGAACAGTGTGGCCAGCAGGAGCAGGGAAGTCATTGTGCCCTGTACTCAGCACTGGTTAGGCCACACCTTGAGTCCTGTGTCCAGTTCTGGGACCCTCAGTTTAAGGAGGACATTGAAACTCTTGAACATGTCCAGAGAAGGGCAGCAAGGCTAGGGAGAGGCCTTGAGCACAGCCCTGTGAGGAGAGGCTGAAGGAGCTGGGGTAGTTTAGCCTGGAGAAGAGGAGGCTCAGGGGAGACCTTCTTGCTCTCTACAACTATCTGAAGGGAGGTTTATAGCCAGGTGGGGGTTGGTCTCTTCTCCCAGGCAACCAGCAACAGAACAAGAGGACACAGTCTCAAGCTGTGCCAGGGGAGGTTTAGGCTGGATATTAGGAAGAAGTTCTTCCCAGAAAGAGAGTTTGGCCATTGGAATGTGCTGCCCAGGGAGGTGGTGGAGTCACCATCACTGGGGGTGTTTAGGAAGAGCCTGGATGGGGTGCTTGGTGCCATGGTTTAGTTGATTAGATGGTGTTAGATGATAGGTTGGACTCAATGATCTCAAAGGTCTTTTCCAACCTGGTTAATTCTATTCTATTCTATTCTATTGAGAGACACTCCAAGAAACCACTCCTCTTAGCTACTTTTCATAATCCAACCCCCAAACAATCTGATTTACAGAATAATGAAGCTGTTCAACAGTATGACATTCCATAGTAGATATCAATGTCATTGGTATATGGTTTGTGATTTCTTTATGTCCTTATTTAGTCAATTTGATTTAACTTACAGGTAAAAGAAAAAAACAATAATGCCTTTTTCTGTGATACTCAGAAATATAATTCCTTAAAGTAATAATCTAACACATACTGTAATAGCTCAGAGCAAGTTATGATTTCAACAATATGATGAACTTTTGTGAATATGATCTTAAATATAATAATTTATCTGTGAAATTGCCTCCAACTTTACCTTTGCTACTCCTAGTATGTTTCCATTTTGGAAAATGCTTAAGTTTTGCGCTGTTAACATTGGATATTGGTTTCAAAAGTGAGGCTCCAAGGAGACATTATTTTGGCATTCCAGTGTCTGAATGGGGCCTACAGAAAGTTGGGAGGGACTTTTGAGGGTGTCAGGGAGTGATAGGACTGGGGGGAATGGAGCAAAACTAGAAATGGGTAGATTGAGATTGGATATTAGGAAGAAGTTCTTCCCCATGAGGGTGGTGAGACACTGGCACAAGTTGCCCAGGGAGGTGGTGGAAGCCTCATACCTGGAGGTGTTTGCAGCCAGGGTGGATGTGGCTTTGAGCAACCTGCTGTAGTGTGAGGTGTCCCTGCCCATGGCAGGGGGCTGGAACTGGCTGATCCTTGAGGTCCCTTCCCACCCTAACAATTCTGTGATTCTCTGATTCTATGCTACTCCCATTTTTTTTCCCTTCCTGTTATTTGTAGAAAGATTTTGACTAATGTGAAACTATACAGCATGATATATTAAGGCTATTCTTAGTGTGTTGGAAAGTGCTCACTTCATGAAGCCTTAAAAAAAACCAAAACACAAATCAAAAAGGCAAACTGAACTACTTTTACCCCTTAAAACCAGTCAGGCTTTTCTTAAGCCTTCTGGTTAATTAAAAAGCCTGATAAATTGTAATTGAGGGATGACTGTTCTTCTGACTTAAAAACCTTTGAGTTCCTAATAATTGAAGTATTGAAGTAAAAGGACACTTTTCTGAGCTTCTCTTGCTTTTCTTTGTGTTTTGGGTGTTTTTTTTTTCCACACACAAGGAAGCTGTCCACAATGCTGTCATGACAGAGGAATGAAATGTATTGAAGACAGCTTCCCCCCTTGCCAATTACCCGACAATGAAAAGGAACAAGACTTCATTTCTTGAGCAGAGTAGCTCTTCTACTGAAATTCCTAGAAGAATTGTAAGGACACTTGGAAATGAAGACTTTGAAGGACAAATTACCCTCGAGGAAGCAGGATCAGTCATTCTTTGCATTGGCTGAAGTCTTTAATGCAGTATGTGGGCAGAGAGGAATTTCACAGAACATTTGGAAGCAGTGATAGAGATTTCCATATAAGAGTAGTAATTCCATGGAATTACTGAGAACTTCATTACAGTTTCACATAGTGTATCTTTAGGAACTTTCCTTAACCTTCATCAGTGTAGGCTTTCCCATTTTCATTTTTACCTCCACCACAGGCTTTCCACTACTAATGAAGTTGAACACTTCCAACACTGGCAAAACTGTCCTGCAAACCACTGGGAACTGCAAAGAGTTGGAACATTTATCGTTGTAAAAAGTAGAATACAATGGAATGGAATGGAATGGAATGGAATGGAATAGAATAGAATAGAATAGAATAGAATAGAATAGAATAGAATAGAATAGAATAGAATAGAATAGAATAGAATAGAATTAACCAGGTTGGAAAAGACCTTTGAGATCATCAAGTCCAACCTATCACCCAACACCATCTAATCAACAAAACCATGGCACCAAGCACCCCATCCACTCTCTTCCTAAACACCTCCAGGGATGCTGACCCCACCACCTCCCTGAGCAGCATATTCCAATGGGCAATTACTCTTTCTGGGAAGAACTTCTTCCTAGCATCCAGCCTAAACCTCCCCTGGTGCAGCTTGAGACTGTGTCCTCTTGTTCTGTTGGTGGTTGCCTGGGAGAAGAGGCCAACCCCCGCCTGTCTGCAACCTCTCTTCAGGTAGTTGTGGACAGCAATAAGGAGGATTGTGGTGGTTTTAGGCTATGCCTTTAAATTTTAATTATAGATTTTTGAGTAGAAAACTAGAGGTAATGAACTGTTCAGTTCTATTAAGCTGCACCTCAAGTACTGTGTCCAGTTCTGGGCTCCTCAGTTTAGGAAGGAGGTTGACTTGCTGGAGAGTGTCCAGAGAAGAGCAACAAAGTTGGTGAGGAGCTTGGAACACAAGCCCTATGAGGAGATGCTGAGGGAGCTGGGGTTGCTTAGCCTGGAGAACAGGAGACTCAGGGGTGACCTTATTGCTGTCTACAACTACCTGAAGGGAGGTTGTAGACAAGCGGAGGTTGGTCTCTTCTCCCAGGCAACCAGTACCAGAACAAGAGGACACAGTCTCAGGCTGCACCAGGGGAGGTTTAGGCTGGAGGTTAGGAGGAAGTTTTACACAGAGAGAGTGATTGCCCGTTGGAATGGGCTGCCTGAGGAGCTGGTGGAGTCACCATCACTGGAGGTGTTCAGGAGGAGACTTGACAGGGTGCTTGGTTGCATGGTTTAGTTGGTTGGGTGGTGTTGGATGAGAGGTTGGACACAATGATCTTGAAGGTCTCTTCCAACCTGGTCTGGTCTATTCTATTCTATTCTATTCTATTCTATTCTATTCTATTCTATTCTATTCTATTCTATTCTATTCTATTCTATTCTATTCTATTCTTCTATTTTTTTTGTGCACCTTAGCTTACCAAAGACTTTGTTGCTAAAAATACAGCTAATGCCAACATGGTTTCATGGAAATGAGGTCTTTTCAAACCCGTGTGTTACCTTTTTAAACAAAAGTTATAGAGCCCACTTAGTAAAGGCTGCTGGGCTGATTGTGCCTACTTCAATTCTTTATAATATGATATTGTGACTTGAGAGTTTGCCTTGTATGGAAGGAAGTAAGTACATGCCAAACAAATAAACCACTCTGACTGGCCTCACATAGTAATACTAAATGCATAGACATTCTCTATTGGGATTTGTTTCACAGACTCAAACTCAACCAGGTTGGAAGAGACCTCCTAGATCATCAACCCTAACTAATCACCTACACCTTGGCACTAAGTGCCTCTTCCAGGGTTTTCTAGCAGGATTTATGCTGTTGAAAATCCTTATCAGCAGTCTTTTAGGGCCATGAAAACGAAACCAAGACTAGAAGACAAGTCAGACAATTCTAGGAGTTCACTCTACTGGATTTATTAAAGAGACAACAGAGACATAATTTGACTGATAGTTATATATTTATATACTCACAGTTTGAAGAAGTATCCAAGAGAGAGAGGAGCTTTTCAATCTCGCAGGAGAGGAATAATAAGATGTAGTCAATGAATACTGAAATTAGACAAATTCAGCCTTGGAAGTAATTAATGTGGTGTAATTAAAGATTAGAGCAGCTACAATGAGAATATCTGAAATCCTGTGCATGTAGGAGGTGAGACCAGATGATCACGGTGGGACATTAGGGACTTGAAATCACAGGTTTAGATTTTTCTGATGAACTACAGCATAAAGACAGGTGTTTTCAGAATATACTCTGTTTGATACAGAGTTTATGGCATGTGATAACTACAATGTATTTCTTAATGACAGTGTTTATTTGGGATTAGAGAAAGGCAGTTATGTCATATCCCAGGATTAGCTCCACATACCAAATATTGCATTTGCAATGCTTTTCAGCATTTCTTAAATGCTGGGTGGAGTGGCTGACACACCAGAGGGTTGTGCTGCCATTCAGAGAGACTTGGACAGGCTGGAGAGCTGGGCAGGGAGAAATTTGGTGTAGTTCAGCAAGGGGGAGTGTGGAGTCTTGCACCTGGGAAGGAACAACTCCATGCACCAGTATAGGCTGGGGATAGACCTGCTGGAGAGCAGTGAAGGCAAAAGGGATCTGGGGGTCCTGGTAGATGGAAGGATGACCATGAGCCAGCAATGTGCTCTTGTGGCCAGGAAGGCCAATGCCATTCTGGGGTGGATTCAAAGGGCTGTGACCAGTAGGTCAAGAGAGTTCTCTCCCCTTCTACTCTGCACTGGTGAGGCCACATCTGGAATATTGTGTCCAGTTCTGGGCCCCTCAGTTCAAGAAAGACAGTGAGGTGCTTGAGAGAGTCCAGTGCAGAGCCATGAGGATGACTAAGGGAGTGGAACATCTTCTGTATGAGGAGAGACTGAGGGAGCTGAGGGCTCTTTAGCTTGGAGAGGAGGAGACTGAGAAGTGACCTCATCAATGTTTATAAAGATGTGAAAGTGAGTCCCAAGAGGCTGGAGCCAGGCTCTGCTGGGTGGTGCCCAGCGACAGCACAAGGGGCAGTGGTGGAAGTCGAGGCATAGGAAGTTTCACATAAAAATGAGGAAAAAATTATTCCCTGTGAGGGTGTCAGAACACTGGAACAGGATGCCCAAGGGGGTTGTGGAGTCTCCCTCTCTTTGAATATCTCTTTGGAGATATTCAAAACTTGCCTGAATGCATTCCTGTGTGATCTGGTGTAGGTGATCCTGCTCTGGCAGGGGGGTTGGACTGGATCTTTTGAGGTCCCTTCCAGCCCCTGAATTTCTGTGATTCTGTGCTTCTCTATCAACTTCCTTTTAAATGTTCCATATTTGTAACACTGACATTCCTATCCTTTAGCTTACTGATTGTCTTCTCACTTTGTATCTGTGATGATGCAGTTTAACCACATGATGGTTTGTATTATAACGAGCTTCAAAGAGAAGATCATTATAATGGGGAAGATCATTATAGTGGGAAATACAGCAAACCTTAATTCTTTCCCAATTGTAATGGGGAATAAGGAAGATCATTATCATGGGAAATGCAGCAAACCTTTATTTCTTTCCTAAATAGGGAGCATGGTGTATGATGCAAACCATGGGTAGATACTTGCCTGCTGTTCCATAAAAAGCTTTCAAACTTGCCCTCTCTCCAAAGGCAAGAGAGTCAGATCTTCTGGCCTGTAAATATGTGCCTTAGCTTGTGTAGTGCATGTGGGAGACAACCCATTACAGACTTCCCTGAAGCTCTGCCCAGAACACATTATGTTGGACCAGCTGTTTTGGAAACTGTGGCCTTTCCCATTAGCTAGCACAGCTCTGAGAGGGGGATCTGTCATCTCAGCAGAACATCTTCTGAGCACACACACATTCTTCACTGTCTTCTGATCACCTCCAGAATACATCCACTTCTGTGCTGATGTCCAACCTGGTTGATGCTATTGGGCTGCCCAGGGAGGTGGTGAAGTCACCCTCCCTGGAGGTTTTCAAAATGGCACTTGAAGCCGTGGTTTAGTTGTCATGAGGCTTGGGTTGATGATCTCTAAGGACTTTTCCAACCTGGCTGATTCTATAATTCTTTTGAACCCCCTTGAATTTTGACTGCCTTGGCTCTGAGCTGATTTAACACATGGTATCTACAACATATCTCTTTGTTTTCTTTAGTGTGCTTTGTCTTTTAAAAGCTTATAAGCTGTCTGAAACACCCAGAGTGCACAGTGGAGATCATACAGCATTTCCATAACTCCCAGACACCATTATCTAAATTTCTTTGCTGCGAATGCTGGGCATTCTTGCAGGGATATAGAAAGTATTTGAGCTCAATGCTCTGCATCCTCTGCACTTTGAAGAAGGATGTTGTTGTCCTTTTCTTGTTTGTTGTTTGTTTCTTTAAAAAAAAAGCAAAAGCAAAAACCACTGGAGAATAAAGCATCTTTTGGGGAGAACTGAGCATCTCACTACTGTCTAGCTCAGGAAACAACCTGCCCTTCTCCACTTCCTTCTTGAACTGCTGCAAGTCTGACTCCCTCAGGCTACCTTTTAGGACTTGACCTTTGGGCAGACACCATGGATCCCTTAATGCAACTGTTGGAGGCCAATATCATCCTTCATTACAGATAGGAACTGAGTGCAGTCAAACCTAGAAGGATGTAGGCAGGCAATCAATACCAGGCAGCAGCATTTCTTGGCTGGGAATTACAGACTGTGCAACAGAACTCCTGTGCAAGGAGCATGCAAGCATGAGACCACAGCAGGGTGTATCTCCTGAAATACTATGTTTGTTTGGCTCCTGTAGGAAAGAACACCTGTGAATACATACAATGCAGCTTTAAAAGAAATCCACTTTCTATTTGGATAAAGGTTCTGTGGTGAGCTGGAAATTACCACCAAAACCACACAAGCACCTGTGATTTAACTTTAAAAACACATTTTTTTCTCCCATGAAAACCTGTTTTTCCTACAGAGGTTATAAACACAAGAACATAGTACTGTTGAAAATATCTCAAGCAAATGGAATAGAATAGAGTGGAATAGAATTAACCAGGTTGGAAAAGACCTTTGAGATCATCAAGTCCAACCTATCACCCGACACCATCTAATCAACTAAACCATGGCACCAAGCACCCCATCCAGACTCTTCCTAAACACCTCCAGTGATGGTGACTCCACCACCTCCCTGGGCAGCACATTCCAATGGCCAATCTCTCTTTCTGGGAAGAACTTCTTCCTAACATCCAGCCTAAACCTCCCTTGGCACAGCTTGAGACTGTGTCCTCTTGTTCTGCCTGGGAGAAGAGATTAACCCCCACCTGGCTACAACCTCCCTTCAGGTAGTTGTAGAGAGCAATAAGGTCTCCCCTGAGCCTCCTTTTCTCCAGACTGAGCAACGCCAGTTGCCTCAGCCTCTCCTCATAGGGTTTGTGCTTTGCTAGCTACATCAGGAAGATAAGCACTGCAGAGAGAGAATATTTTGTTAGGTAAAACCAATAAGAGCACACAAAGAAATAGATATAAATTCCCTTAATAGATATAGACTGGAAATTAAAAGAAATATTATCAAAGCATAAAGGGCATGGTGCAATTAAGTATGATCTGAGGTCAAATATTATATGAGGTTAAGTATGATATGAGGTTCCAGCTCAACACAAGGGGGAACTTCTTTACTGTAAGGCTCATGGACCACTGGAATGTGCTGCCCAGAGAGGCTGTGGAGGCTCCTCTGTAGACTTTCAAGGCCCATCTGGATGTGTTTCTCTGTGACCTGAGCTAGATTCTTTGCTCTGGCAGGGGGGTTGGACTCAATGATCTCTTTGGGTCCCTTCCTGTGATCCAGTGATGATATGATGTACTAAAAGAAGTAACTCATTTTTAGATGAAACCTTCATCTTTATGAAGGCTATTACAATCTATAGGTACTAAGAGTAACTGGAACTGGGGTCACTGATTCTGCAACTTCCTTGCCTGGGTCCTTTCAGTCTCTCAGAACTTTCTGCATTATTCCTGAGAGAACTGCAGTGTTATTGTTCTGCTAGTGATGTTGCTTATGTCAATGAAGAAAAGATAAAAGAATTTTCTTTAGAGAGAAATCTTGTTGCATTCATGAACTGATTCCCTCACAAAGCTGCAATCAATTTGCTGCCAGAAATCTATTTATTTTTTTAACAAGCATTGTTTTACTTACTCTATTGGATAGTATCACAGCTTTATTACAAGCTCCAGCCAAAGCGAAAGGAAGTGGCAGTCTCGCTGATTTTGAGGGGCTTCTCTTTCATTATTAAGGAACTGCATAGCCTGTAGCCATGTGCCATTTTTATCCTTCACAAGGCTTGTGCCTCAGAGTATTCAAATGCAGAATAGGTTATTTATTACTCCAAATGTTAGAAGGCTGTTATGACCTTACAGTGCCACTAAGGATTGCCTGGCAAGTGAAATACTTACTTTAAAATTACTAGCAGGTGCAGAGTGAATTCTTTTTATTAACTCTCCTTTGTAATGAAGGCTATATGACTAATCACAGAATCACCAAGGTTGGAAGAGACCTCAAAGATCATCAAATCCAACCTGTCACCACAGACCTCATGACTAAACCATGGCACCAAGTGCCAAGTCCAATCCTCCTCTGAGAGGCTGTTCTGACACAGTCAGGTCTCAAATTGGTCAACTGGATTCAAAAGCTCTGGGAGAAGTTTCAGATGGTTATCTACCCACCAGTGCCAGCTTTCATGATGCTGCTTTTGCTGTTCTTTCCCAGTGTTGACCAAGCTGCTAGACTGGATGTGGAAGGGATTTCAATCTCCATCTGTGTGACTGGAGTTTAAGTTTACATCTTTCATAGAATCATAGAATCACAGAATCAACCAGGTTGGAAAAGAACTCAGAGATCAGCAAGTCCAACCTGTCAACCAGCACCTCATGGCAACTAAATCATGGCTCCAAGTGCCACATCCAAGCCTTTTTGAACACCTGAAGGGCTGGTGACTCTACCACCTCCCTGTGCAGCACATTCAAATGGTCAGTCTCTCTTTCTGGGAAGAACGTTCTCCTCACCTCAAACCTAAACCTCCCCTGGCACAGCTTGTGACTGTGCCCTCTTGTTCTGGTGCTGGTTGCCTGGGAGAAGAGACCAACCTCCACCTGGTTACAACCTCCCTTCAGGGAGTTGTAGACAGCAAGAAGTTCTTCCCTGAGCCTCCTCTTCTCCGGGATAAACAACCCCAGCTCCCTCAGCCTCTCCTCACTGGGCCTGTGCTCCTCTGCTGATGTCCTTGTATAGCTGTAGGTGTCTTTCCCACTGGTGAAGGATGAACTAAATATGTTATTTTTTCCATTGTTTTAAGCATAATCTGTTTTCAGTATTCAATTTATTCTTAATAAATGCTTCCTGAGGAATTTTGATTAAAACTGGTTTGAGTTTGTTCAAACTAAGCCAGTTGTGTGGCAAGGCTATACTGTTCCTGTTCAGGATGAAGAAACATGTCTTGAAAGGAAGATTGAGGTCTTCCCATCTGTCCCAAGGACAAATACCTTCTGAAGTTCAGACTGATAAAGAATAATTTGGGAGGAGGTGGGGGGTGTGGTGTGGTATTTGAAATCTGGTTCTGAACGCAGCCCAAGTTGTAGCACTGCAAAAATGCTTTTTATCCTGGCAGCTTCCAGTTCCTGACAAGGAAATATAGAAACACAAGACAGCCTCTTCCACTGAATGAATCTGTTGATTTGAACACACAGAGTTCTACATTTCCAGCCTGATAAAGGGATTATACTTTTTCTTGTTGTTATCTTGGGTGATGGGAGCTGCTGATTTGCCTTCAAGACACGACAGCAAAGAGAAAGCTCTAAAACTCTTCCTTACTTTTGGGGGAAGATTATAGTTTTAACACACTGCTCCTCTTTTTATGATGCAGTAAAAAGAATGGGAGGGGGAAATAAAAGGAGTATATGATTTTATAAATGTTGTTTAACAGAACAATGGACCCAAAAAACAGTGATATTTATAAAGTGCCCTGACTAACAGTAGCTTTGTTTAAAGATTTATGTTCTTTGATCTCCCAAACAGTGCTTGCTTTGAACATATGAGTCAAAAGAACCATATTCTCCTTGTGTGGAGCAATAAAAGACATGATAGAAGATGGGCCATAATGTTTATTACTGCTATTGCTTTTTAATTGCAGTCCTATTGACCTTGGGCTCAGAACTGAACTGAGTCTCCAGTGGAATGGAATGGAATGGAATGGAATGGAATGGAATGGAATATAGCAGAACAGAATAGAATAGAATAGAATTAACCAGGTTGGAAAAGATCTTTGAGATCATCGAGTCCAACCTATCATCCAACACCATCTAATCAACTAAACCATGGCACCAAGCACCCCATCCAGTCCAGTAGCAGTGTATAACTGATAAACTTCAATGTAGCTGCACACTCTGTGTAATTTTCATCCCTTTTCCTTACATTTCGTATATTCCACTATTTAAAATTTAGAGAATCCAGTCTCTTTTTAAACACTCTCAGTGGTGGAGACTCCACCACCTCCCTGGGCAGCACATTCCAATAGCCAAAAGAGGTGGGGGAGACTGGCAAGGGACAGGGTGGGTTTTTTTTTACCAGTAAAGCTTTACTCAGTGACTTTCTTGCCAAATCAAGTACTGAATTCTTAACATAGATATCACTTTCAGTGCTTTGATGCTTTTGAGTTGGTAGGTTCTGAGAATCCTTGGTAACTTTTTTAACCACTGTCAGAAATCCTGATCTCCTGTGGTATGTGCCAAAATTGCCTCTTTTTACAGGCTTGCCATTTTCTTGTTCAATGACTCAAACCAGACATCTCTAACTGCAGTAACAGCAATTTTTTCAAGTGGGAATAAGGGAATTCCTTTCTAACCCTCAGTTTTGCTTGTACATGTTAATTTCTCTGAGTAGCATGCATTTAGTTCTGACTCTTTATACTTTCCCAACAAAGCAAATGTTTTTATTGACTTAGCCGAGCACACAATTCTCTTCAAAACCTCCTTTGTTAAAAAGCTGATGAATATTTTTGTGCACACCTATTACAGGTTGGATTAAAGACTTCAGGAGTTCATTAAGCTGTGGACCTACCTGATCAACTTTTTCTCATGCACAAGTCACTGGAAGGTTTGGTTCATATTGTGGGAGTTTCAAATGGAAGTTTTTACAAAGTTTAAGACCATGGACAAATTTAATACTGACCTGTCATTAGAATTAGACATCTTTGGAAAGCAGAGGAGCATCAACACTGTTTTGCTTGCAACTCCAGTGCCAAATTCTGTGCTGCCTTTGGTAACCTAGATGGTGGAACCAATGTCACTGGTGGTGTTTAAGAGGAAACTGGAGGAAGCACTTTAGACTAGACTAGACTAGACTAGACTAGACTAGACTAGAATAGACCAGGTTGGAAAAGACCTCAGAGATCATCGAGTCCAACCTATAAACCAACGCCATCTAATCAACTAAACCATTGCACCAAGTGTCTCATCCAGTTTCTTCCTAAACACCTTCAGTGATGGTGATGCCACCATTCCCTGGGCAACACATTCCAATGGCCAATCTCTCTTGCTATGAAGAATTTCTTCCTTACATCCAGCCTAAACCTCCCCTGGTGCATCTTGAGACTGTGTCCTCTTGTTCTGGTGCTGTTTGCCTGGGAGAAGAGACCAACCCCCACTTGGCTACAACCTCCCTTCAGGTTGGACTTGATGATCTCAAAGGTCTTTTCCAACTTGGTTAATTCAATTCAATTCAATTCAATTCAATTCAATTCAATGGTACGCTATGCTATGCTATTCTATGCTATTCTATTCTATTTTCTATTCTATTCTATTTGATTGGAATGTGCTGCCCAGAGTGGTGGTGGAGTCACCATGACCATTAAAAAGAGACTGGATGAGGCACTTAGTACCATGGTTTAGTTGATTAGATGGTATTGGGTGATAGGTTGGACTTGAGAATCTCAAAGGTCTTTTCCAACCTGGTTAATTCTGTATCTGTAATATTTGGGTTTAGGCTTTTGATTCCATTTTTATTAGTTGTCTACTTATGCTCTGCTTCCCCATTGTGACCAAGCCTCTAGCATTTTCTCTTGACATATGCAGTACATAGTAGAGATCATGTTGTTTCTACAGGATTGTAGGCTCAG
The DNA here is from genome assembly GCF_014839835.1 of Dryobates pubescens. Taxonomy (NCBI): domain Eukaryota; kingdom Metazoa; phylum Chordata; class Aves; order Piciformes; family Picidae; genus Dryobates; species Dryobates pubescens. The sequence goes on from NC_071612.1 coordinate 33,898,036, forward strand.
TGACATTTATTTGACATGTCATCCTTTCTCCTTTCTTTTCCAGCAAGTTGCACCAGGCATGGTATGCACCCTTTGAGTTTTTCAGTTTTCTGAGACAGGGCAGCACAACCTCTGCACAAGAAATATTGCCCCTTTCAGGTAGCAATTTGCACACACAAATCCACCTCCCTTTATTTCCAGGGATGTCCTATTAAAGCTGTTCTTCTTAACAAGATAAACAGATTTGATTACTTGGTGGTTTGGATTCTCTCTCAAGATATTTGTGTAAGGGAAAGGAACAGACTCAAATGGTAGGATGGATTAGGATGAGCTAATTACTGAGATACAGCTGTCTATTTTACTGTGTACCTGCCAGCATGGAACTAATGCTTTTGTACCCTTTCCCCTATGCTTGTATATAGAGGAGTTATGCACCTATCTATTCCCACCTATCTGTTCTAGACCTCTCGATTCACAAGACCGAGTCAAAAAGTGTAAAGAATTTAACCCAGAAACAGACAGCTGTGGTTTCAATATTTCTGGGACCCAGAGCATTGTCTTCTTCAGTCATTCCTGTCTGCCACTCTCTTTGTCTTTCGACAGGGCATTGGTTCATACTTCTTGGAGAAATGATACTAAATATAACACAGATTCTGTTTTCATTGAGAAACAAAAGCATATATTTAGCACAGTACCTTTGTCTATCCCCATCTTCATTTGGAAAGAAGAGAACAACCCTCCCACTCCCTCTCAGACATCAGGATGAAACCAGGTCTTAAAAAACAATCCATTTGTGGTTTGTTTTTTTTCTCCTTGAAATCTGCTCAGGGAAATGGTAGTAGCTGATATCAAGATGCATTTTCATTGCTACTTTGAGTAGCATTTTTGTAATTGGAGATAGAGAGGAGCTATGGTGTGTATGCACAGCAAGCAGATATTTAATAAGAGAAGTGTAGTGTTTAAAATATCTTCTCTCTTTTTTTTTTTTTCCAGGGCTCCAGCACTGGTTGTCATGGAAACAGAGCTGAGAACCAGAAACTGGCAGCTGAAATTGCTTCATCTGCTAGTGGCTGTGTCCATGTCTAGTCCTGCTTCCATGGAAACATGTCAGAGCAGCAAATGCAAGGTAATGGTTTCCAAAAGCTGCCTTAAAAATAACCCTGAGCTTAATGTTATTTTGTTTGTGATCATCTCCCCACCAGACCTGTTTAAGGAGAGCTCTTGAGGTTTGCAGTATTTACAAGTTTAAAACAACTACAGTGCAGGGGAAAGGCATAAACCCCAAAGATGTCTATCCTCTCTGATTTAATTTACTGGCACAGGATGGTTTGGGGAAAGAAACTGGTTAACAAACCTTGACCTGCATAGTTAAATTAGCAACTGACTGTCAGAATTCTCTTTGATATGTGAGGTGTCCTTTCTTGTAGTTGTAGTTTATGCTGAGCTTTTTAGAAACTGAGGAATAATTGGCACAGTTTAGTTGGCTATCTAAGCCTCATTAATTCTCTATTAGTACTCTGCCATACCACCTGAACCAGAATTCCTCACAAGAGAAATCAGACAGAGGTGACACTTTCAGTTGTCAAGAAAAACTAACTGCAAAAAGTCCAGATAATTTTCTATGCATTTTTTACCTTCCTTGTTTTTAACCCCCTCAAAAATTGTAATCTCCCCTCTTCGTAAATCTCTAGACTTTCCAGCTGACTCTAGCTCCACTGCTTTACAGCAGACTTGATATATTTAGAAGTCAGGTGGCTGACAGGGGCTTTCTGAGAAGAGATGCTCAGTTTTCAAAAGGTTGAGTGGGTTTCCTCATGTTTAGTTCAAGTACCTGTTACCCTGTTGACCTTATTTCCCAGGTGTAATGCTCTGTTTCCAGAGAAGAGAAGGACCATTCTTCATCATCCACTGTCCCACCAAGTCTTATGTTCGTTGTGATTCTAGGCTAGCAGAGTGTTGCATTTTACTTGAATGGGGTGAATTTGTTAGTGTTGCTTTGCTGACATCACTATCTTGTAAGACATAACACACTCTGGTATACAGGTGCTGCTTCTAATTTGCCACTCATCCTGAGGACAAGTTTGTGCCTCAGTAGCCCTTGTGACAAAAAAATACCAGCAAACAGTCTTTGTTTAAAAACAAAACCAAACAAACAAAAAAATAAATCCATTTGAGACAGGCTGAGGGAGTTGGGGTTTTTCAGCCTGGAGAAGTGGATGCTCTGGGGAGACCTAATAGCAGCCTTCCAGTACCCAAAGGAGGCTACAAGAAGGATGGAGAGAGACGGTTTACAAAGAGCTGTTGTGATAGGGCAATGGACAATGTATTCAAACTGGAAAAGAACAGATTTACACTGGATGCTAGGAACAGGTTCTTTACTGTGAGGGTGGTGGAACACTGGAACAGGTTGCCCAGGGAAGTGGTTGAGGCCCCATTCCTGGAGATATTCAAGATAAGGCTCAAGAGGGCTCTGGGCAGCTTGATTTAGTTGAGGATGTCTGTGCTGACTGAAGAGGGGGTTGGACTGGATGACCTTCCAGCCCTGAATAAGTTGCTGTGTAAAAAAAGCTTGACTATTTTGTGTGAGATCCATTCATTGTGTGGTAGCAAAGGCTTCCCATCCTGAAGCCTGCATGTCGGCTAACGAAAACAAAATCCCCTTTGAAATGTCCAGGCATTTTATTCCAAAGCTTTCTGTGAAAAGTCACCATCTAAAACTTCTTAGAAGAATGTGATCTAACACTGATTCATGCTTTAACTTAATACCTTTCTCCCTACCTTTCTGGTTAAGTCTCACATGAATTGCTGAATGATTTGAAGGAGAGAATATAGAAAAAGAAAGCTCTTTGCCTGCAGATTCCTCTGGGGCTCCCTGACCCACCACAGAAGAGCACTGAATAATTCTGCTTTGGCTTTGGAGATGGTTAGGATGACTTCAAATCTTCAGGCAATGAGACACGTGTTAGTTATATGTGGACTATGTTCTTTGACTTCCACCACTAATTAGTTTTCACCCTCTTTTTCTTTCTTTCTTTCTTTCTTTCTTTCTTTCTTTCTTTCTTTCTTTCTTTCTTTCTTTCTTTCTTTCTTTCTTTCTTTCTTTCTTTCTTTCTTTCTTTCTTTCTTTCTTTCTTTCTTTCTTTCTTTCTTTCTTTCTTTCTTTCTTTCTTTCTTTCTTTCTTTCTTTCTTTCTTTCTTTTTCCTTTTTTCCCATTTTTTCCCTTTTATCTTGTCTTTTTATTTTTTCCTTTTTTTTTTTTTTTTTCTGAAACAGATGTTGCTATTATTCCACCATTCTGAACATGCAGCTCTGGCCCCATAGGCAGTAAACAGAAAGCATTTTCTGCAAAACAAAACAAAAACAAAAACCAGAAAAACAGGGAAAAAACTCAGAACCATCATTAATGGTATTTCTTTTTCTCTTTCATTTATTTCTGTTTGATATGTCTCTCAGCTGTTTTACATCATCTGGTTGTTAAAATCACTGAGAACTGCTGTTTCTCTCTCCATACTTCTATTTATTTTTTTTCCAGAAGACTGTTATTGCTTTTTTATTTGGTTTAATTCTTGGAAGAAAGGTCAAATTCTTTATTGAAGATCTAGACGAGGGTATTGAGTCCATCATCAGTAAATTTGCAGATGACACAAAGCTGGGGGCAGGTGTTGATCTGTTAGAGCGTAGGAGAACTCTGCAGAGAGACCTCCACAGACTGGACAGATGGGCAGAGTCCAGGGGCATGAGATTTAACACATCTAGGTGCCAGATTCTACACATTGGCCACAACAACCCCATGCAGAGATACAGGCTGGGGTCACAGTGTGTGGAGTGCAGCCAGGCAGAAAGGGACCTGGGGGTACTGGTTGATAGGAGGCTGAACAGGAGCCTGTAGTGTGCCCAGGTGGCCAAGAAGACCAATGGTATCCCGGCCTGCATCAGGAACAGTGTGGCCAGCAGGAGCAGGGAAGTCATTCTGCCCCTGTACTCTGCACTGGTTAAGCCACACCTTGAGTCCTGTGTCTAATTCTGGGCCCCACAGTTTAGGAAAGATGTTGAGTTGCTGGAAGATGCCCAGAGAAGGGCAACAAAGCTGGGGAGGGGTCTGCAGCACAGCCCTGTGAGGAGAGGCTGAGGGAGCTGGGGTTGCTTAGCCTGAAGAAGAGGCTCAGTGGAGACCTTCTTGCTGTCTACAACTGGAAGGCTGCTCTTTGGTCTCCGTAGGTCTCTCCAGACTCAACAACCACAGCTCCCTCAGCCTCTCTTCATAGGAGAGGTGCTCCAATCCCCTGATCATTTTTGTGACCCTCCTCTGGACTTGCTTCATCAGGTCCATGTCCTTCCTATACTGAGGGCTCCAGACCTGTACACAGTACTCCAGGTGAGGTCTCAGCAGAGCAGAGTAACATGTCAACACGGTTGTCATTGGGCAAGGAATTTGAACACTTTTTTTTCTTTTAAAGAAAAATATTACCATGCCTGGTTTACATTTTCAGTGTTAAGAGAGCAATAAGTAATGAAGCCATCTGCATATATTGCATCCCATCTGCAATATCTCACAGTTTCAAGCTGCGCCAGGGGAGGTTCAGACTGGATGTTAGGAAGTTCTACACAGAGAGAGTGATTGCCCATTGGAATGTGCTGCCCAGGGGGGTGGTGGAATCACCATCATTGGAGGTGTTTAGGAGGAGACTTGATAGGGTACTTGGTTGCATGGTTTAGTTGATTCGATGGTGTTGGATGATAGGTTGGGCGTGATGATCTCAAAGGTCTCTTCCAACCTGGTTGATTCTAATTCTAATTCTAATTAATTCTATCTTCCTGTAGAATTTTTTTTCCCTATTCAGACTTTGACATTGCAGATTTTTTTCTGACTGCACACATTTGCAGTTGACCCTGCTTCTTCCAACCCCAACACATCTCCAGTGGAATTTCTTGCCTTTTTGCTACTTAATTATATCGAAATTAATACAGAGAAATTGGATATTGCATGAATGATAATAGCAATCAAGGGTAGGATGCTATTAGGGAAGTTTCTCTGTGCTATTTATCCTGCTTCAAGCCATCTGGAGGCATCTGAATGTGCCATTGGAATAATTAAGAAAAATCAAGAACAAAATGGCTTTAAATGAATTTTAATGACAAAACTAATTAGGGGACCATTCCCATAACACACAACAGCCACTGCATGTTACTAATGTATCACAACTGAGATGACTTTGGAAGGATAAATGACAGATTTTTCAAATTCATCTCTCAGCAGCACCTTTCTGGATTTTTATTTTCAACTCCAGAGAATATTGGAGGTGTGGTTGGTTTGGTTTGGTTGGGTTGGGTTGGGTTTGGTTTGGTTTGATTTGGTTTGGTTTGGTTTGGTTTGGTTTGGCTGGGTTGCGTTGGGTTGGATTGGGTTGGGTTTGTTTGGGTTGGGTTTGGGTTGGTTTACTTTGCTTTGCTTAGATTTTGCTTTGGTTTGGGCTTTTTTGTGTGATTAGTGTGTCTGAAGTGAATGCCATATTTGTTCTAACAGTTGCTCTATGACATTTTTAGGACAGAAAAGTTAAGCCTCATTCTCTTCCACGGGGGAGCTGGGTGGCCTGAGTGTTTTCTCTAATTGCTAAAAGCTATGAAGTCATAAAGCTTTTGAGGAGAACTATTTGCTCACTGCTCGCATGTGGTTCATTTACATGCAGTCAATGACACCTCTATTATGAGTTCTTCTAAACCATTCCTGGTGCCCACTAGTCGAAGAAAACATTTTCACAAGCAGCAATATGATTTCATTACTCAGTGTCAGCTGTGTGTGAGTGCCAAACATTGATGTTTTCTTCAGGAACCTAATATCCATGATGTAAGTTTAGTGGTTAACCTTCATTAGCTGAAAACATACATAGAAGTCTTGATGTAAGCTTCAGGGTTTAGGCATAACTCATGAGATTCAACAAGATCAAGTGCAAGGTCCTGCATCTGGGTCAGGGAAATCCCAAGCACCGATATATGCTGGGCAGGGACTGGCTTGAGAGCAGCCCTGAAGGAAAGGACTTGGGGGTGCTAGTGAGTGAGAAGCTCAACAGGAGCCGGCAGTGAGCACTTGCAGCCCAGAAAGCCAATCACATCCTGGGCTGAGCAAGAGAAGCATAGCCTGCCAATCAAGGGAGGTAATTCTCCCCCTCTACTCCACTCTGGTGAGACCCCATCTGGAGTACTGTGTCCAGTTCTGGAGCCTCTATCACGGGAAGGATCTGGAGGTGCTGGAAGGTGTCCACAGAAGGGCCACAAGGATAAGCAGAGGGCTGGAGCTCCTCCCCTATGAGGCCAGACTGAGGGAGTTGGGGCTGTTCAGTCTGGAGAAGAAAAGGCTCTGAGGAGACCTTTTTGTAGCCTTCCAGTATCTGAAGGGGGCTCCAAGAAAGCTGGGGAGGGACTTTTGAGGGTGTCAGGGAGTGATAGGACTAGGGGGAATGGAACAAAACCAGAAGTAGGTAAATTCAGATTGTATGTTAGGAAGAAGCTCTTCCCCATGAGGGTGGTGAGAGACTGGCACAGGTTGCTCAGGGAGGTGGTAGAAGCCTCATCCCGGGAGGTCTTTAAAGACAGGCATGTGGCATGGGGTTGTTGTGGCCAATGTGTAGAATCTGGCACTTGCATGTGTTAAATCTCATGCCCTTGGACTCTGCCCATCTGTCCAGTCTGTGGAGGTCTCTCTGCAGAGCTCTCCTACCCTCTAACAGATCAACACCTGCACCCAGCTTGGTGTCATCTGCAAACTTACTGATGATGGACTCAATCCCCTCATCCAGATCATCAATAAAGATACTGAACAGGATGGGGCCCAGCACTGATCCCTGGGGGACACCACAATGTCATTGCAATATCTCTTCTCTTATGAAACACACCTAATCCTCCATAGCTGCATAGTAAAACAAACTTTCAAAGTGAAGCTGTTTCATACAGCTACCTCCTCTTCTCAGAAAGACAATATTAAAAAGAACAGAACACTCTAACAGGCACACACTGTTCTCTGCCATCACTGAAATTTGGGAAAGGTGAATCTAAATTATACTGAGTGATGAAAAGGACCATCACAGTGCTATAAGAGATGGAGAAGCTATTAAAAGAATAATAATAATAAAAAAGAAAAAAAGTTTAGGATGTCTACGTGGAGAAAATTAATATCTTTGAGTTTTTCAAGGTGGCAGAGATTCCAGTGAAAAACCCCTACAGAGTGGCTTAATATAATGAGACCTAATTGTGGCTTTCCAGTATCTGAAGGGGGCTACAGGAAAGCTGGGGAGGGACTTTTGAGGGTGTCAGGGAGTGATAGGAGTGGGGGGAATGGAACAAAACTAGAAATGGGTAGATTCAGATTGGATGTTAGGAAGAAGTTCTTCCCCATGCAGGTGGTGAGACACTGGCACAGGTTGCTTGGGGAGGTGGTGGAAGCCTCATGCCTGGAGGTTTTTGCAGCCAGGCTGGATGTGGCTGTGAGCAACCTGCTGTAGAGTGAGGTGTCCCTGCCTATGGCAGAGGGGCTGGAACTGGATAATCTGTGAGGTCCCTTCCATCTCTGACAATTCTGTGATTTACCAGCTCAGAAACAGGGAGTAGTCTAGTAGTTGCTATTAATTCTAGGGGCTACAAAGATGATTAGGGGACTAGGATATCTTCCTTGTAAAGAAAGGCTGATGGACTTGGAGCTTTTTTACACTGGAGAAGACTGAAGGGGAATCTTATCAATGTTTATAAATACTTATAGAGTGGCTGTAAGGAAGATTGGGCCAGTCTTTCTCCAGTGGTGCCCAGGGACAGAACAAGGGCACAAACGTAAACATAGGAAGCTCCATCTAATCATGAGGAACAACTTCTTTACTTTGAGGGTGGCAGACCACTGGGCAGGCTGCCCAGAGAGGTTGTGCAGTCCATCTTTGGTGTCATTCAAAACCAATCTTGATGCCATCCTGTGCAGCCTACTCTAGGTGACTCTGGTGGCATGGGGAGTGGGTGGGGTTTGAACTTGATGATGTCCAGAGGTCCCTTCCAAGCCCTACTCTTCTGTGATTCTGTAATGGTGCTGCAAACAAATGCAGGGATATTAGCTCTGATATAGTGCTGTGAAAATAGAGACACACAGCTTCCAGAACATATTTGGCTGGTGTCCACATAGTCATTTCCAGGGTTTATTATACCTGCAGCAGCTAAAGGTATGCATAGGCCCTAAAATCCAAGTTTCATTTATTTTGTGTAATGGAAGCTGGCATTCACTCTAAAAAACAATGGGGAAAACAAATGCTGTAGGAAACCCATTTAAATACAACTTTTGTATTAAGGAAATAAAGGTTATCAGACTTTGTAGATCAATTTATACTGCAACTTGGGTGAAAACATATGTAAAAATCAAAGCTTTTAGAATAGAATAGAATAGAATAGAAATAACCAGGTTGGAAAAGACCTTCGAGATCATCGGGTCCAACCTATCACCCAACACCATCTAATCAACTAAGCCATGGCACCAAGCACCCCATCCAGGCTCTTCCTAAACACCTCCAGTGATGGTGACTCCACCACCTCCCTGCTGTAGTGTGAGGTGTCCCTGGCAGGGGGATTGGAACTGGATGATCCTTGAGGTGCCTTCCAACCCTAACAATTCTATGATTCTGTGATATAATCACCAGTTCAAGACATCCGTGGCCTTTGGCTGTTTGCTGCTGTCCCTCTTTTGGATATTTGAAGCAATCTTCATGGAAAATCCAGATGAAGATGAGTGAACTGGATGAAAACCACAAAGCATCAGCCTCAGCTCTGTCTGTCAGCAACATCCTGGTGAGAAATGAATGGGACAGCAACACATTAATCCACTTTTACAGCAGCAGTCATTGCCTGTGGTCTAATTCGTCAGTATGGTCAGATGGGTGCCAGGGAAGATTTAGGCCCAGTTACTTCTGTCATGTTTAGTTCCTTGTTATTTTAACACTTTTTGACTGAAGACTGTAGCAAAGGGAATGGATTCCTACTTTAACAACAAGGCTACTGAACACTTTCATGAAAAATTTAAGGTTAAAGGTAAAAGGAATAGTCTATAATTTATAGATGCTCTTCAGAAGAAGAAAATCCACATCAGTATCTCCTACTCAGATCTTTGACACAGCAAACATTAAGCTATTTCATGTAAAGGCAAAGATTGCCTCAATATATTATTGGACCAGATGTATTGGGCTGCCCAGGGAGGTGGTGACAGGTTGGACCTGATGATCTTTAAGATCTTTTCCAACCTTGTTGATTCTATGGTGGTATGATTCTATTGGAGAGCAAAGAGCCATGATTCAGTCTTTACAAACGTGATGCTGCTTATGGGTGAATCAGCCTGGGTAGATTATGAAAAAAATTGGAATCACAGAATCAGAGAATTTCAGGGGCTGGAGGGTACCTCAAAGGATCATCCAGTCCAACGCCCCTGCCAGAGCAGGATCACCTACACCAGATCACACAGGAATGCATCCAGTTTTGAGTATCTCCAGAGAGAGAGACTCCACAACCCCCTGGGCAGCCTGTTTCAGGGCTCTGTCACCCTCACAGGGAAATAATCTTTCTTCGTATTATGTGAAACTTCCTATGCCTCAACTTCCACCACTGCCCCTTGTGCTGTCACTGGGCACCACCCAGCAGAGCCTGACTCCAGCCTCTTGGGACTCACCTTCACATCTTTATAAATATTGATGAGGTCACTTCTCAGTCTCCTCCTCTCCAAGCTAAAGAGCCCTCAGCTCCCTCAGTCTCTCCTCATACAGAAGATGTTCCACTCCCTTAGTCATCCTTGTGGCTCTGCACTGGACTCTTTCAAGCAGCTCACTGCCTCTCTTGAACTGAGGGGCCCAGAACTGGACACAATATTCTAGATGCAGCCTCGCCAGGGCAGAGTTGAGAAAGAGGAGAACATCTCTTGACCTACTGGTCACAGCCCTTTGAATCCACCCCAGAATGGCATTGGCCTTCCTGGCCACAAGAGCACATTGCTGGCTCATGGTCATCCTTCCATCCACCAGGACCCCCAGGTCCCTTTCGCTTTCACTGCTCTCCAGCTGGTTCATCCCCAGCCTATACTGGTGCATGGAGTCATTCCTTCCCAGGTGCAAGACTCTACACTTGCCCTTGTTGAACTTCATCAAATTTCTCCCTGCCCAGTTCTCCAGCAGCAGGAATGCATTTAATCAGAAAATACAACTTTTTCTTTACTTATTTTTTGCTTTCTTTAAGTGGAAAAGAATGTGACTATACTTTAATTTTACTGTACCCAAGAGACTTGCATTTGTAACCCTGAGGGAATTCCATGCAGATGTATACCACTCTTACTGTGCCAGGGGAGGTTTAGGCTGGATGTTAGGAAGAAGTTCTTCCAGGAAAGAGAGATTGGCCATTGGAATGTGCTGCCCAGGGAGGTGGTGGAGTCCCCATCGCTGGAGGTGTTTAGAAAGAGACTGGATGGGGTGCTTGGTGCCATGGTTCTGTTGATTAGATGGTGTTGGATGATAGGTTGGACTCGATGATCTCTGAGGTCTTTTCCAACCTGGTCTATTCAATTCAATTCAGTTCAGTTCTGTTCTATTCTATTCTATTCTATTCTATTCTATTCTATTCTATTCTACCCTACTCTACCCTACTCTACCCTACCCCATTCCATTCCATTCCATTCCATTCCATTCCATTCCATTCCATTCCATTCCATTCCATATAATGTTAATTTATCCCTCTCAGAACCCACAAAAAAAAAATAATTGCTGTTCCTTTTAGTTTTTTCAGATGCATGAATTCTTTACAACGTTATTTCTACAAAAGATTCATGAGAGGCATTTTCATCCCATGGCTAGCTTGTAAGCATTTACTTTGCTCTAAATTGTAACTGTTTTATTAACTTCTCTGCCTTTGATTGGAGAAATCTAAGAGAGCAATTTTCAGTAATGGAGAAATCATCCTTTTTTTCTTTTTTTAACTGAACTAAGTTGTACTTAATCAAATTGTCTATAAATGTTCTTTCCAGTCACCTCTGTGGAGAGCTTGCCTGTAAAATGCTAACGTAGAAAAATTTGAGCTTTTAGGGCATTACCTATCATTTGCTGAGAAACTGGCTACCCATGGGAGGTGCTGAGTTCTTTGCCTTTGCAACACTTGCTTCCTTTCCTTCTTTTTATTTCCCCTATTTATCCTTATTTAATAGTTATTTTTTTGTGTGTTAATGTTACAGTGACCCCAAAGGTTTCTTGGTTCCACTCTTGCTTTCCCCTCATCTTCTCCTCCTCTCTGGTGAGACCCCACCTGGAGCACTGTGTCCAGATCTGGAGCCCCTAGGACAGGAAGGATCTGGAGGTGCTGGAAGGTGTCCAGAGAAGGGCCATGAGGATGAGCAGAGGGCTGGAGCTGCTCTGCTATGAGGACAGACTGAGGGAGTTGGGGCTGTTCAGTCTGCAGAAGAGAAGGCTCCCAGGAGACCTAATTGTGGCCTTCCAGTATCTGAAGAGGGCTACAAGAAAGCTGGGGAGAGACTTTTTAGGGAGTGATAGGACTAGAGGCAATGGGAAAAAACCCAGGAATGGGTAGATTCAGCTTGGATATTAGGAAGAAGTTGTTCCCCATGAGGGTGGTGAGACACTGGCACAGGTTGCCCAGGGAGGTGGTGGAAGCCTCATGCCTGGAGGTTTTTGCAGCCAGGCTGGATGTGGCTGTGAGCAACCTGCTGTAGTGTGAGGTGTCCCTGCCCATGGCAGGATGGTTGGAGCTGACTGATCCTTGAGGTCCCTTCCAATCCTAACAATTCTATGATTCCCCCATCCTTCTGTGAGAGTCAAGAGGTCAAGTGAACTGTGTGGTGATTGTCTGCCCACTGAGGTTCACCCACCACATCACACTTTTTTTTTTTTTTTTTTTTTTTCCTGGATAAATATCTTCAATTTAATTTCTACTTATTTTTGTCTATAATGAATGTTCCCCCATATACTGGGCTGATCAGAGAACACAAGGTGTTACTGAGCAGGCATGGTGGTTTTTGAGGCTCAGGTACCTTTAAGATAGCTACAAAGAAAAAGCCCTCTAAAAAGACAGAAAGTCACAGGAGGACAGACAGGGCATCCCAAGATATTGTAATATAGAATCACAGAATTGTCAGGGTTGGAAAAGAATTCAAGGATCATCTAATTCCAGCCCCCCTGCCATGGGCAGGGATACCTCCCACTAGATCAGGTTGCTCAGTGCCACATCCATGCCTCCAGGCATGAGGTTAATCTCATCCTACCAACGCTAATACAAAGTATATAAATAACAAGTGCAAGATTTATAAGAGCCTGGACTTGTGATACCTCTTAAGGAACTCATTCCCACCTAATTCATTTGGGAACCACCAGGGAAGCCTTTGGGAAGAGACTGCAGAAATAGACAGATAAGCATCCTATAAGTGTCCATGGTATAAAGGTAGTTTGCTCCTCAAAGGAGGAGAGAAAAAAGCAAACCAAAACAAACCCCAGAACTTTGAGAAAAATCATTCTTTAGGATATATTCCCAGAGACTCAGAGTTGCCTGGGAAACTAGCTGCCATCTCTTTTCTGAGCAAATGTTGAGTCACATGGATTTTCCATGTGTCTGCTTTAGTTGCTGATTTATATATATATTTTTTAAAGCAGAATGTATCTGCTCAGCAGAGCTGGATCCTACAGGTCTTTACAGTCAGCTTTGCATCTCTGGGACTTACTCTCTTTCAATTTGCATTTGATGCTGCTTGCATAAGTCTTCAGAATTAAGTCTTAGATAAACAGGGCTGGAGGATTTTTCATTAGTGTTTGGATGATTGTGTTCCATTCTCAATTGATGGAGAAGAGAAAGCCCCAAGAAGACCTTTTGGTAGCCTTCTAACATCTGAAGGGGACCTACAAGAAAGCTGGGGAGGGACTTTTTAAGGTGCCAGGTAGTGACAGGACTAGGGGGAAGGGATCCAAGCTAGAGGACAGGAGATTTAGATTACATATTAGGATGGTGAGACACTGGCACAGATTGCCCAGGGAGGTGGTGGAAGGCTCATACGTTGAGGTTTCTAAGGCCAGGCTGGATGTGACTCTGGGCAATCTGATGTAGTGTGAGGTGTCCCTGCCCATGGCAGGGGGGTTGGAACTAAATGATCCTTGGGATCTCTTTCAACCTTAACAATTCTGTGATTATTTTTGAGTATCATAAATTTGTGCCTGGAACCTAGGTGCGATATACTGCAAGGCATCCAATGTGTAGTGTCTATATTTAGATATCTGAATCATCTTCTCAGTATTGGAGCTTTAGAATAGAATAGAATAGAATAGAATAGAATAGAATAGAATAGAATAGAATAGAATAGAATAGAATAGAATAGAATTAACCATGTTGGAAGAGATCTTTGAGATCATCCAGTCCAACCTATCACCCAACATCATCTAATCAACTAAACCATAGCACCAAGTGCCTCATCCAGTCTCTTCTTCAACACCTTCAGTGATGGTGACGCCACCACCTCCCTGGGCAGCACATTCCAATGGTCAGTTTCTCTTTCTGGGAAGAACTTCTTCCTAACATCCAGCCTAAACCTCCCCTGGCACAGCTTGAGACTGTCTCCTCTTGTTCTGGAGCTGCCTGCCTGGGAGAAGAGACCAACCCCCACCTGTCTCCAACCTCCCTTCAGGTAATTGTAGAGAGCAAGAAGGTCTCCCCTGAGCCTTCTCTTCTCCAGGATAAGCAACCCCAGCTCCCTCAGCCCCTCCTCAAAGGGCTTGTGCTCCTCCCCAGCTTTGTTGCCCTTCTCTGGACACGTTCCAGAAACTCAACATCTTTCCTAAACTGAGGGGCCCAGAACTGGACACAGGACTCAAGGTGTGGCCTAACCAGTGCTGAGTACAGGGCAGAATGACTTCCTTGCTCCTGCTGTCCACACTGTTCCTGATGCAGGCCAGGATGCCATTGGCCTTCTTGGCGGCCTGGGCAGATACAGTCAGCTTGTAATGATATGCTACCAGATAACTACTCTAGCATGTTACTTAAAACAACAGGAGATGTGCTTAAGATGGAAATCTTCACATTTGAAAACTGCTTTCAAAACCAATCCCAACCCACAGAAAAGTAACAAGGCATTCAAAGCAAGGCACATGAAACTTCATCAGTGGCAGAGTTTCTATTTCTTTCTTTTAGGAAAAAACAGCTACATGATCCTTGTGGTCCCTTCCAACCCTAACAATTCTATGATTCCATGATTAGCCAAATCATAGTCCTTAGCCAAAGCAAAAGCAGCAGCATTTTTCCTGACTCTGTTTGAAGGGAATTCAATTTGATGAGTCATAACTCTCAGCAATAACTGGTGTCTAGAATGAAAGTAACGCAGGGAAATTTCATTGCAGAGGTAAAAACAGAGTGTGATTCATGTGAAAAATAAATCAGCCCAAAGCATTCAGCCTCTTGCATCTCTTGCAGCAGAGGTAAAATAACCATGTTCTATTTATTATTGCTCCCTTTAGCCACTGCTGTGGTTATTGTTATCACATTCTAGCCCTTGAATAAACTCACAAACCTGTAAGGAATCCAATGGTACTGCAGAGCTCTAGTGCCAGCTGCGCTAAACACTTACAAGTGACTGGCACAGCACTTAGTCCATTTGGTGAAAGACTAATAATCCCAAACTCTAAGTGCAAAGTTTCACTAAAAAAAGGCTTTAAACACACCTGAGCAATTATCTTCTTTCACTGTAAGCATCTGTTCACTTTGCCTCCTAATGTAATGCATCCAAAGAAATCACAGACTGTCGAACTGATACTGCACTTAATGCTCACAAATAAATGAAAAGGTAGGCAGCATGCACAAGCACTTGCCTTCTCCACTAAATCACTGGGTGTCAAGCTGTAAACTGGGATGAAACTTCAGGAATGGATTGTAGCCTCTCACAGTGTTCATTATGTAAAAGAGGAGATTATAAATATTTAGCTAGAGTGGCATTAAAATGGTTGTTGCACTCTATTCGTGAGTGGAGGTTTAGGCTGGATGTTAGGAAGTTCTTCCCAGAAAGAGAGATTGGCCATTGGAATGTGCTGCCCAGGGAGGTGGTGGAGTCACCATCACTGGAGGTGTTTAGGAAGAGACTGGATGAGGCACTTGGTGCCATGGTTTAGTTGATTAGATGGTGCTGGGTGACAGGTTGGACTCAATGAACTCAAAGGTCTTTTCCAACCAGGTTAATTCTATTCTATTCTATTCTATTCTATTCTATTCTATTCTATTCTATTCTATTCTATTCTATTCCATTCCATTCCATTCCATTCCATTCCATTCCATTCCATTCCATTCCATTCTATAACAGGACTGAGGAAAGGCTGTGAGAGCTGGGGCTCTTTAGCTTGTAGAAGAGGAGCCTGAGGGGTGACCTCATTCATGTTTACAAAGATGTGAAGGGTGAGTGTCAGGAGGATGGAGCCAGGCTCTGCTCAGTGATGTCCAATGATAGGACAAGGGGTAGTGGGTGCAAGCTGGAGCAGAAGAGGTTCCACATTAACATAAGGAAACACTTTTTCACTGTGAGTGTGACAAAGCTCTGGAGCAGGCTGCCCAGAGAGGTTGTGGAGTCTGCTTCTCTGGAGACATTCATGGATACCACCTGGATGCATTCCTGTGTGATCTACTCTAGCTGATCCTGCTCTGGCAGGTGGGTTGGACTAAATGATCTTTTGAGGTCCCTTCCAGCCCCTAATGTTCTGTCATCCTGTGACTGTGGATGCTAACTTTACGTTTTCATCTTGTGTCATGTCCCTGACACCTTGAGCTACAGCTCAGCAGTGCACTTTGCTGGCTTCAGTTCAGGTTCACTGGGGCTTCAATATGTGCAGAAGGGAACCTCCCCAGGACTTACTTGTACCTATTATCCCTTGTCTTTTCCATGTGACTCCTTGTGAAAAAGGGAGTCTCCATCATCCTGGTAGTCACCCTTTATGTGGGAGTAAGGTCTTCCTTAAACCTTCCCTTTCCACAGCTAAACGAACTCAATCTCAAGCTGTGCCAGGGGAGGTTTAGGCTGGATGTTAGGAAGAAATTCTTCTTAGAGAGAGTGATTGCCCATTGGAATGGGCTGCCCAGGGAGGTGGTGGAGTCACCATCACTGGAAATGTTTAGGAGGAGACTTGATGGGGTGCTTGGTTGTGTGGTTTAGTTGATTAGATGGTGTTGGATGATGGGTTGGACACAATGATCTTGGAGGTCTCTTCCAACCTGGTTTACTCTATCCTATCCTATCCTATCCTATCCTATCCTATCCTATCCTATCCTATCCTATCCTATCCTATCCTATCCTATTCTTTCAGCCATTCCTCATAGTCAGATGGCCAAATTCTTACCAGACAGAAAAGCCTCTGGTCTCAGTTTCTATGCTGATTACCTGACTTCAGCATCCATGACCTCAAATTGTCTAACTATGATTATTGTCACTATAGAAATGCAGGTTGTAAGAGCATTGTTTCATTTTGGTTTGGGGGTTTCTGGTGGTTTTTGTTGTGTGTTAGTTTGGCTTGGTGTTTGCTTGGGTTTGTTTTATTCTTTTATTTTAACATAACAAGACTTTCCCTTTCTTATATATTCTTTGACATCTATTTTGAGATGGAATGACTCACAGTTTGGAGTTCCCATTTCTCATCCTGAGAATCTGGGTGATGGTTCAGAACAAACACACCCCAGATTGCTACAGAGAGGGGCGAGGAGTTCGGCCTGTCATAAGTCAATGCATTTAGCAAAGTGGAGCTACAAAACCTCTCCAACAATGAGGGCTTCCAGAACTCTCTAATTTTTTCCAACTACATCTTATTACAGTCAGGTACATAAACCATTATCTACATCATGCCCACATTATGTGTTTTTTACTTGAGAGACAAAAGTCTGAGGTACTGTCATGCTGATAGCTGCATGCTGTGTCTAACCTTGCCCCTGACTGAATTTTCCTCCCATGGCTCCATATTAGCATCATGTATGAGCCTGTGCAGAAGTATAGTGCAGATTAAGTGTCAGTATTCTGCAGGATAAAATATTCTGTTTCCTATAGTGCCTGTAGCCAGATGGCAGGTTAAGAGCACATATGATACTTTCCCCTTAATACTCTCCCAGCTTCTGCATGTTTTTAGCTCTCAGGATTTTCTGAGTCTGATGCAGTATGTGTCTATTTAGCAACATTCACTGGATCTCCTTGTCAAAATGCTTCTCTAGTCTACCCTGAGTGCCTGCAAATGCTCTGCCTCCAAAATTCCTCTGGCAAACCATCCCACAGGTCTGCCATCCACAGTATGAAGAAGTACTTCTTGCTCCTTCTGAGCCTGGCTTCTGTCACCTTCACCTGATGCTGTCTAGTTCTTTTATTAGAACAAGCACTGAGCACTCAATCCCTACCCACAGTCTGTACATCAAACATGATTTTTTTTTTTCCTCCAAAGGAAAGGAACTTGTTCCATATCATAACTGTTGATCTTCTGCCAACAAATTTGCCAACTTTTCTGTGTCATTTTTGAGGAGACCTTTTGGTTGTTGCTGCTGTTAATATTTTTGGGAGGTTCTCCTGCCCCTCTGCTCTGCCCTAGTGAGAATATTGAATCCAGTTTTGGGCTCCCCAGTTCAGGAGGAACAGGCATCTACTTGAGAGAGTCTAACACAGGGCTACAAGGAAGACTGAGGGACTGGAGCACTACCCTGTGAGGAGGGGCTGAGAGTCTTTTTAGTCTGGCGAAGAGAAGACTGAGAGGGGATCTAGTAAATGTTTATAAATACCTGAGGGCTGGGGGTCAAGAGGGAGGGGACAGGCTCTGCTCAGTTGCACCCTGTGATAGGACAAGGGGCAATGGATGTAAACTACAGCATAGGAGGTTCTACCTCAACATGAGGAGGAACTTCTTCACTGTGAGGGTCCCAGAGCACTGGAACAGGATGCCCAAAGAGGTTGTGCTCCTCCTCTCCTTCTCTGGAGACTTTCAAGATCCATCTGGATGCATTCCTCTGTGACCTGTACTGGATTCTATGGTCCTGCTCTGGCAGGGGGGGTTAAGACTCAATTGTTGGAGGTCCTTTCCAACCCTTAATATCCTGTCATCCTGTGACCAGGACCATTAACTGGCGTGTGGATGAACTGTGGCTTTGTACAAAGATCAAAAGCTGTTATTTTAAATTCTTTATTTCATTCCTTGTTGCATCAAATGTGTGATTAATTTTTCTAACTCTGGCATGATATTTTCATCTGTCACAAACACAAAAACTTACTCCAAAGGCAACAAGCAACACAGTTCCCTGTCAATTTTGGGTGAAGCTGGATTTTATTTCCCACACATACATTATATTTATCCCAAAAGAACAAATGTTTTTCAATTATTTCATCTGCTGTGTTATTATTCAATCATTTTTCATGATCAGCCTGAAGTTCTTCACAGTCAGCCTTTGTGCTTACTGCCTTGAACTTTGAATTCCTTTCTTGTGGGCACATGTGGGCAGCACACTGCTCACTACCTTTTCCAGGTAATTTATGAACATTTTGAACAAGTACATGTCTTTGTGGAAGCCAACATTCTGCCCTGTACTCTGCACTGGTTAGGCCACACCTTGAGTCCTGTGTTCAGTTCTGGGTCCCTCAGTTTAGGAAAGATGTCGAGTTGCTGGCACGTGTCCAGAGAATGGCAACAAAGCTGGGGAGGGGTTTGGAGCACAGCCCTGTGAGGAGAGGCTGAGGGAGCTGGGGTTGCTTAGCCTGGAGAAGAGGAGGCTTGGGGGAGACCTTATTGCTCTCTACAACTACCTGAAGGGAGGTTGCAGCCAGGTGGGGGTTGGTCTCTTCTCCCAGGCAACCAGCACCAGAAGAAGAGGACACAGTCTCAAGCTGTGCCAGGGGAGCTTTAGGCTGGATGTTAGGAAGAAATTCTTCACAGGAAGAATAACTGGCCTTTGGAATGTGCTGCCCTGGGAGGTGGTGGAGTCACTATCACTGGAAGTGTTTAGGAAGAGACAGGGTGGGGTGCTTGGTGCCATGGTTTAGTTGATTAGATGGTATTGGGTGATAGGTTGATCTCAAAGGTCTCTTCCAACCTGGTTAATTCAATTCAATTCAATTCAATTCCTATTCTATTCTATTCTATTCTATTCTATTCTATTCTATTCTATTCTATTCTATTCTATTCTATTCTATTCTATTCTATTCTATTCTATTCTAATTTAGTAATTTGTTTCAACCTTCTTTCCTATCTTTTAACCTTTTATCTACTCCTATTGGGATCCACCTTTTTTCATTTAATTTCTCTACAGAGAGACTTAGAAACATTGGGTGAACGGGCTGAGGTCAATGATATGTGGTTCAACAAGGTCAAATGTTGGGTCCTGCTCTTGGGTCACAACAATCCCATGCAGTGCTACAGTCTTGGAGAAGGGTAACTGGAAAGCTGTCCAGCAGAAGTGCGCTAGGGAGTTCTAATTGACAAGTGGCTGGAAATCAGTCAGCAGTGTGCGCAGGTGGCAAGGAAAGCCAATGGATCAGCAAAAGTGTGACCAACAGCAGTAGGGAAGTGATTGTCGCCCCGGACTCAGCATTGGTGTGGACACACTTCAAGTGCTGTGTCCAGTTTTGGGCTGCTCAGTACAAGAGGGACATTGAGGTGCTGGAGCAGGTGCAAAGAAGAGCAACTAAGCTGGTGAAGGGCCTAGAGAATGAGTCTGATGAAGGCAGGTTGGACTTGATGATCTTGAAGGTCTTTTCCAACCTGGTTAATTCCATGATTCTGATTCTGAGTGGCTGAGGGAACTAGGAATGTTTAGTTTGCTCAAGAGGAGGCTGAGAGGAGATCTAATCATTCTACAACTACCTGAAAGGACAGTAGAAAGGTCTAGGTGCTGGTCTCTTCTCACTGGTAAGTAGTGATAGAACAATAGTGATAGAACAATAGTGATAGTACAGGTTGGACTCGATGATCCTCGAGGTCTCTTTCAACCTTAGTTATACTGGATAACAAGAGGCAACAGACTCAAGCTGCACAGAGTAGGCTTAAGCTGGACATTGGTGACAGGTACTGTTACTTCAGTTTCATATTGATTCTTCATTATCTCCATCTCTGAACTCCCAGGGGGAATGGAAAAAAAAACAAACATAGAAATGGGTAGATTGAGACTGGATGTTAGGAAGAAGTTCTTCCCCATGAGGGTGGTGAGAGACTGGCACAGGTTGCCCAGGGAGGTGGTGGAAGCCTCATCCCTGGAGGATTTTGCAGCCAGGCTGCAGGTGGCTCTGAGCAACCTGCTCCCATGGCAGGGGAATTGGAACTTAGATGATCACTGAGGTCCCTTCCAACACTAACAATTCTATGATTCTGAAGTGAATTTTGGTGACTATGCAAAGGAGGAAAGCTTTTCCTCCAAACCCAGCACCCTCGTACAACCATGCGTTGTACTTGGCAAGACACTCTTGCCAATTCACATTCAGGACACATCTCCTGTGTGCAAGATGTAGTCCTGTGATGAATTATGAATCTACCTCCTCAGGGTTTTGGGTTTCTTTTTTTTATTATTATTTTGGTTTTATTTTTTTTCTGCTGTTTTAAAATATTTATTGTAAATGGACATGTAGCCATGTCAGCTATAATCTGCTTCTTGGATGTAGGGGAGACCCTGGAATGCAAGTCATCTCTTGTATTCAACTTGCATCTCATTTGTTAGCCTTTGGAGTGCCATGGAGTTGACAGGAATTTTCTCATTCTCCCACTCACTTTGAGTCAATATGCTTTGTTCTTTGACATCCCTGCCATCTCATGTGCTTGCTGAGTAATGTAGTGGCACAAGCTTGCAATCCTCAGGAATGAGGGATCAAAGAATGGTCCTGGGTTGGAAGGGACCTCCAAAGCTCATCCAGTCCAACCTCCTCTGCAGTCAGCAGGGATGTCCTCAACTAGATCAGGCTGCCCAGAGCCCTCTCGAGCCTCCCCTTGAATATCTCCAGGGATGGGACCTCAACCACATCCCTGGGCAACCTGTTCCAGTGTTCCACCACTCTCATAGTAAAGAACCTGCTCCTAACATGCAGTCTAAATCTGTTCTTTGCTAGTTTGAAGCCATTGCCTCTCATCCTATTGCTCTAAGCCTTTGTAAACAGTCTCCCTCCATCCTTCTTCTAGGCCCCTTCAGGCACTGGAAAGCTGCTCTTAGGTCTCCCTAGAGCCTCTTCTTCTCCAGGCTGAACACCCCTATCTCCCTTAGCCTGTCCTTGTATCAGAGGTGTTCCAGCCCCCTGATCATTTTCATGGCCCTCCTCTGGACCTACTCCATCAGGTCCATGTCCTTCCTATATTGAGGGCTAAGGACAAGTGTCAAAATTACCTCTGTTCCATAATAGATTAATGAGCTTTCAGCTGCTCCACTTGGGAAGCTATAGCAGTCACCTTAAAATATTTTCCATTAGACCTTCCTCACTGTCTTTAAGTGAAAGTCTATCTTTCCCCTCGAGAAGCAGAAGGGATGAAATCTAATGTTCTGGCCTCAGAAAAAGACAGAAGAAAGCAACAGATCAAATTGAACAACTAAAATTTGCCTGTGTTTTGAATTAATTCTTACCCTTCTCTTAAGGCATTGCCTGTGTTTGAGCAGATCAGGTTCTCTGATAGGGTAAAGGGGACAAGTTCACTGAGTTTTCTGAAGCTCTGAATCTTTGTAGTTGCTCAGAATTTGGCATAGAACTAGTGTGGGCTTTCACTCAAGCAACTGGGGTTTTCAATCTCAGTAATTGGGATGACTTCAAGGAGGATGTCTTGCAGGCTGTTGCTTTCAGAAGCAAAGATCAGACCTTTTCTTCATAAAATGCAGTTTGTTCACAACTCTGCTTTCCCTGGTACCAGGAGAAATCTATAGTCAGAAGCAACTGGCTTATAATTGAAACCTCTGCCTTGTGAGTGCTTTGGACAAAAAGTTTAGGCTTTTTTGTTTGTTTTTCTTGGGTTTTTTTGTAGGTAGGAGTTTTGGGGGGGTGTGTGTTGTGTATTTCTATATTTTAAGGTTGTTTGATGAGAAAGTGTGACCGTTTGAGGCTGTGCCTTTAAGGAAGGGTCACTCTGGCTAAAAGTTTATAAAATATTTTGTATTCTAAATGAATTTCATTGGTAGGATTGTGGGAGGTGAGGTCTTAGACCCAGAGCAGCTGGAACTTTCCTTCAGTTTTCCTTTCTCCACTCTCACTTCTGGCTGGATTGCTTCTGGGCTTCTGGCCAACAGATAAGAGATACTAACTCCTTGTTTCTAGGCCTCTGTCTGCCTTGCTAACTACCCCTTTTCTCTTTTCTAACCCTCTTTGGGGAAGAAGGGAGGTAGGGGGGTGAAGGGGGCACAGGGGGAAGCCCCCTCTGTTGGGGGTCTGGTTTCTGACTGTGTTTATTTGCTGTATATATTGTGAAATACCTGTATATATTGTGTTATATATAATCTGTTTCCTATATATGCTTGTAAATATAGTCTGCTTTCTCCGACTGAGTTTAGCTGTGGTTTCTTACTCTGTGGGGGAGGGAGAGCTAGGCTCTCTCAACCCACCACAGAAAGGATGTGATTCCTTGGCTTTACTATCGTATGTGCCTCCCTAGAGTTTCCTGTTGCTACTTTAGGACAAGCAGCAGGAACAAAATCTACTTCTTGAATTGGTTATTTCTGCCTGAACTTCCCTTGCACAGTCTTTGAAATGTTTGGCAGTGGAAGATTGCCGAGGTGAAAACTCATCTGGTTTATGGATACCTGCTATGACAACTCCTCCATTCTTCCAGATTCACAATTTTATGGAAATCAGAGAGTAGAACTTGGTTGAAGGTCTTTTCCAACCTGGTTAATTTGACTCTATTCTATTTCCCCAGCAGCTCTAAATGCAATTTTTAAATGCTGGGTTAACTGATTGCCAGGTTTCAAGCTTTTGAAGGTATATTTCCTTATTAAAATAATCAAATCCAGGGAATTAAGGAACAGGAGGAGTTTGGGATGGGGTTTTTTTTAGTGGGCATATTGTTCAGCGCTGGTTAGGCCAGACCTTGAATCCTGTGTCCAGTTCTGGGCTCCCCAGTTTAAGAAGGACATTGAGACTCTTGAACATGCCCAGAGAAAGGCAACAAAGCTGGGGAGGGGTCTAGATCACAGCCCTGTGAGGAGAGGCTGAGGGAGCTGGGGTTGCTTAGCCTGGAGAAGAGGAGGCTCAGGGGAGACCTTCTTGCTGTCTCCAACTACCTGAAGGGAGGTTGTAGCCAGGAGAGTGTTGGTCTCTTCTCCCAGACAACCAGCACCAGAACAAGAGGACACAGTCTCAAGCTGCACCAGGGGAAGTTTAGGCTGGATGTTAGGAAGAAGTTCTTCATAGAAGGAGAGATTGGCCATTGGAATGTGCTGCCCAGGGAGGTGCTGGAGTCACCATCCCTGGAGGTGTTTAAGAAGAGACTGGATGGGGTACTTGGTGCCATGGTTTAGCTGTCATGAGGTGTTAGGTATTAGGTAATAGGTTGGACTTGATGGTCTCTGAGGTCTTTTCTAACCTGGTTGAGACTATGATTCTATATGTTGATTTTTGCAAAAATACTCCAGGAATGACACATTTTATTTTTCAGTAAGGTCTCTTTCCACCACCACCCTCACACACACACACTCAGAAGCCTAGGCATAGTTAAGCAGCACTGCTCTGCCAAAAATCTGACCTGCTCCTTAAAGCTGTCAGGGGGCAGTTGTAGATAATATTTCACTTCAGCACAGAATTTCCCCAGTCCTTCCCAATTTTCACAGTAGCTGGGAAAAAGTTTGTTCATTCTGTTTTGGCCATGCATACCTGTAGGAAGGCATGCAGTACAGAAATGCTTCCAAGTACTTCTAATCCTTTTTCTGTCGCTTTTCACCACCCTAACTCTCTGTAGTCTTAATCTGGAGACATGTAAGATGATGGCAATAATGTTGAGGTCTCTTTCCCACCACCCTCACACACACACATGCAGAAGCTTAGATATAGTTAAGCAGCACTACTCTGCCAAAAATCTGACATGTTCCTTAAAGTTGTCAGAGGGCACTTGTAGATAACATGTTACTTCAGCACAGAATTTTCCCCAGTCCTTCCCAATTTTCACAGTAGCTGGGAAAAAGTTTGTTCACTCTGTTTTGGCCATGCATACAGTACAGTACAGAAATGCTTCCAAGTACTTCTAATCCTTTTTCTGTCTCTATATAAGAGGTATTCAAGATACCACTTTTCTCTTACAGAACACAGAGAGGGGGGAAATGATTACCAATTACTAAATTTTCACCATTGGTTCATTTTTCAACTCATGCCTGGCAGACAGCATGGTGTGGTGGGTTGAAATCCTCCCCCCCATCCTTAAAACTACCACACATGGCTTGATGCTTACAGTCACATTAATTACTTACTTGCAACTCCCAGTTCAGATAAACTTTTGGCCCTATCATCAGTCAAGATGGGATCTACAAATCAGCCACAACAACCCCATGCAGTGCTACAGGCTGGGGTCAGAGTGGCTGGAGAGCAGCCAGGCAGAAAGGGACCTGGGGGTACTGGTTGATAGTAGGCTGAACATGAGCCAGCAGTGTGCCCAGGTGCCCAGGAAGGCCAATGGCAACCTGGCCTGCATCAGGAATAGTGTGGCCAGCAGGAGCAGGGAAGTCCTTCTGCCCTGTACTCAGCACTGGTTAGGCCACACCTTGAGTCCTGTGTCCAGCTCTGGGTCCCTCAGTTTAAGAAGGACATTGAGACACGTGAATGTGTCCAGAGAAGGGCAACAAAGCTGGGGAGGGGTCTGGAGCACAGCCCTGTAAGGAGAGGCTGAGGGAGCTCGGGTTGCTTAGCCTGGAGAAGAGGAGGCTCAGAGGAGACCTTCTTGCTGTCTACAACTACCTGAAGGGAGGATGTATCCAGGTGGGGGTTGGTCTCTTCTCCCAGGAAACCAGCACCAGAATGAGAGGACACAGTCTCAAGCTGTGCCAGGGGAGGTTTAGGCTGGATGTTAGGAAGAAATTCTTCATAGAGAGAGTAATTGGCCATTGGAATGTGCTGCCCAGGGAGGTGGTGGAGTCAGCATCACTGGAGGTGTTTAGGAGGAGACTTGATGGGGTGCTTGGTGCCATGGTTTAGTTGATTAGATGGTGTTGGATGATGGGTTGGACTTGATGATCATGAAGGTCTCTTCCAAGCTGGTCTATTCTATTCTATTCTATTCTATTCTATTCTATTCTATTCTATTCTATTCTATTCTATTCTATTCTATTCTACTCTACTCTACTCTACTCTACTCTAAATTAGGCCCTCCTCTGATTGCTGTGGGTGCAGAGGCCATATGGTGCATACACTGTAGATCAGGAATGTGAAGAACACAACATACATATAGATTTGCAGCTTATTTTTTTCCTGTCACTGTTCCAAGTAAAATTAGACTTTAAGTATACAGTCTGCCCAGAGCAGAGTATTCTGCTAACAGCTTCTGTGTGCAAGAAGCTTAGATGTTTGAATTTGCAAGTGAGCCACCCAGCAGCTGCCTAACTTTCTGTAGTCTTAATCTGGAGATGTGTAAGATGCTGACAATAACATTAATAGAGGCATTTGAAGAACATTGCTCCTTCTGTTAGGAAGAAAAATAGAAGTACTGTGAACTGAACAGAATGATACTACAGCTTTATTATACCAAAGTATTCATAGGGCCAACATGAATCATGAGATGTAATAATTGAGTTTAGTAGTAGAAGTCAAAATCAATTCGAGAAGCAAGACAAACATGAGCAAAACACAGAGCCTTAAGGAATATATACAGATGATTTGCTGTTGCTGTTGTTGTTATTATATATTTATTTTACATAGTTGTGCATCAGGCTGCATTTTATGGCTGCAAGAAAAAACTTTCAAATGCTATAAGGGAGGCAAAAGTAGTAAGTAATTTATATTCAGCCTTTCAGAAATACTTGGGGGTGCTGGTGGATGAGAAGATCAACATGAGCCAGCAGTGAACACTTGCAGCCCAAAAAGCCAATCACATCCTGGGCTGCAGCAAGAGAAGCATAGCCAGCAGGGCAAGGGAGGTGATTTTCCCTCTCTACTCTGCTCTGGGGAGACCCCACCTGGAGTACTGTGTCCAATTCTGGAGCCTCTATTACAAGAAGGATCTGGAGGTGCTGGGAGGTGTCCAGATAAGGACCATGAGGATGAGCAGAGGGTTGGAGCTGCTCTCCTGTGAGGACAGAGTGAGGGAGTTGGGGCTGTTCAGTCTGGAGAAGAGAAGGCTCTGAGGAGACCTTCTTGTGGCCCTCTAGTATCTGCAGGGGGCTACAAGAAGGCTGGGGAGGGACTTTTGAGGGTGTCAGGGAGTGATAGGGCTAGGGGGAACAGAACAAAAATAGGAATGGTTAGATTCAGATTGGATGTTAGGAAGAAGCTCTTCCCCATGAGGGTGGAGAGACGCTGGCACAGGTTGCTCAGGGAGGTGGTGGAAGCCTCATCCCTGGAGGTTTTTGCAACCAGGCTGGATGTGGCTGTGAGCAACCTGCTGTAGTGTGAGGTGTCCCTGGCCATGGCAGGGGGGCTGGAACTTAGATGATCCTTGAGGTCCCTTCCAACCCTAACAATTCTATGATTCTATCATCTGAGAGATTCCCAGGAAGGAGGTATACTGAGATGGTCATCTTTCATCAAAGGCTTAAAAAGATGAATTCTTAGAAACTGGAAAGGTCAAGTACTTCAGGTAAGAGTTAATGGATGAACCAAAAACTAAGGAAGGAAACTCTAAATCCAGACTTGTCTGTCTAGGTGCATCAATGGTCCTGATAACAAACTCTGTTGCATTCTGCAAAACAAGTTTCACAGTGACTCAGTAGTTAAAGAAGTGAAAATAATTCTCCTGCATGAAGGCTTGCATGAGCAGAGACTGAAGAGGTTTTACATAGGTTTGCAAAGATTATGATTATTTATATATTTATACATTATATATTATTATTATTTAGAACTCATTTTATAGCTTTGCTTTCATAGTTGCTTTTGTTGATGGGTAAATGGAAGGAGACTGACTACTTTTGGATGAATCCTGCAAACTCCACATTAAAATACTTTGGTGTAATTTAAGACTAGAAGTGTGATATTCAGAACATTTAAAAACCCCAAACCTTTACCTTTCTCACTGACCTGAAAGGATTCTTTGTAGAGGTTCTCAAAGAAAGCTTCATCAGCATTTGTCATTTAGTTTGTCCCTAACTGTGCACACAGAATTCTTCACAGCAGTGATTGCTGCAGTGGTGAAAAGAGACCCAGGCTGTTAATGATGCATCTGTGCTACTCCCGTGTATGAGTGATTATCTTTAAGAGGGAAGAAACCCCCTTTTGAAAAGGGAAAGGGTGCCTGATGGCCAGGCGATGTAGAGAGAAGCAGCCATGGTCTGGAAGCCATCTGCCATGACTTCAATCACTTCAGTTTTACTGATTTCCTACAAATCATCAGGCACATCTTTCCTGTTTGGAAGCCTACTTGTTACTCAGAAAGTTGCAGCTCACTAGCTTTCCCCAAGCACACACTCTTGGAAAAAGACTAGCAAATCACATTTCCATGGCAACACAGTTTCCAGAGACTCTCCTACAAACAAAGGTAAAAAGCACTGAACACAGTTCATGATACTGAGTAAGCCAAGCCACCAGCTGCAGCCAGTCTCATGTATGCAGAACTTGGAGTTTATTCCATTTCAAGATTAGGGACAATAATTAGCAAGACTTGTTCAAGCTGTGACTAGAGAAAGCAAGTAGAGAGATGATGAGGATCATTCCACCCTTCCTGGGTAGTTCAAGGCCTCATTGGTACCTCCTGTTACGAACTCTGAAAGGAACACAACACAGGAGGAGAGAAGCTTAACCCAACAAAACCAGGGACACTGGAACTTGCAAGTCCCATCCCACCTTCTTGTACTTCAAACACTCTACAGTCTGCTGAGAACTGTGTCCAGTTCTGGCCTCCTCAATGTAAGGACATTGAGATGCTTGAACATGTCCAGAGAGGGCAACAAGGCTGGGGAGAGGTCTGGAGCACAGCCCTATGAGAGGCTGAGGGAGCTGGGGTTGCTTAGCCTGGAGAAAAAGAGGCTCAGGGGAGACCTTATTGCTCTCTACAACTACATGGAAGGAGGTTGTAGCCAAGTGGGGGTTGGTCTCTTCTCCCAGGCAACCAGCACCAGAACAAGAGGACACAGTCTCAAGCTGTGCCAGAGGAAGCTTAGGCTCCAGGTGAGGAGAAAAATCTTCATGGAAAAAGTAATTTGCCATTGGAATGTGCTCCCCAGGGAGGTGGTGGAGTCACCATCCCTGAAGGTGTTTGAAAAATAATTGAATGTGGCACTTGGAGCCATGGTTTAGTTGTCAGGAGGTATTAGGTAATAGGTTGGATTTGATGATCTCTAAGGCCTTTTCCAACCTTATTGATTCTATGATTGTGCAGCATCCACTTAGAAAAGTGTCCCTTTTTTGTGTGCTTCTTTTGATTGTAGTTGTTTGGTTTTTCCTCCTAGCTCCCTCTTCACATCCTTACCCTCTTTGGGTTATATTTCTGTGACCAAACCAAGTATTGTGCTTACCTGCCTTGGCAAACCACCTCATTACACAATTTCTATGTGAATTATCAAGGCTTTCAAACTAGAATTGGTGGCTTTTAAATGGCATTTTTAGCCGTTACTAAGCTCTGACTCTCCTGCCAAGCATTTGTTTGTCCATTTAAATACCAAGATTATAGAATCACAGAATCAACCAGGGTGGAAAATACCTTAGAGGTCATCAAGCCCAACCTATTACCTAATACCTGACACCTCATGATTACTAAACCATGGCTTCAAGTGCTACATCCAATCCTTTTTGAACACCTCTAGGGATGGTGATTCTACCACTTCCCTGGGCAGCACATCCCAATGGGCAATCTCTCTGGGAGGAACTTTCTCCTCACCTTAAGCGTAAACTTACCTTGGCAGAGCTTAAGATTGTGTCCTCTTCTTCTGGTGCGGCTTACCTGGGAGAAGAGACCAAACCCCACCTGTCTACAACCACCTTTCAGGTAGTTCTTCCCATGACCTGGGAAGGAAATAAACACAATTCCCAAAACACGAATGTTGAGGTTTGCTACCATCTCCATGTTTATCTAACTCAAATCACACACACACAGAAACACCAACATTTCTTTGAGAAATTGTCTTTGTCATCATTGCAAGTGATGCAGATGACACCAAGCTGGAGCTACTTCCATCATTGGAAGTGTTTAGGAAGAGACTGGATGAGGCACTTGGTGCCATGGTTTAGTTGATTAGATGGTGCTGGGTGATAGGTTGGACTTGATGATCTCAGAGGTCTTTTCCAACCTGGTTAATTCTATTCTATTCTATTCTAATGGACATTCCTGAGCATGTATTACTTCGTAAGGAGGCTTTGAGATCAAGAAAAAGTATTTCTCCATTTGTTTTTAAAACTTGAAGAGAGTTTAGAGAGAAAAAGGTATCTGTAGGCAAAAATGAACATAACTGATTTGAAATAGGAATTTAAAGTAGAAAAAGGCAAATAAAAGGTAATATTTGTTTGTGGACTCTACAACCAGCATTCCAAAGCACTAAGAAACCTATGCTGAGTGGTGGTCAAAATCTTATATGAATGCAATAATCACAGAATCACCAGGGTTGGAAGGGACCTTTAAAGGTCATCTAGTCCAATGCCCCTCCAATGAGCAGGCACATCTTCAACTAGATTATAGTAATAATAACAATGGTAAAAAGCTATATCAAAGGTTAAAGAAATATCAAGTACAAGAATTTGAAACATGTATATGACTAATGAGGGAAGCTAAAAGAGCCAACAAGTATCAGTAGTGAATATGGTTGAGGCCCTAAAAGCTTTAAAACATGAATATTTTACTTAGGCACAGGGCTTTGGCTAAATGTCGATGAAAAGAAAATTGTAAAAAGGTGACCGAGCAAAGTTTAAAGGTTTAACAGATACTTCCCCACATTTAAAAGAATGGAAAAAGACATAAATCACAAAATGCCAGGGGTTGGAAGGGACCTCCAGAGATAAACTAGACAACAACCCAGCCAAAGAAGGGTCACCTTGGGCAGGCAACACAGAAACACATCCAGGTGGGTTTTGAAAGTCTCCAGAGAAGGAGACTGCACAACCTCTCTGGGCAGCCTGTTCCAGTGCTCTATCACCCTCACGGTAAAGAAATGTCTCCTTGAGCTGAGGTGAAACCTCCTGTGTTCTAGCTTATACCTGTTGTTCCTTGTCCTATCACTGGGCATCACAGCAAAGAGCCTGGCGCCTTCATCTTGACACCTAGCCCTCAGATATTTATAGGCTTTGATAAGAACCCTTCTCAGGCTTCTTTTCTCCAGAATAAAAAGCAGCCCCGGTTCACACCATCTGATGAGGACAGAATGTACTGGGTTTTGAAAAAGGAGGAGGTAAGGGGAAGTAGGTTAAAAATAAACATTTAGAATTCATTGAACCCAAAGTACTTCCAAATCAGAGCATTGAATGCACCGGTTGCACTAGCCGTGCCGAGAACTGTGTTAATGTTTGGCAAACCGTCGAAAAACACTAAAAAATGAAATGCTAACAAAGAATGACACAAAAAGAAGTCATTTGGTAGTGGTGAAATAATGACTCAAGTTCTACAAATGAAAAAGTTGAAGGTTGAACTCAACAGGATGCATTCATGGAAGTTTAGTGCTGTCTGCTATAATGCACTTCATCCTTTTCATGAGAGGATGTGGAATCATGGAATGATCATCCTCCAAAGATCATCCAGTCCAACCCCCTCTGCAGCAAAGAGGGGCATCCTCAACTTGATCAAGTTGCTCAGAGCCCTGTCAAGCCTCACCTTGAATATCTTCTGGGAAGGAGCCTCAGCCATCTCCCTGGGCAACCTCTTCCAGTGTTCCACTACCCTCATAGCAAAGAATTTGTTCCTAACATCCAATCTAAATCTGCCCTTCTTTAGTTTGAAGCCATTGACCCCCATTCTATCACTGCAGGCCTTTGCAAACAGTCTCTCTCCATCCCTCTTGTAGCCCCCTTCTGGTACTAGAAGGCTATTAAGTATCCCCAGAGCCTTCTCTTCACTGGGCTGAACACCCCCAGCTCCCTCACCCTGTCTTTGTAGCAGAGGTGCTCCTTGTTTGAATTAAAGATGCACATGCTGGCACTGCACTTGGATTTCTCCAAGTCATTCGCCACAGGGACATGCAGCATACCTTTGTAAGTAGATGATTTGAGCTGGGAAATAAAGTGATGATTTAAGCACTTTCTGGTTAAGCTTGCACATAAAAATATCAGCCTTTGAAATAAAGACAGAGGCAAGATGCTATTATGGAATGATCAAAATTACATTGCTAAATGGTCTCAATACAGCAAAATGTGTTTTCATATATTCAGAGGCAAAGGAATAGCTCAGAGCTTCAGTGAGAAAGATGGTATCAGCAGGAGGGAAATTCAGCCTTTGAAACTAAAGATCTGAGGGGAACTTCATATTAACATTTATGGCTAGCAGAAGATAAATGCCGTAGTGTCAAAAACATTTCTGTGATCTTTTGGTAGAGAAGAGGGAAGCAGAATAGGTAGACCTTGACTCTACATACCATTAGTAAAATATACCTAATATGCTTACTTCAAACACAGATAGAGGAGAACAAATTTCAAGGCAAGCTAAGAAATTATGCAGAATGAGGCAGGAAAAAAACACATAACAAAATAAAACCACACTCAAATAGAAAGTTGGGAGATTGCTTGATCTCTACAATTTGAAAGGCACTTTAAAGTGGAAGAGACAGAAATTGGGCTTTTCATAATGGTTTACAAATGCACAGGATGAAAAAAATGGGTAGAGAGTGAAGTCAAATGTTTTTATAACAGTTTCTATTAGAATGGAATGGAATGGAATGGAATGGACTAGACTAGACTAGACTAGACTAGACTAGACTAGAATAGAATAGAATAGAATAGGGCAGGGTAGAATTGAATTGAATTGAATTGAATTGAATTGACCAGGTTGGAAAAGAACTTTGAAATCATTGAGTCCAACCTATCACCCAACACCATCTAATCAACTAAACCATGGCACCAAGCACCCCATCCAGTCTCTTTCTAAACACCTCCAGTGATGGTGACTCCATCACCTCTTTGGGCAGCACATTCCAATGGCCAATATCTCCTTCTATGAAGAACTTCTTCCTAACATCCAGCCTAAACCTCCCCTGGTGCAGCTTGAGACTGTGTCCTCTTGTTCTGGTGCTGCTTGCCTGGGAGAAGAGACCAACCCCCTCCTGGCTACATCCTCCTTTTCAGGTAGTTGGAGACAGCAAGAAGGTCTCCCCTGAGCCACCTCTTCTCCAGGCTAAGCAATCCCAGCTCCCTCAGCCTCTCCTCACAGGGCTGTGCTCCAGACCCCTCCCCAGCTTTGTTGCCTTTCTCTGGACACGTTCCAGCAACTCAACATCTTTCCTAAACTGAGGGGCCCAGAACTGGACACAGTACTCGAGGTGCAGCCTAACCAGTGCTGTGTACAGGGGCAGAGTGACCTCCCTGCTCCTGCTGGCCACACTGTTCCTGATGCAGACCAGGATGCCCTTGGCCTTCTTGGCCACCTGGGCACAATGCTGGCTCATGTTCAGCCTACTGTCAACCAGCACCCCCTGGTCCCTTTCTGCCTGGCTGCTCTCCAGCCACTCTGACCCCAGACTGTAGGACAGCATGGGGTTGTTGTGGCCAATGTGTAGAACCTGGCACTTAGATGTGTTAAATCTCATGACCTTGGCCTCTGCCCATCTGTCCAGCCTGCCAAGCTCCTTCTGCAGAGCTCTCCTACCATCTAACAGATCAACACCTGCCCCCAGTATCTAAGAAACTGACAACTTGTAGGTTGATGTTTAAACCTTGTTGTATAACTTATATTGAGATTTGGCACTGGAGGAAGGATTCAGTTCCAACCAAAACTTGAGTAGCTACATCTGAGCTGTTGTTTAAATTCATACTGTAATCAATTGAGACACAATCAAAGCAGTTAGGGGAGCGAGGAGTGCTATTCACCTAACCCAGAGAGGGATTCAACTGCTTTGATAACATTTTAGATAACTTACACTCTCCAGCTTAGCCTCTCACAGCTGGTCCAGAAAGCAATTATTTTTCTATAGGTCATATATCATGTATCACAAATGTCAGCCCCGTGCAAACCTATGATATATTGTAGGGCATTTCAAATGCTACCTCTGTTTAAATACCTGAATCCTGCTCTCAAAGTGGCTTCTCAGCTGGATAGCTCTCTAGAGTCAATGCCTTCAAGGTCTAGAATTACCTAAAGGGTATACCAGACATTTCTACAACACTGGTAGTTAGCAAAAGGCATCTGCCCTTCTGAAGCAGCAGCTGAAGGGAAAGGCTTTACAAATTTGTGATAAAAAGTGTGGGTAGGTGTCTCGGTCCGGAGAGGGAAAGAGCCTCAGCTCTTTTGAATATTCCCGTGTTGTGAAATGAGAGGCACAAACGAAGCCAAAATATCAACAGCTAGACTATTGATTACATAAATAAAGTGTATGGATCAGAAGGGGAGAGAGAGAAAATAGAGAGGGAAAGAGAGAGAAGAGGAAAGGAATTATATTACCACACCCCTCACCCCCCCAAGACAGTTTGAGTCTGTGGAGGAAAGGTGCTGCAGGAGATGTTGACTCTGTAGAGAAAGGGTGCCGAGGCTTTGGCTGTAGAAGAGATGTGGTCCTCTGAGCAGCCTCTTCAGCTCCATGAGTTGCAGCAGGCGTAACTTAGGACATGGAGAGAAGGTTCAGTCTGCTTCTTCCAGGCTCCATGGCCTCTTTTCTTCAGAGCAGCATTGTCCTGGGCTTTTCCATCTCTCAGTATTCTCTCCATTTTCCTTCTCCTGAGCCAGTAGTGGCTCAAGTCTTTTATACAGTTTTTAGTGCTTAGGTATGTGTCCAAGTATTGTCCCTCAGGAATTCAGGGGCCAGGAAATCCTCCTTAGGTAAATATCCAGGTATCGTTCCCCAGGAAATCTTTCTGTGTATTCCTTTGTGTTTGGGCAGGGGTCTGGAATGGGGGGGGGGGGGGGGGGGGGGGGGGGGGGGGGGGGGGGGGGGGAAGGAGGGCTTCACCTCCTCCTTCTCCATCTATCTGCCCACACACTCATTACACATCAGGAAACCTGTGGTGAATCCATTGTCTCACCATCCTCCCTTTCCAGGATACTTGATGGGTGGAGATTATTTTGTCTTATGCATTTTCCCAAAGGTGGCCTCAGGCCATTGCTGTGATGCCAGCTGTGGTCCAGAGAGCAATATTATCTTTGCACCTTCCAAGAGTCCTTCCAGTGGCTCTGCCCAACGCACATCAGCTATTGTCTGGGCAAGCAGCAAGTGATTTTATCTTTGTTGAGTCACACCAGGAGAGACAAGCATTTAGTCTCTCACAGTAGGTGAGCAGCTAAATTAAGTTTTTGACCTCCTCTGACCAAAAAGAACACAGGAAGAGATGCTTATCCTGTACATGGAAACCTAAAGATAGACACCTGAGTTTAGATGAGTCATTTGCAAACTGAATCTCACCATCAGTGACACCATAATTAGGATGGTGTTTTCCATATCGATTTGTCATAGAATCATAGAATTGTTAGGATTGGAAGGGACCTCAAGGATCACCCAGTTCCAATGCCCCTGCCATGGGCAGGGACACCTCACACTACATCAGGCTGTCCAGAGCCTCATCCAGCCTGGTCTTAAACACCTCCAGGGATGGGGCCTCAACCACCTCCCTGCAACCCATTCCAGGGCTTCACCACTCTCATGGTGAAGAACTTCTTCCTCATGTCCAGTCTGAATCTCTCCAGCTTCATTCCATTCCCCCTAGTAGTATCACTACCTGAGATCCTGAGAAGTCCCTCCCCAGCCTTCTTGTAGAATAGAATAGAATAGAGTAGAATAGAATAGAATAAGAGTAGAATAGGAGTAGAATAGAGTAGAATAGAATAAACCAGGTTGGAAGAGACCTTCAAGATCATCGTGTCCAACCTATCATCCAACACCACCTAATCAACTAAACCATGCAACCAAGCACCCTATCAAGTCTCCTCCTGAACACCTCCAGTGATGGTGACTCCACCACCTCCTCGGGCAGCCCATTCCAATGGGCAATCACTCTTTCTGTGTAAAACCTCCTCCTAACCTCCAGCCAAAACCTCCCCTGGTGCAGCCTGAGACTGTGTCCTCTTGTTCTGGTATTGGTTGCCTGGGAGAAGATACCAACCTCTGCCTGTCTACAACCTCCCTTCAGGTAGTTGTAGAGAGCAATAAGGTCACCCCTGAGCCTCCTTTTCTCCAGGCTAAGCAACACCAGCTCTCCTCATAGGGCTTGTGTTCCAAGCCCCTCACCAACTTTGTTGTCCTTCTCTGGACTCGTTCCAGCAAGTCAACCTCCTTCCTAAACTGAGGAGCCCAGAACTGGACACAGTACTCGAGGTGTGGCCTAACCAGTGCAGTGAACAGGGGCAGAATGACCTCCCTGCTCCTGCTGGCCACACTGTTCCTGATGCAGGCCAGGATGCCATTGGCCCTCTTGGCTGCCTGGGCACACTGCAGGCTCATGTTCAGCTTACCATTGACCAGCACCCTCTCTGCCTGGCTGCTTTCCAGCCACTCTGACCTCAGCCTATAGCTCTGCATAGGGTTGTTGTGGCCAATGTGCAGAACCAGGTCCCTCTGCAGAGCCTCTCTACCCTCCAGCAGATCAACTCCTGCCCCCAGCTTGGTGTCATCAGCAAATTTACTGATGATGGACTCAATGCCCTCATCCAGATCATCAATAAAGATGTTAAAGAGCATGGGGCCCAGTACTGATCCTTGGGGCACACCACTAGTGACAGGCTGCCAGCTGCATGTGGCACCATTCACCACCACTCTCTGGGCTCGGCCCTCCAGCCAGTTCCTAACCCAATGCAGTGTGCTCCCATCCAAGCCATGGGCTGACAGCTTGGCCAGGAGTTTGCTGTGGGGGATGGTGTCAAAGGCCTTGTTGAAGTCCAGGTAGACTACATCCACAGGCAGTCACCTGATCATAGAAGGAGATCAGTTTGGTCAGGCAGGACCTGCCTTTCCTAAGGCCACAATAAGGTCACCTCGGAGCCTTCTTTTAGGTCTACTTTTCCTAGTTTACTTTCTGTGTGGAAATAATCCTCCATTTCCCAGGTAATTCAGCAACTGTGTCCAGCCAAGTGCCTAATGTGGACCTATTTAATTCCGGAGTTTAGCAAAATTGACTCTCTTCCATCTATTAATAGCAATGTTCTTGGGCTGCTATCCCATCTGCCCTTCATGTTCTGAGGCCATTAAAATTAGATGCTGTTTCAATTGCTGTAATGAATCTTTTAAATTATACTTCCTCTCATACACTGGTGGCAATTAAGAAGTAGGTGTTTGCTTTATAAGTTTTGGTCTATGAAATGGGCAGGCTTAACCAGTCAGCACAGAGCCTTTTTTCTCTCGCTGCCCTAAGATTGGTTTTGATCACTGACATTTCCAGTTTAGCTCTTTTTGCCTATTGTCAGAAAATTTTGGGTTGTTTTCTCTATCCAGGATCAAAAATGAGGGGAAAAATAAAAATTAAGGGGCTAATAGAGAAGGCTTCATCTGTTTGCTACTTGAAATATTTCCCTCTTCTACCTACAGTGGATTTGTTTATAGGAATGAAGCTCTGCAAGAACAAGGATCTGGTCGAACACAAGCCCTGTGAGGAGAGGCTGAGGGAGCTGGGATTGTTTAGCCTGGAGAAGAGGAGGCTCAGGGGAGACCTTCTTGCTCTCTACAACTACCTGAAGGGAGGCTATAATCAGGCAGGGGGTTAATCTATTCTCCCAGACAACCACCACCAGAACAAGAGGACACAGTCTCAAGCTGTGCCAGGGGAAGTTTAGGCTGGAGGTGAGGAGAAAGTTCTTCACAAAAGAGTAATTGGTTATTGGAATGTGCTGCCCAGGGAGGTGGTGGAGTCCCTGTCCCTGGAGGTGTTCAAAAAGGGATTGGATGTGGCACTTGAAGCCATGGTTTAGTTAGCCATGAGGTTTTGGGTGATAGGTTGGACTTGATGATCTCTGAGGTCTTTTCCAACCCTTTTGATTCTATGATTCTATCTGCAAAGGTGCCTAACACACTGATACCAATGCAGGTGCTGAAAAGTAAATTAATCCCATTAGTCCTTCACCATTTATTTTCTTCATTCACACAATAATTGGAAAGAAGCTAGCTTCCCTCCCCTTTACATCTCCCTTGGGCCTGGCAAAAGTTGGAGAAGCACTTGTATGGAAGCTCAGAAAGTTTTCATTACCCTATCAGTTGTAAAGCAGCTAGGAAAGAACAGCAGATGCTCATGACAGCATGGGAATGGAAAAAGCAGGATCTAGTACTCTAAAAAAAAAATATCTACTTATATGCAATGTCTTGTGTTGAGGGAAGAATCCTAAGGGACTTGCTGTTTCACTCAAGCATTATCAAATATTTTTCCAGCATCCCTCTACAGTTTGGTTCTGTTTTCATGCACAGCATAGCTCAGCAGAGAAAGTTTCACACAAGTTAATTGAAGTGAAGAAGACCTGCTTTTTTGTGACCATAAATAAAACCAACAAGATGAATACGTAGATAGCTAGACAGGGAGCTAGACAGATAGCTAAGTATGCATAGGACACAGTTCTGCTCCGTTCCTGTGACTGATAATCATCTGAAACATAACACTAGAATCCAGGGAACACATTTTCCCTCCCTGGAATTCTTGTGGCTTAGAGGCTACACTAATTCAAGACCTCAGCTTCAGAGTGGAGTCTGGAGGGCATAGATTTCTCTTCAACATAGCTTATATGTGTCACTGTGCAAGGTAAGAAAAAACAAATACCCACTTCTTGGAGACATGCTTTACCTACTTAAATATTTCCTACATGTTTCTAAGGTTGTCTCCTTGGAAACTGGAGGTTCAGTTTGTCTGCTCATCCTTTTCGTCCAAGCTCAGGTACAAGAAATCATTAGCAAGTTGAGATGCCAGTAGCTCTGACAGCTTCACATCATTAGTATTCGAACAAGTGTGAAGTAGAAAAATGTATATAATTTGCTGCTTGTTCTCATGTTTGTCCTGCTGGAGAAATGAGCTGATGAAAGCAGCAATATTAGACTTTGAATTCATTACCACTCAGATATAAGGAAAGACACAGGCATGTAGAACAGAATAGAACAGAATAAACCAGGCTGGAGGAGACCTTCATCCAAATCATCATCCAACACCATCCAATCAACATAACCATGGCAACAAGCACCCCATCAAGTCTCCTCCTAAACACCTCCAGTGATGGTGACTCCACCACCTCCCTGGGCTGCACATTCCAATGGCAAATCACTCTCTCTATGAAGAATTTCTTCCTAACATCCAGCCTAAACCTCCCCTGGTGCAGCTTGAGACTGTGTCCTCTTGTTCTGATGCTGGTTGCCTGGGAGAAGAGACCAACCCCCACCTGGCTACAACCTCCCTTCAGGTAGTTGTAGACAGTAATAAGGTCTCCCCTGAGCCTCCTCTTCTCCAGGCTAAAGAACCCCCATTCCCTCAGCCTCTCATCACAGGGCTGTGCTCCAGACCCCTCTCCAGCTTTGTGGCCCTTCTCTGGACACCTTCCAGCAACTCAACCTCTTTCCTAAACTGAGGGGCCCAGAACTGGACACAATACTCAAAGTGTGGCCTAACCAGTGCTTAGTAGAGGGCACAATGACCTCCCTGCTCCTGCTGGCCACACTGTTCCTGATACGGGCCTTAGAAGTCAGATGAGGAAGAATCAAGTAAAGAGAAGCCTTTCTAACTGTTAACTCTCATACTAATTTATTAATTATTCAAAGTTTCACTTTAAGCTTTGTATTTCTTTGCACTGTGATACCTGCATGTACATCAGCACAAGAATGCACAATAAAGAGGGCTGGAGCACCTCTCCTGTGAGGACAGGCTATTCAGTCTGGACACCTCACACTAGATCCTGTCTTCTGTAAGATCTGGGTTTCACAAAAATGTCAATGATCATTTGGGGGTTTGATTCCCCACCCCAGGAAAACCTTTTTGTTTAATTTAAGATTCCATCAATTAAATCTCTGGCCAGTGAAATAGATGTTGGAAATCAGATCATAAATTGCTTGGCTGCATGCCACAAGCACCACAAGCAGCAAACACCACCAACCAATTTGGATGTAATTTGAGTTCTCCACCTAAATTAGTGCAACTGAGCAGTCAAAGACCTAGTCCTACCTGCACAAAGCTGGAAGCTCTGATAAGGTGTTGGGTAAATTAAAGTAGGTGGCCATGAACTTAACTGATAGAATGTCATGCAGTCACCTTTAGTGCTACATTCTGATTCACTACTTAGAGCTTTTTGGATACCTAAATGTTATTTAAGTTGGAATTTAAGTGGATTGGGAGACTGCTTGCTGAAAGGGATGCTGAGCTCCAAATACCCACTACTTTTGTGCTCAGGAAAATGAGAACTAGTCTACACACAGTTTAAATAAGTGATTATATTTGGGGAAAAGTAAATTACCTCATTACCCTTTCCTTGTAAGTATAGCATCTCAAAACCTCTCCGTTTTATACTAGTCTCTAGGTTTGAAAGGAAGCAGAACCTCAGACCCATTTTTAAAGCATAAGATGCTTCCACCACCTCCCTGGGCAACCTGTGCCAGTGTCTCACCACCCTCATGGGGAAGAATTTCCTAACACCCAACCTGAATCTACCCATTTCTAGTTTTATTCCACTCCCCCCAGTCCAATAACTCCCTGACACCCTCAAAAGTCCCTCCCCAGCTTTATTGCAGACCCCCCTCAGATACTGAAAGGCCACAATTAAGTCTCCTTGGAACCTTCTCTTCTCCAGACTGAACAGCCCCAACTCTCTCAGTCTGTCCTCATAGGAAAGGAGTTCGCAGCCAGCCATGGGAATGTGCTGTCTGGTTCACAGCTGAGAGAGAGAAGAAAATGGAAAGATACGCCAATTGAGTTTTACAGAACAAATACTGCACTGTGATTTATAGCCTTGACTTGGGCAGACACCAACAAGGAATTCCAGGATGGCATGACATGAATTGTCTGAGGCATCATCTTTGAAGGAATGAAGAGCTGTCCTTCCCACTCAGCAGGCACCGGGTAACCCTGGAAGCAAATTGCAAAAGATAGTGAAGGAAAACAATCTGATAGAATTCCATTTATGAGGGATAAATATGGATGTTAACTTGAAGACATTAAAAACCCAAAACATATCAAGAATAGAATAGAATAGAATAGAATAGAATAGAATAGAATAGAATAGAATAGAATAGAATAGATTAACTAGGTTGGAAATTTCCTTTGAAATCATCAAGTCCAACCTATCATCCAACACCATCTAATCAACTAAACCATGGCACCAAGTGCCTCAGCCAGTCTCTTCCTAAACACCTCCAGTGATGGTGACTCCACCACCTCCCTGGGCAGCATATTCCAATGGTCAATCTCTCTTTCTATAAAGAAAGAAGACATAGCTCAGCCTTTGAATAATATTTTTGAAGATGGAACAAGGAATATATTCTACTGAATGACTTGAATTCCACTATTTCAGATTAGGAATGGGTTTTTTTTCCTAAATACAGTTACAAGAGATTTGAAAAGAGTTATGGATCATTTACTGTGCTTTCTTAATAAATACTTGAAAATATTTATCCAGCACTGCATCCAGTTCTAGTGGCCTCATTAAAAGAGGGGCATGCAACTGCTGGGGAGGGTTTGAAGATGATCAGCACCTCCCTTATAAGAGAGGCTGGGGGACTTGAGGGAGTTCAGCCTAGAGAAGAGAATGCTCTGAGGAGACCTTAGAGAAGCCTTCCAGTGCCTGAAGAGGGCTTCAGGAAAGCTGGGAAGGGATTTTTCTACAAGGGCTTGTAGTGACATGATGAGATGGGATGGAGTGAAGCTTGAGGAGGGTAGATTTAGACTGGAGATAAGGAATAAAGTCTTTGCAGTGCTGGTGATGAGACATTGGAACAGGTTGCCCAGGGAAGTATCCAAGGCCAGGTTTGTGAGGCCTTGAGCAATGTGGTCTAAGGGAGGGTGTCCAGCACTGCTTTTGATGTAATTCACATCCCTTAACCACAACAGCTTACCCTCTTTTCCCCCACTTCATCTAACCCCATAATTCAGCTTCATCAAAAAAAAGTGGGATTTTTCTCCTTTAAATAAAAAGTAGCTCTTGCTACTTTCCACCTGAAAGTTTACACCCAGAGGTCAACACCTCAAGTAACTGAATGCCATGTATGATAAGGTAAGAGAAATACCTGAAATGCATCATTAATTGTTCAGTGCCTTCACAGCTGTCCTGAGAAACAGACTAAAACACTTAATCAGTGGCAATATTAAGGTTCATCAGGAGCATATAATTCAGGTTTTCATAAGTTGATAACGAAAGTAATGGTATTTGGTGTTTTCCAATAAAATTTCCAGCTGCTGAGGGCCTGATACTGCAGGAGATTTTTTTCAGAGGTTCTTATTTTTAGCTCTGAGAGCAATAAGGAAAAGTTCATAGCATGAACTCCACAGAATTAATTACAGTAAGATCAGTGACACCTTTGCCATTCCACCCCCATAATTATTATTTAATCAGCTGAATTTTAATCCACTCTCTAGAGGTCTAACACTTTTTTCTTTTTTTTTTAAATCCTGGGCAATGCAGAATTTCATATTTTAATTTCATTATTGCTAGCATTTCCTCACAGAAAATATTTCACCAGCAGAACAAGAACCTGCATGGAGATTTGCTTAGTGGGAGAAACACCCTAAAGATGGTTCCAGAAATTCAATGCCTTATAGAGATCTCACCAGAATGCAAGTTATTGCCTCTCTCATGTCTCCAGAGGTCACTTGCTTTAATAGCTATCACTTCAACATCCATAAACCCATTAGACTACACAGAATACAGAACTAACCAGGTTGGAAAAGACCTTTGAGATCATCGAGTCCAACCTATCATCCAACACTATCTAATCAACTAAACCAGAGCACTAAGTGCCTCATCCAGTCTCTTCCTAAACACCTCCAGTGATGGTGACTCCACCACCTCCCTGGGCAGCACATTCCAATGGCCAATCTCTCTTTCTGTGAAGACCTTCTTCCTAACATCCAGCCTAAACCTCCCCTGGCACAGCTTAAGACTGTGTCCTCTTGTTCTGATGCTGGTTGCCTAGGAGAAGAGACCAACCCCCACCTGGCTACAACCTCCCTTCAGGGAGTTGTAGACAGCAATAAGGTCTCCACTGATCTTCCTCTTCTCCAGGCTAAGCAACACCAGCTCCCTCAACCTCACCTCATAGGGCTTGTGCTCCAAACCCCTGTGCAAGCAGGTATAAAATGCTAGCAATGGAAAATTATAGTGTCTATATGTAATTTGAACTCAGTTTGTAAATGACTGCACATAATGCTTGAGAGTGGAAAATAAAACAGGCTACCAATTTCCACTGCTGTCATCACACTGTGTCAGGGATTCACTACTCTGGAAAAAATATGTAGTTCTTTTCATATCTGCCAACCACTGAAAAGCAAGCAACTAGCAAATCCTATTAAAAATTATCTGGAGAGCAAAAGTCAAATCTCACCATACTCAAAAAAATAAGAATGTGAAGAAGAAAACTTCTAATTATTGCAGAGCCTCCAATAGAACATTAGAACAGATTGCATTCATGGGTTTTGTTCCTACAGGATTCATGATTATCTTTTTTTTTTTTTTTTTAATTATTAATTACAATGCTTATCAGGAATATTTCCTCCTTTATCTATCTGGGCATATTTCCAATCTATGCAAGTATGGTTGCTTTTCCAGTTTGCATAAGCATGTCATTTGCCATTTCAAAGTTCCATCCAAAAAGTTGGGGGCAGGTGTTGATCTCTTAGAGGGTAGGAGGGCTCTGCAGAGTGACCCTGCCAGGCTGGAGAGATGGGCAGAGTCCAACATGATGGCATTTAACAAGTCCAAGAGCTGGGTGCTGCACTTTGGCCACAACAACCCCATGCAGTGCTACAGGCTGGGGTCAGAGTGGCTGGAGAGCAACCAGGCAGAAAGAGACCTAGGGGTACTGGTTGATAGTAGGCTGAACATGAGCCAGCAGTGTGCCCAGGGGGCCAAGAAGGCCAATGGCATCCTGGCCTGCATCAGGAACAGTGTGGCCAGCAGGAACAGGGAAGTCATTGTGCCCTGT
This sequence comes from Dryobates pubescens, assembly GCF_014839835.1. Lineage (NCBI taxonomy): Eukaryota > Metazoa > Chordata > Aves > Piciformes > Picidae > Dryobates > Dryobates pubescens. The sequence goes on from NC_071612.1 coordinate 33,941,318, forward strand.
ACTCAGCACTGGTTAGGCTGCACCTTGAGTCACAGTGTCACAGTATAACCAAGGTTGGAAGAGACCCCAAGGATCATCAAGTCCAACCTGTCTCCACAGACCTCACGACTAGAACATGGCACCAAGTGCCACGTCCAATCTCCTCTTGAACACCTCCAGGGATGGTGACTCCACCACCTCCCTGGGCAGAACATTCCAATGATGAACGACTCGCTCAGTGAAGAACTTTCTCCTCACCTCCAGTGTAAACCTCCCCTCCTGTGTCCAGTTCTGGGCTCCTCAATTTAAGAAGGGCATTGAGACATGTGAATGTGTCCAGAGAGGGGCCACAAAGCTGGAAAGGGGTCTGGAGCACAGCCCTGTGAGGAGAGGCTGAGGGAGCTGGGATTGCTTAGCCTGGAGAAGAGGAGGCTCAGGGGAGACCTTATTACTGTCTAAAACTACCTGAAGGGAGGTTGTATCCAGGTGGGGGTTGGTCTCTTCTCCCAGGCAAGCAGCACCAGAACAAGAGGACACAGTCTCAAGCTGTGCCAGGGGAGGTTCAGGCTGGATGTTAGGAAGAAGTTATTCACAGAAAGAGTGATTGGCTGTTCCACTGTTGCAAAGCAAACAAATAACGACCATCCTATTCATAATTAATTCTTATATTCTATGCTCTTTATTTGAAGAACTGTGAAGAAATAATTTGCCATTGGAATGTGCTGCCTGGGGAGGTGGTGGAGTCACCATCCCTGGTGGTGTTCAAAAAGGGATCGGATGTGGCACTTGAAGCCATGGTTTAGTTGTCATGAGGTGCATTAGGTAATAGGGTGGGCTTGATAATCTCTGAGGTCTTTTCCAACCTCATTAAGTCTGTGATTCCAGAATTTGAAATAAACATTGGAATAAACATTGGAATAAACATTGGAATTTGAAATAAACATTTTAAAGCAAAGAATTTTATATAACTCTGTTCATTACATTTTATTTTGTTTCTATTCCAGAGCAACATAAGAATGGTTTAATGAATTATTGATCTCTCTGGTGCTATTCTTTATTCTGATTCTATTCCATTGGATGTTTGAAAATATCCAGGCTTTATTAGTATAAATTAAGTTGATAATAGAGAGCTAAACTTGCCTAGGCCATCTCTAGAATATGAAGGATGAACTCAGATAATTTAACATTAGAATGTTAGGGATTGGAAGAGACCTCCAGAGATCAAGTCCAACCGCCCTTCCAAAGTAGGATCACCTGAGTAGTTCACACAGGAATGCATCCAGGAAGGTTTTGAAAGTCTTCGGAGAAGGAGAATCCACAGCCTCTGTGGGCAGCCTGTTCCAGTGCTCCATTACCCTCACCACAAAGAAGTGTCTCCTTGTGTTGAGGTGGACCCTCCTGTATTTTAGCTTGTACCTGTTTGTCCTTGTCCTGTCACTGAGCATGACAGAAAAGAGCCTGGCACCTTCACACCTACCCCTCAGATATAAATCTGACAATGAAAAAGGTAAGATTTTTATTCCTTCTCCAATCCCATTTTAGCCATCTATCCAGCAAGCTAGCCACAACTTCTGTGCATGCATCCCTGAAATCTCTGCAATATTTAGCTAACCATCACAAGTCCTCAAAAGTCCTGCAGTTATCACAGTCTCACAGAATGGTAGGGGTTAGAAGGAACATCTGAAGATCAAATCCTTCTGCCAGAGCAGGATCACCTGAAACAGATCAAATAGGAACATGTACAGGGAGGTCTTGCAAGTCTCCAGAGAAGGAGTCTCCACCTCCTCCTCTGATCCCAGTGCTCTGCCACCCTCAAAATTCCTTGTCATGTTTAGAGGACATAGTCTCAGGCTAAGAGGACACAGTCTCAAGCTGTGCCAGGGGAGGTTTAGGCTGGATGTTAGGAAGAAGTTCTATACAGAGAGAGTGATTGCCCATTGGAATGTGCTGCCTGGGGAGATGGTGGAATCGCCATCATTGAAGGTGTTCAGGAGGAAACTTGATGGGGTGCTTGGTGCCATGTGTTAGTTGTTTAGGTAGGTTGGATTGGTTGATGGGTTGGATGCGATGATCTTGAAGGTCTCTTCCAACCTGGTTTATTCTATGTATTCTATATATTCTATGTATAACAAGATGTAATATGTGTGCAAGGTAATGCTCCAGTGAAATGCACAGATAGAAGAAAAGAAGTTATTGAAGATCCAACTCTGGCAATGATTAAAAAAATCAAAGTATAACCTCGAAGGCAGTTAAGCAAGGGCTGATTCTGATCCTAGTGTGGGGTCCTCAGAGCTCAGAGTCCAAGCTACCTTCTCAGAATCTGTAGTAGTGAATTTATTGTGGCATCTGAACACTTTTCTTGTTTTGCAGTGCATGGCTTTACATTCAGTGCTAATCACGTACTATATCCATCACTCCATGCAGGCACCATTGTGCTTCTCTTGCTCAGCAGAGTAATTAAAATCAATGACATTTGGTTTGTGAGTTGTGAGGGAGCTTTTGCACGTTTTCTTTGCTAGCCTCTTTTATTAGTTGCTGTTGTCTTCCAGTGAGCCTGTGATTTGGCCACATGAGGAGAGGCTGAGGGAGTTGGGGTTGCTTAGCCTGGAGAAGAGGAGGCTCAGGGGAGAACTTATTGCTGTCTACAACTCCCTGAAGGGAGGTTGTAGCCAGGTGGGGGTTGGTCTCTTCTCCCAGGCAACCAGAACAAGAGGACACAGTCTCAAGCTGTGCCAGGGGAGGTTTAGGCTGGATGTTAGGAAGAAGGTCTTCATAGAAAGAGAGATTGGCCATTGGAATGTGCTGCCCAGGGAGGTGGTGGAGTCACCACCACTGGAGGTGTTTAGGAAGAGACTGGATGAGGCACTTGGTGCCATGGTTTAGTTGATCAGATGGTGTTGGGTGATAGGTTGGACTTGATGATCTCAAAGGAAAATTCCAACCTGGTTCATTCAATTCAATTCAATTCTATTCTATTCTTTTCTTGTCTTTTCTTTTCTTTTCTTTTCTTTTCTTTTCTTTTCTTTTCTTTTCTTTTCTTTTCTTTTCTTTTCTTTTCTTTTCTTTTCTTTTCTTTTCTTTTCTTTTCTTTTCTTTTCTTTTCTTTTCTTTTCTTTTCTTTTCTTTTCTGTTCCATACCATTCCATTCTATCCTATTCTCCCCTAATGGCAGTATTAGGCAAGTGAGAGGGTTAATAAGGACTGTGTGATTCTTCCAAGCTAAATGCAGTGTTTGAGTGTAAGGTGGTGTGTAATGCTTGGTGAAAGTTAGTGCACAGACATTTCACAATATACAAAGCACAAATATCAAATGGTGAGTTCCAATAATCCTCTTATTTACCTCCTTATTTCCCTTTTTTTCTTCTGTTTCCTCTTTAGTTGGAAGTTCCTTCAGGCATAAACAAGTCAGATGATGATGGAAACATTTGCCTTGGAATCCCTTCTTCAAGCCCACAGCCTAAATGTCAGAGTAGCTATAAAAACAAATCAAAGGTTTACATCTCTAGCTATGCCTAGCATCTGTTGTTTTGGTATAACTCTTGCACTTATGAAATGCAATTAGGGGTAAACAATGTGGTGTCCTGGATTTTCCCAGTGTGATTACAGCATTAAAAATAACAGCATTCATTGCATGGTGTTGATTACAATAATTTTTGTGTTAGCTTATTGCTTGATATATGCATTTATAATGGAGTATAAACTATTACTTGCATTACTGTTATTGTTTGTTGTCATTGTGTGTTGTTATTATTTAATTCTTATTATTAGTATTGCAGCTTAGCACAATAAACTGAATGAAATTTCAGCCAGCCTTGTGGCTGCATTTGGCTAGGTGACATCTAAGCACGTGTGAAAGCAAAGTATTTGTGCATTTGTGGTGTTTGTGATTAATAGTGTTATTGGAATAAGTCAAATGAAGTACAAATGTGTCTGCAGAATCCAGGCCTTCTTTAGCTGCAAATGTAGCAGAAGTAGAGGATATGGATCCAAAAAAATCTACATTTTTCATAGAATCATACAATCAATAAGGTTAGAAAAGACCTCAGATATCATTAAGTACAACCCATCACCCTCATGACTAACTAAACCACGGCACATGGTTTAGTTCCAGATCCAATCCCCTCTTGAACACCTCCAGGGATGGTGACTTCGCCACCTCCTTGGGCAGTACATTCCAATGGCTAACAACTCTCTCTGTGAAGAACTTTCTCCTCACCTCCAGCCTAAACTTCCCCTGGCACAGCTTGGGACTCAGATAATCATTAGGGTTGGAAGGGACCTCAAGAATCACCCTGTTCCAACCCCCCTGCCATGGCCAGGGACACCTCACACTACATCAGGTTGCTCAGAGTCACATACAGCCTCACCTTAAAAACATCCAAGGATGAGGCTTCTACCACCTCCCTGGGAAACCTGTGCCAGTCTCTCACCACCCTCATGGGGAACAACTTCTTCCTAGCATCCAATCTGAATCTACCCATTTCTAGTTTTGCTCCATTCCTCCCAGTCCTATCACTCCCTGACACCCTCAGAAGTCCCTCCCCAGCTTTCTTGCAGCCCCCTTCAGATATTGGAAGGCCACAATTAGGTCTCCTTGGAGTCTTCTCCTCTCTAGACTGAACAGCCCCAACTCTCTCAGTCTGTCTCCACAGGAGAGGAGCTCCAGCCCTCTATATATGAATATATATAATTTTCTTAAATAATTCCATATCTATAGAATATCAAATAAATGTGTGTTTCTTTCAGGCTGTCGCTAATCCTGTACCTCTTACTATTGTCAATATGATAGCCTTTCCTCCAAGTCTGTTAATAAGCACAACATTATTGTAGGGCATCAAATTTTCATTGCAACCATATCACCTCCACATCTGCTTATGTAAAGGATTACTGAGTGACTGGTATTTAAGCTGGCACCTGACCAGTTCACCAGATGGCAGAACTCCTGGCTATACATTGAGAAATACTGCACTGGAGAATGTTAATTGGGGTTTGAGAGCATAAGGGACCTCTGAGGTGCAATAATTTCTGTAAAAGGTAGTTTTAAAATTTTGAGGGTCACATTCTGCTCTTCCTTCCACAGGTGCCAGACAAGAGTGATTTTACAGAACTCAGCACATCTGCTTCACGTTCACACCACAGGACCAGAGGATGATAGGGGTTAGAAGGGACCTCCAAAGATCATCAAGTCCAACCCCTCTGCCAGAGCAGGACCATAGAATCCAGCACAGATCACACAGAATCACAGAATCACCAAGATTGGAAGAGACCTCAAAGATAATCAAGCCCTACCTGTCACCCAACACCTCATGACAACTAAACCATGGCACCAAGTGCCACGTCCAATCCCCTCTTGGACACCTCCAGGGATGGTGACTCCACCACCTCCCTGGGCAGCACATTCCAATGGCTAACAACTCTCTCTGTGAAGAACTTTCTCCTCACCTTGAGCCTAAACTTCCCCTGGCTCAGCTTGAGACTGTGTCCTCTTGTTCTGGTCTATATGGGTCTTAAAAGTCTTCAAAGAGGAGACTCCACAACCTCTCTGGGCAGCCTGTTCCAGTGCTCTGGGACCCTCACAGTGAAGAAGTGTCTCCTCATGTTGAGGTGAAATCTCCTGGGCTGTAGTTTATATCCACTGCCCCTTAACCTACCCCCAGGGTGCAAGTGAGCAGAGCCTGTCCCCTCCCTCTTGACCCCCCAGCACTCAGATACAAGGACATTGAGGAGCATGTCCAGAGAAGGGAGCAGAGTACATGCCCTACAAAGAACATCTGAGAGAGCTGGGGGTGTTCAGTCTGCACAAGAGAAGGCTGAGATCTCATTGCTCTCTACAACTACCTGAAGAAAGTTTGGAGCGAGGTAGGGCTCAGCCTCTTCTCCTTGGTGTCAAGAGACAGCACCAGAGGAAACGGTTTCAAGCTGCACTAGGGGAGGTTCAGGCTGCATATTAGGAAATATTTCTTTACTGAAGGGCTTCTCAAACATTGGAATGGTCTGCCCAGGGCAGTGGTGGAGTCACCATCCCTGAGGGTGTTCAAGCAGTGTGTGGACCTGGTGCTTAGGGACGTGGTTTAGTGTTGACCCTTCAGTGCTGGGTCAAAGGTTGGACTGGATGAGCTGTGAGGGCTCTTCCAACCAGACACACTCTGTGATTCTGTGATCTCTTTCTTTTGCAAGACATAGGGAAGACACAGACCTGCTCACCAGCATCAAAGGAAACAGTGAACACATCTGCAGTGCTGTTACAGTTTCAAAGGAAGGTTTTTAATCCAATCTCTACCCCCACATTTGTCATATTTTGCATGACATCACATATATATAACTTGCATATATGCCTTCTTACTGAAATTGTGAATGGTGGAGTTGGATGAATTATAAGAGGATAAATTAAAAAACAAATAAACAAAGAGTTATTTTATTTGAAAACCTGAATAAAATGTATATTATTTTGCAGTCCAATAGCTGTTGAAAACAATTTGTTGTCACTGCAGGAACTCATAATATAGACAAAGGTTGTGGAACTTATTTTAGCTATACAGTGAGGGAATATATCTAAGCATATGTCCAGTTAACAGCTTAAAAATAAGAGTTTTAAACTGGTCATTAAAAAAAATATATATGAAATAGTTCATGAAAGTTTTCAACACCTGAGGGAATAGATAAAAAAAATCTGATTATTATTTGTTCTTTTGTGCCATTTGAGACTCTTCAAAGCAGAGAAAATTGGCAGGCTTCAAAGCATTGCACTCCCAATTCTTTAGGCAGAGGTGCACAGAGAGGGAATAGAAACTGTGATTAGTTCTCAGCCCCTCTACTGCCACTTATTTTGTTACCTCAGATGGTAGGAGGTATTTCCAGCATTCATAAAGCTGTTTTCAGCTTCATATTTTCTCCTTTTCATAGCATGCCAGTCACTTGCCATTGTATTCTTGATATTTCAAGCTGTAAGCTGAAGATCAGCAAAGCTACATCCCCTGCTGCAGGGGAGCTGCAGTTGTTTGAGGTAATTCATGCCCCAAATAACACTACTCCCAAGGCCAGTGGTTAGGTTCACTGAAAAACTTAGTTGTCAGTTTGAAAATACTGCATTTGAAATGTGTAATGAAGAAAAACCGCAGCCCATGAACTGGATGAAGGAGATTCTGCTTCCTCACAGAGTTAAGGGGTATGATGCCTGTGCCCAAGAAACTGATACAGTCACATAAAATGATATTGCTATGTGTCTCTGTGTATATATAATAACCTCATGAATCACAGTACCACAGTACATTAGAGGTTGGAAGGGACCTCAAGAAATCATCAAGTCCAACCCCCCGGCCAGAGCAGGATCACCCAGGGTAGTCTGCACAGGAATGCATCCAGGTGGGGTTTGAAAGTCTCCAGAGAAGGAGATTCCACAACCTCTCTGGGCAGCCTGCTCCAGGGCTCTGGCACCCTCACTGTCAAGAAGTTTCTCCTCATGTTGAGGTGAAATCTTCTATGTTCAAGCTTGAATCTGGTGTTCCTTTTCTTATTATTGTGCACCTCTAAAAAGAGCTTGGCCCCCTTCACTTGACACCCACCCTTCAGATATTGGTAGGCATTGATCAGATCCACTCTCAATCTTCTCTTCTCAAGACTAAACAGGGCATATAAAGGGCATTAAAGCACAAGAGTATTTTTGTCATCAACCAAAGACTAAACAGCTTCAGGTCTCTCAGTCTCTCTTCACAGAGGAGATGCTCAAGTCCCCTAATCATCCTTGTGACTCTCCATTGGATTCTCTCCAATGGGTCTCTGTCTCTCTCTTGAACTGAGGAGCCCAAAGTCCTTTGTCCATCTCTGTTCCTACTAGCTGAAAAAAAAGTAATAAAAAACAATTTCTTTGATTGCATCTATTGGAAAGAAGGAAAGGAGAACTGAAAATAACTTTAAAATCCTGCATCTGAAGATGCTCCCCAGGGCAATATCCTGTTGGCAGATACTGTGAATAAGAAGATCACCAGGGACAGAATAGGGAAATTCTGATATTGCAAGTGTATTTCGTGGATTAATGGTTAATTTCCAGCTGTAGAATGAAATGGATTCTGCTGATTTACAGCATCTTCAAAGAAGCACTTGGAATCCAAATGAAACTCTGTAGTGATTGTATGTTGTGAAGATGTCATCCCTCTTGTCATTTATTTTGAGCTAATTAATAAGGTGGAACAATTTGCTGATATGTAATACTAAAGAATTGAGAAAGCTCTGCTAAATAATGTTTGCAAAACTTTGTCTTCTACCCAAGTTCTTAGTTACATAATAGAATACAGAACAGCAAGGGAGTCTAATTCCTCATTTTAATCTTTGAAAAATCCATAATAAGGAGAGATGCGTAATGTGTAGGGTATCAAATCCTTTTTCTATGCTAAGTATGCTTTCTTTCTGATTATCCAAGAAATAAAAAGGAAAAGAAGCTCTTGCCAGTTTGCCATTAAACTGAGATTAGATGTTTGCTGTGGGCAGTGCTTGAAAACAGGCCAAAGAAGATCCAAACCGCTCAGCTCTGGTCTGCTGCTGTGAGCTTATTTGCTGCAGGATAGTGCAAGCAACCTGATGCTGACACCAAGAAGGAAAGAATCATAGAATCACAGAATTGTCAGGGATGGAAGGGACCTCAAGGATCATCTAGTTCCAACCTCCCACTGCCGTGGGCAGGGACACTTTCCACTAGATCAGGGTGCCGAAAGCCCCATCAAGGCTGGCCTTAAAAACTTCCAGGGAAGCTTCCAGAGAAGCCAGATGGAGCTGCTCAGAGGACTAGGCATCTTTTCCCAGAGCTGCCTAGGTCTGTTTGGAGAAAGGTCTATATCATCCAACACATCTGCTCTGCTTGTCTTGTTCATGTTCTCCCTATCTAAGCGTGTAATTGGCATTATTTGTTGCATAGTTGTCTTACTGCTTCTGTTCATAGTCAGTGCATGCCTGCATTGCACACTGATTGTGACTGGTCAGGCTTCAGATCCCAGTGGTGGGCTGCTGGCCTTTATGATATCAATTAACATGACTGTCTGTCTGTCCTTTCTCCTCCCAATATACCTAATTCCTACTGTCAGTGTCAAAGCTGTGAACTTCGGAGATGGGACAGCAACAGTTTGCTTTAGGATGGGATCTTGAAACTTTGGGCCAGAAGGTGTCCAGAGAAGGGCAACAAGGCTGGGGAGGGGTTTGGAACACAGGCCTTTGAGGAGAGGCTGAGGGAGCTGGGGTTGTTTAGCCTGAAGAGGAGGCTCAGAGGAGACCTTCTTGCTGTCTACAACTACCTGAAGGGAGGTTGTAGCCAGGTGGGAGTTGGTCTCTTCTCCCAGGCAACCAGCACCAGAACAAGAGGATAGTCTCAAGCTGTGCCAGGGGAAGTTTAGGCTCAAGGTGAGGAGAAAGTTCTTCACAGAGAGAGTTGTTAGCCTTTGGAATGTGCTGCCCAGGGGGCGTGGTGGAGTCACCATCCCTGGATGTGTTTAAAAAGAGATTGGATGAGGCACTTGGTACTATGGTTTAGTTGGTCATGAGGTCTTGGGTGACTGGTTGGACTTGATCTTTGAGGTCTCTTCCAACCTTATTGATTCTATGATTCTATGAATGCTTGCAAAGAGCCAGGGCAAAAGCATCTAATACTGCTAAATCTTTTCTGCAGTAGCTGCAACTCTGCTCCTAATAACCAAAGAGACAATTAGCATCAGTACCTGTTTCACGCACCTGAAACCTTTAAAGCACGTAAGCAAGCAAGGGAAGAACTCCACATTGTACAAACATTGCTGATCCTGCCAATATTAGCAGCCTGACATTACCTAAGACTTTTGCTTCCATTCCCTAGACTAACTGAACAATAGCTTTTAGCTCAGTTATCACTTCATAATCTAACATAAAACCTTATCACTGATCTCATGTGTGTTTGCAACCATGATGCCAAGCAGACAACACACTTGTCTGCCATATTCCCCACTAAGCTGTGCAGCTACTGTACCTCAGCATTGCTAAAGCCTCTGGAAATGGTTGGAATTAGGGGCTGCAGATGGAAGCTGAAGTGCAGATTTCCCCACTGTCCCAGAGCTAGTCTCAGAGCACATGGAGCCTTGCCTTTCCAGTAAACAAAGGGGAAAGAAAGATTACTTTTCTCTGAAGGAAGTATAAAGAAGCATTTTCTGTGCCTGTGCTGGCATCTCTTGGGTAAGAGATTTCTTTGTGTGTGTGTTTATGTGGTGTCAATAACTCTTCAATGCTGAATGACAGCTGATTAATGACAGCAATTAGCAATCACTTTGCATCAATTACTGGATACTAATGCTGCTATAACCACAAAGTATAGCCAATGCTAGTAACCATCAAATTGTATCTCTCATGCTATTTAAGTTCCTTTTGGCTGTCATCCAAAACGAAGCTGTGACTCTTCCAGCAACCAGTATGTGAGAGCAAACCCAAACAGTAATTTAGAAACACCACAATTCTCTTTATCATTCCTCAGTAGTGTAATGCATTCAGGACTGCACTAAGGATAGAATGGGGCCATTTTTCTTCAAGAAATTGCTCAAGGAAACAGGAGAACACAAACATGGTGTGGTAAGTATAAAAACTGCCTCTTTTTTCCCCTTTTTTTTTTTTAAACCAAAGTCTTGATCCAGAGAGGGAGACTCAGTTCTTTTGAATATTCCCCTGTCATGGAATTAGAGGCACAAACGAGGCCAAAATATCAACAACTAGACTATTTATTACACAAATAAAGTGGATGGATCAGAAGGAGAAAGAGAGAGAATAGAGAGGGAGAGGGAGAGCAGGGAGAGAGATGAGGAAAGGAACATTACCACACCCCTCACCCCCCAAGACAGTTTGCGTCTGTGGAGGAAGGCTGCTGCAGCTTTGGAAGGGAGGAGATGCTGGGTCTGTGAAGAAAGGCTGCTGGAGCTTTGGTATAGAGGAGATGTCCTTGTTGGCTGTGCTGTCCTCTGAGCAGCCTCTTCAGCTCCATGAGGTGTAGCAGGCAGAACACAGGACACAGAGAGAGGGTTCCTCTTGGTCTGCTTCTTCCAGGCTCCATGGTGATGTCTCTGTCATTTTTTCTCTCCTGGTATTCTCTCTGTTTTTCTTCAGTAGTTGCTCAGATCTTTTATACAGTTTTTAGGTATGAGTCCAGGTGGTGCATATGCATATTCCAGAGAGTATTGATAGCAGTGGTCTCTGCCCATTATTTCCAGGGCAGCTGCAGTCTGGTGAGCAATCGTTATCTGTGCAGCAAAGGTGACCTTATCTTTGTTGAGTCACATCAAGAGAGACAAGATTTAGTCTCTCGCACATATCTCTACCAGCTATATACCTGAAGAATCTGACTTTGGAGTTGATACAGGAAGCTTATTCAATATGCAGTTTTGCCACATGTTGTAGAAGTATCCCACTAAATTCCTGTCTCTAATTAAGAAGCGAGACAGGCTCTCTTAGCTTGTCTCAAAGGACAACTCCACATAAGGATTGAATAGAATGAGAAAGTTTAAATGGAAATGCTATTCATGAACTGCATGCTACAGTGTAAAGCATATAGAATACAAAGAAATCCATAGGGCCGTGGTTCTCCAAAACCTCCTCAGGCCAAAACTTCCATAGAACTGCATCCAAATCATGCCAAAATCCCAGGCCCAAATTCCTCCCTGCACCTCCCCACACCCAAGTGACACAGTCACCAGTTCAGCTTGCCAGCTCCAGCGAGAGCCAGGTTGCTCCAGGCACAAATTGGAAGCATGATCAAGGCTGAAGCAGGTTTCACTCCTCCACACCAAACCCAAGATAAGGCTCCACACATCCACCCAGGACCAGAGAGGGAGGGAAAAGGGGCAGGAACAGCTTGTGCTGTACCCTCATTAATGGGAGCTGCAGACATTATGGGAATGAAATAACAAAAAAAAATATTACATTTTCTGTTCCACCTCTGGACCTCTTGGGTCCTCATGTAAGGCTTCTCTATGGTTTCTTAAAGGTACCCAGTCTCAAACCATGAAAATTACAGCAATTATACTAATTGCAATACATTAAGGGTGTACTGGACTAAAGGAATGAGATACCAATTTGCCTAGATAGTTGGAACAGACCATTTTGAGACCTTGCATTGCTTATCTAATAAGTATTTGTAGAATAGAATAGAGTAGAATAGAATAGAATAGAATAGAATAGAATAGAATAGAATAGAATAGAATAGAATAAACCAGGTTGGAAGAGACCTTTGAGATCATCAAGTCCAACCTATCACCCAACATCATCTAATCAACTAAACCATGGCACCAAGCACCCCATCCAGTCTCTTCCTAAACATCTCCAGTGATGGTGACTCCACCGCCTCCCTGGGCAGCACATTCCAATGGCCAATCTCTCTTGCTGGGAAGAATTTCTTCCTAACACCCAGCCTAAACCTCCCCTGGCACCTCCAGAAACAGCCAAGGTTCAACCACCTCTCTGGGTAGTGCTTTCCAATGTGTGACCACTCCTTCAGTGAAGAAATTTTGCCTAATATCCAATCTAAACCTCCAGAGACATGGAAGGAAAGGTTCACAGTCTCAAGCTGTACCAGGGGAGCTTTAGTCTGGATGTTAGGAAGAAGCTCTTCATAGATAGAGAGATTGGCCATTGGAATGTGCTGCTCAGGGAGGTGGTGGAGTCACCATCACTGGAGGTAGAATAGAATAGAATAGAATAGAATAGAATAGAATAGAATAGAATAGAATAGAATAGAATAGAATAGAATAGAATAAACCAGGTTGGAAGAGACCTTCAAGATCATCGTGTCCAACCCATCATCCAACACCACCTAATCAACTAAACCATGCAACCAAGCATCCTGTCAAGCCTCACCCTGAACACCCCCAGTGACGGCGACCCCACCACCTCCTCAGGCAGCCCATTCCAATGGGCAATCACTCTCTCTGTGTAAAACTTCCTCCTAACCTCCAGCCTAAACCTCCCCTGGCACAGCCTGAGACTGTGTCATAGAGCTTGTGTTCCAAACCCCTCACCAACTTTGTTGCCCTTCTCTGGACTCGTTCCAGCAAGTCAACTTCCTTCCTAAACTGAGGAGCCCAGAACCAGACACAGTACTCGAGGTGCAGCCTAACCAGTGCAGTGTACAGGGGCAGAATGACCTCCCTGCTCCTGCTGGCCACACTGTTCCTGATACAGGCCAGGATGCCATTGGCCCTCCTGGCTGCCTGGGCACACTGCAGGCTCATGTTCAGCTTACCATTGACCAGCACCCCCAGGTCCCTCTCCACCTGACTGCTCTCCAGCCACTCTGACCCCAGCCTGTAGCTCTGCATGGGGTTGCTGTGGCCAATGTGCAGAACCCGGCACTTGGATGTGTTAAATCTCATGCCCTTGGACTCTGCCCATCTGCCCAGCCTGTCGAGGTCCCTCTGCAGAGCCTCTCTACCCTCCAGTAGATCAACTCCTGCCCCCAGCTTGGTGTCGTCAGCAAATTTACTGATGATGGACTCGATGCCCTCATCCAGATCATCAATAAAGATGTTAAAGAGCATGGGGCCCAGTACTGATCCCTGGGGCACACCACTGGTGACTGGCTGCCAGCTGGATGTGGCACCATTCACCACCACTCTCTGGGCTCGGCCCTCCAGCCAGTTCCTAACCCAATGCAGTGAGTTCCCATCCAAGCCATGGGCTGACAGCTTGGCCAGGAGTTTGCTGTGGGGGACGGTGTCAAAGGCCTTGCTGAGGTCCAGATAGACTACATCCACAGCCTGCCCCACATTCACCAGGCTAGTAGAAGGAGATCAGGTTGGTCAGGCAGGACCTGCCCTTCCTAAATCCATGCTGGCTGGGCCTGATCCCTTGGCCATCCTCTAAGTGCTGTGTGATTGCACTCAAGATGACCTGTTCCATAACCTTGCCTGGCACTGAGGTCAGGCTGACAGGCCTGTAATTCCCTGGCTCATCCAACCGGCCCTTCTAGTGGATGGGCACCATGTTGGCCAGCTTCCAGTCTTCTGGGACCTCTCCAGTGAGCCAGGACTGCTGAAAAATGATGGAGAGCGACTTGGCCAGCTCATCTGCCAGCTCTCTCAGCACCCTAGGGTGTTTAGGAAGACACTGGCTGGGGTGTTTGGTGCCATGGTTTAGTTGATTAGATGGTGTTGGATGGTAGGTTGGACTTGATGATCTCAAAGGTCTCTTCCAACCTGGTTAATTCCATTCTATTCTATTCTATGCTATGCTATGCTATGCTATGCTATTCACACTACCTGTAAGGACTTGGCTTCACATTTTTCATGTAAGTATTTATTGATTGCACAATATGGTGATAACTATATAGATATTTCATAATAAAATGATAAATGAGGACAGAGTGAGGGAGTTGGGGCTCCTCTCTGGAGAGGAGAAGGCTGAGAGGAGACATCATTGTTGCCTTCCAGTATGTGAAGGGGGCTACAAGAAAGCTGTGGAGGGAATTTTTAGGGTGTCAGCTAATGGTAGGGCTAGGGGGAATGGAAAAAAAAATAGTAATGGTTAGATTGAGATTGGATGTTAGGAAGAAATTCTTCCCCATGAGGGTGATGAGAGACTGGCACAGGTTGCCCAGGGAGGTGGTGGAAGCCTCATGCCTGGAGGTGTTTGCAGCCAGGCTGGAGGTGGCTGTGAGCAACCTGCTGTAGTATGAGGTGTCCCTGCCCATGGCAGGGGGGTTGGAACTGGCTGATCTTTGAGGTCCCTTCCAACCCTAACAATTCTATGACTCTAATACATCATGATGAATGCATAAATGAAACAAGAATCAGAAGGTGTAGTGCAAGGATTATAAATGCTGCTCATTGAGGGCCTGCACTTACTTTAGCATTGAAATATCCATCCTGAAGGTATTAACAAGGATACAGGGATGCCAGCATGCAGAGTTCTGGGTCTAGCTTCTGGCAATATTACTGTCTACATATCAATCTTGAGGTTGGTTTAAACACTGACAGTCAGACAGGGGGGAGGCATCCTAAGAGCTTAAGGCACGACGAATTGCTCCTGGTTTGTGTTAGATAAAATTAAGTCACTTTCAACAGGAATGCTTCACTTGAGAATTTTGGAGCATTGCTGCTTAGGAAGGTACAAGTTATTGCCTTTGGAAAGAAAAGCTGCAGAAAGATGTAATGTTTTTGATGCAAGGCAAAGAATGTTTAAAGTGCTGGGATTCAGCAGGGGAGAATGCCAGAGGCAAAAATGGCAGCCTGATGCTTTCCGTGCATTTCCGACTCTGACAGATCTGTCACTAAGTTTCCTTCCCCCAACATGAGATGTTTACTGTGATTTCACTCAGTTGACTCTAGGCAGGTAGATTTTACTTTCACTCCTCCAGCAGGCTGCTTAAACATTGTCATTCAGTCATCATTTTTGTTATGCTGTGATTCAGTTCCATGAACATGGGACTATAAACAGGCAAAAAAAATCCACTCCTTGAAGCTGTTTCTGTGGCAGATATTTTCCCTATATGCTCCCTGCTGCCTGCACTGGTCAGTTGAGCTGGTGCATGGAGGAACCTGTAATTCATTGCAGGTGAAGGCTGGCAGCATAACAACTATGACTTGGAGCTAAACAAAATCAATAGAAACCTGGGATTGCAACAGCTGTCACCAAAACACCATGCAGATTTGTCACAGTCTATATCACCAGTGCAAGGTTTTCAGCCTGCCATGTCTTGGGCTTCCATTGCACTTCCCTCTGCTCTTCACAGGCTCACAGGATGTTAGGGATTGGAAAGGACCTCTGAAGATCATTGAGTCCAACCCCTCTGCCAGAGCAGGACCACAGAATCCAGCACAGGTCACACAGGAACACATTCAGATGGGGCTGGAAAGCCTCCAGAGAAGGAGACTCCACAACCTCTCTGGGCAGCCTGTTCCAGTGCTCTGTGACCCTCACAGTGAAGAAGTGTCTCCTCATGTTGAGGTGGAATCTCCTGTGTTGTAGTTTATATCCATTGCCCCTTGTCCTGTCCCAGGGTACAACTGAGCAGAGCCTGTCCCCTCCCTCTTGAGCCCCAGCCCTCAGATATTTATAAACATTTATTAAATCCCCTCTCAGTCTTCTCTTCTCCAGACTAACCAGCCCCAAGTTTCACAGGGTAGTGCTCCAGTCCCTTAATCATCCTTGTAGCCCTCTGTTGGACTCTCTCATGTAGATCCTTGCCCCTCTTGAACAGGGGAGCCCAGAACTGGATGCAACATTCTTGGTGTAGTCTCACCAGGGCAAAGTAGAGGGGGAGGAGAATCTCCCTCAATTTGCTGGACACACTCCTCTTATTGCACCCCAAACTCCTCTTAAAACACCTCTTGATTCACTGCAGAAAAAGAATAACAGAGGGGGGGAAAGGTGAGTTAAAGGAAGAAGATTAATTTATTCTCAAGATCTTTTTCTTTAACTTAGGAGCAGATGTTGGTCAGTTAGAGGGTAGAAAGGCTCTGCAGAGGGACCTCGACCAACTGGACAGATGGGCAGAGTCCAACAGGATGACATTTAACAAGTCCAAGTGCCAGGTGCTGCCCTTTGGCCACGGCAACCCCATGCAGTGCTACAGGCTGGGGTCAGAGAGCTGCCAAACAGAGAGGGACCTGGGGGTGATGATTGACAGCCACCTAAACATGAGCCAGCAGTGTGCCCAGGTGGCCAAGAGGGCCAATGGCATCCTGGCCTGCATTAGGAATAGTGTGGCCAGCAGGAGCAGGGAAGTCATTGTGCCACTGTACTCTGCATTGGTTAGGCCACACCTTGAGTCCTGTGTCCAGTTCTGGGCCCCTCAGTTTCAGAAGGACATTGAGACACTTGAACGTGTCCAGAGAAGGGCAACAAGGCTGGGGAGAGGCCTTGAGCACAGCCCTGTGAGGAGAGGCTGAGGGAGCTGGGGGTGTTTAGCCCGGAGAAGAGAAGGCTCAGGGGTGACCTCATTGCCCTTTACAACTACCTGAAAGGTGGTTCTAGACAGGAAGGGGTTGGTCTCTCCTCCCAGGCAACCAGCACCAGAACAAGGGGACACAGTCTCAAGCTGTGCCAGGGGAGGTTTAGACTCGAAGTGAGGAGAAAGTTCTTCACTGAGCGAGTCGTTTGCCATTGGAATGTGCTGCCCAGGGAGGTGGTGGAGTCACCGTCCTTGGAGGTGTTCAAGAGGAGATTGGATGTGGCACTTGGTGATATGGTCTAGTCATGAGGTCTGTGGAGACAGGTTGGATCCTTGGGGTCTCTTCCAACCTTAGTTATACTGTGATACTGTGATACTGTGAACTATTTTCTCTCGATCGTTGACATGAGGAAGAATCAGAAATGTCTTCATAGATGACTGTAGAGGTCCAGCTGTTGTGTGTTGGCACTGTGATCTGAGCTTTCTGACTGATAAAACTGCAGAGTGGATGGTGGATGTGCGTGCACTCATCCTAGAATCATTGCTGCCTAGCAGATGTATTCTGGGGAAATACTTTTTTGTGTGTGAAAGATAAATATCCATGTTTTGCAAATGAAGCTATGCAGAATATAAAGTCTGAAATCGAAGATATTACACTGGTAAACCTTTGCATGAATCAGCCATTTCTGTAGAGGAGAAAAAAAAAAAGGTCCTCATAGAATCATAGAATTCTGAGGGTTGGAAGGGACCTCAAGGATCAGCCAGTTCCAACCCCACTGCCATGGCCAGGGACACCTCACACTACAGCAGGTTGCTCACAGCCACCTCCAGCCTGGCTGCAAAAACCTCCAGGCATGAGGCTTCTACCATCTCCCTGGGCAACCTGTGCCAGTCTCTCACCACCCTCATGGGGAAGAATTTCTTCCTAACATCCAATCTCAATCTAACCATTACTATTTTTTTTTCCATTCCCCCTAGCCCTATCATTAGCTGACACCCTAAAAACTCCCTCCACAGCTTTCTTGTAGCCCCCTTCACATACTGGAAGGCCACAATTAGGTCTCCTTGGAGTCTTCTCCTCTCCAGACTGAATAACCCCAACTCCCTCAGACTGTCCTCATAGGAGAGCAGCTCCAACCCTCTCTTCATCCTCATGGTCCTTCTGTGGACACTTTCCAGCACCTCCAGATCCTTCATGTAATTGAGGCTCCAGAACTGGACACAGTAACTCCAGGTGGGGTCTCCCCAGAGCAGAGTAGAGGAGAAGAATCACCTCCCTTGCCCTGCTGGCTATGCTTCTCTTGATGCAGCCCAGGATGTGATTGTAGGAATTATAAATTTATTTAGTCATTCTATGTCAATCTTTCCTGAATAGTCCTGGAAAACATTTCAGGGGTCTGTGTGATTCCACTGACTCCAAAATGAATGGTGTTGCTTACTGTGGGGATACACAGTCATGGCCAAAGAAAAGAGTATCTTCTCAGGAGACTTCAGCATTTTCTGCTGCCAAAAAAAAGGTATCACAGCTAATTATTTCATTTTACATAATGGTGTGCTTAATATTCTCCTTCCAAACACGATGGTGAATCAGCTGGTCCCTCTAGCTTCTCCTGTGTCTTATCTGTGTTTAACTAATCCTCAGCTCTGCCCTAAACCCAGTTTCTATTCTGACCTTTCAGACTGATTTCCTTGCAGTTACCCTGGGAAAACCAACCTGTCAGTCTTTAAAATCTCTCTATTCTGAGTTTTCTCTGCACTGCATCTTCAGACATGAGAGTCCAGATCTGCCTCCAGCATTACCTGATTGACACAGAAATTGGATTTAGCTGGAAGTAAAGTGCCATACAGCTGATGCTGCCATCACCTTACTCATTCAATTTCTTATTCTTAGTGCAAGTCACTACTTTTAAACACTACAAATAATAAGGATGAATACAAGTTGCTTGCACAATCCCAGTTCTCACTTTTGTAAATTGTTTTAAATAGATTAAAAATCCAGATTTAATCCCTGTGAGGAGAGGCTGAGGGTGCTGGGGTTGTTTAGCCTGGAGAAGAGGAGGCTCAGGGGAGACCTTCTTGAAACTGTGACCTACCTGAAGGGAGGTTGTAGGCAGGTGAGGGTTGGTCTCTTCTTCCAGGCAAC
Source organism: Dryobates pubescens (assembly GCF_014839835.1). Classification (NCBI taxonomy): domain Eukaryota; kingdom Metazoa; phylum Chordata; class Aves; order Piciformes; family Picidae; genus Dryobates; species Dryobates pubescens. The sequence goes on from NC_071612.1 coordinate 33,960,322, forward strand.
CAGCACCAGAACAAGAGGACACAGTCTCAAGCTGTGCCAGGGGAAGTTTAGGCTCAAGGTGAGGAGAAAGTTCTTCCCAGAAAGAGTGATTGACCATTGGAATGTGCTTCCCAGGGAGGTGGTGGAGTCCCTGTCGCTGGAGGTGTTCAAAGAAGGCTTGGATGTGACACTTGGAGCCATGGTTTAGTTATCGTGAGGTGTTAGGTATTAGGTAATAGGTTGGACTTGCTGCTCTCTGAGGTCTTTTCCAACCTGGTTGACTCTGTGATCTCTATGATGTCACTTGTAATCACTTCTTCCAGAGGTTTACATTAACATTTATGTTCTATCAGTCTGTCTGTCTCAGGGTGGAAAAAGCAGAAAGTATCAATCCCCTCAGCTTGTTTCTCCTGGCATGTTACTCCAATGTGCACCTCTGTGGAGGTTGCCATGGAGACTCCAATTTAAGAACAACTGTATTTGAGCAGAATTTCCAGCCTGGGTGTATGTGGCAATACAGATAGAGAAATAAAAGTGGTACCTGACCTTTAGATGGGAGGCAGGCAGGTCTGCTGGGCCAGGCTGGAAGTGGAAGGATGTTGCTTGCACAAAAGTTTAATTAACATATTTTGGTCACTGTTATTCTTCTCACAGCATGTTGTTTTTCTCTTCAGCTGTTGCATGAAACAAGATTTATGTTTGTGATGGGTGAAATTCCTCGCCCCCCCCAACTTTGTTTAGAATGATCTTTATTTTCCTTTTTCACACCCAATAGTGATTTATTTACATTTTATTACTTTTCTGTTCAAGATCTGTGGAGAATTTTAAAGGCATAGCCTAAAACTACCACAATGTGGTCCAGTTCTGGGCCCTCAGTTTAGGAAGGATGTTGACTTGCTGGAGCGTGTCCAGAGAAGGGCAACAAAGTTGGTTAGGGATTTGGTTGAACACAAGCCCTGTGAGGAGAGGCTGAGGGAGCTGGGGTGGCTTAGCCTGGAGAAGAGAAGGCTCAGGGAAGACCTTCTTGCTCTCCACAACTACCTGAAGGGAGGTTGTAGCCAGGTGGGGGTTGGTCTCTTCTCCCAGGCAACCAGCACCAGAACAAGAGGACACAGTCTCAAGCTGAGTACAGGGCAGAATGACTTCCCTGCTCCTGCTGGCTACACACTATTCCTGATGCAGGCCAGGATGCCATTGGCCTGCTTGGCCCTCTGGGCACACTGCTGGCTCATGTTCAGCCTACTGTCAACCAGCATCCCCAGGTCCCTCTCTGCCTGCCTGCTCTCCAGCCACTCTGACCCCAGCTTGCAGCACTGCATGGGGTTGTTGTGCCCGAAGTGCAGCATCATATCTCCTATAAGACTGCTTGTATCAAAACAATCTGGGGGCTTCTCGTCTGTTCTCACTTCCTTGCTCTGGAGGGATATTAATCTGCTTCTGTTTGACCTTGGCTGCATTACTTTGGTTAAGTCAAAGAGCTACTTTTCTCCCTTTTGGACAGGGGCTGGGGGGGGGGGGGGCGGGGCAGAGGCACAGCTTCCCTGGTCTTCTTGACCAGGGGTGTTCTCATGTTGCTTGTTAATTGTAAATATCTGTAAAACATTGCAAATCCTGTATATTTTGTACACATCCATTGCATCTCATTGTAGAGTGTATTTTTTTCCATTTAAATACAGCTTTCACTTGCTTCCAACTGAGGTGGTCTGGCAAAGTTAATGTTGGGGGTGTGTGGAAATTTCAACCCACCACAAACAGAAGTCCTAACCACCTGTTGTTCAGCATTTCACAAGACTTATTTGGAAGGCAAGACTTGTTTGACAGTAATCTTTGTGGGGGTTTCACAGCAAATATTTGCAGAGATATATCTGTTTGGGGTTTGGTTTTTTTTTGTGTGTGCGTGCTTTTGTTTAAGTATTTTGCTTTGCAACTTAATATCCAGTGAGCTTTGTTCCACTTGGTAGATGATTGACAGAGTTTTGGATTAACAACTGCTGTTTGCCAGAACATTGTTATGAAGAATGAGACAAGACTACAGAATTAATTTAAAAATACCCCCACCAAATCCAAATAACAGGAAAGTTGTTTGAAAGTGCTATTATTTTGCTGCTGTTGACTTCAGTTCAAAATTGGCCTTCAAAAAGAGCAAAAGGCAGGACCTAGGAAGCTCCAGTCCAGTCAGCTTTACCTCTATCCCTGGAATGATGATGGAACAGCTCATTCTGGTGGTCATCTCTAATCATGTGGAGGAAAGGAAGGTTATTTGGAGCAGTTAGCATGGATTCACCAAGGGGAAATCATGCCTGACTATTTTTGATAGCCTTCAGTGAAAGCATGACTGGTTGTGTAGATGAGGGGAGGGCAGGGGATGTTGTCTGTCTTGACCTCAGCAAGCTGTTTAATGCTGTCCCCCATAAGTTTAGGGAGGATGTTGACTTGCTGGAACGTGTCCAGGGAAGGGCAACAAAGTTGGTGAGGGGCTTGGAACACAGCCCTATGAGGAGAGGCTGAGGGAGCTGGGGTTGCTTAACCTGGAGAAGAGGAGGCTCAGGGGAGACCTTCTTGCTCTCTACAGCTCCCTGAAGGGAGGTTGTGGATAGGCAGAGGTTGTTCTCCTCTCCCAGGCAACCAGTACCAGAACAAGAGGACACAGTCTCAAGCTGCACCAGGGGAGGTTTAGGCTGGAGGTTAGAAAGAAATTCTACACAGAGAGAGTGATTGGCCATTGGAATATGCTACCTGGGAAGGTGGTGGAGTCACCATCACTGGAGGTGTTTAGGGGGAGACTTGATAGAGTGCTTGGTGCCATGGGTTAGTTGATTAGGTGGTGTTGGATGATAGGTTGGACAAGATGATCTTGAAGGTCCCTTCCAACCTGGTCTATTCTATTCTATTCTATTCTATTCTATTCTATTCTATTCTATTCTATTCTATTCTATTCCATTCCATTCCATTCCATTCCATTCCATTCCATTCCATTCCATTCCATTCCATTCCATTCCATAGCCAAGGTTCACCTTCCATCAGTCCACTCTCTAACTCAGCAGATACTCTTGCATTTCATCAGAACTACTTATGTGATGGTTCCCACTCACCAAATAAATAGTAAATAGAATTGCAATGGCAGGAATTTAAGGGTCAAGGTGTTCAGTGTTCTGTACACAGGCAGGATCTGGCAAGGTGGAGCATAGAGGAAGGCAAGGAAGCACTCCTGCTACTGTCATCAGTACTCTAAAAAGTGTTCTTTCATTGCCTCTATCAGTGTGGCTTCATAGTCTAAGGCTTGGAAACTATGAAGAAATAACTCAGCAGTTCAGTGACTAGTAACTCAGGGTGAGTTCTGCAGATTGCTTGACAAGCAATGTATATGACCCCATCACACATAACTTACTGTGACAGATATTTATAGGCACAGTAAGAAATTGTAGAATCATAGGATTGTCAGGGTTGGAAGGGACCTCAAGGATCATCCAGTTCCAACCCCCCCTTCCAGGGGCAGGGACACCTCATACCACATCAGGTAGCTTACAGCCACATCCAGCCTGGCTGCAAAAACCTCCAGGCATGAGGCTTCCACCACCTCCCTGGGCAACCTGTGCCAGTCTCTCACCACTCTCATGGGGAAGAACTTCTTCCTAACATCCAATCTGAATCTACTAATTTCTAGTTTTGTTCCATTTTCCCCAGTCCTGTCATTACCTGACACCCTCAAAAGTCCCTCCCCAGCTTTCTTGCAGTTGATAACATACTGGAATGTCATTTATGTTTTGTTAGATGAAGCAGTCTCTGACTCCATGAAATCTTTATTACCTGCATAGATCTAAGAAAAATCTGTTTGCATTATAGCAGAGGTTATCAATCAGTTCTTTTTATAACAAAGATATTCTTGATTATTTTTTTTTCAACTGCCTATAGATAGATTATTTACAGAATTACAGAATTACAGAATCACAGAATCACAGAATCACCAAGGTTGGAAGAGACCTCAAAGATCATCAAGTCCAACCTGTCACCCAAGACCTCATGACTAAACCATGGCACCAAGTGCCACGTCCAATCCCCTCTTGAAAAACTCCAGGGATGGTGACTCCACCACCTCCCTGGGCAGCACATTCCAATAGCTAACAACTCTCTCAGTGAAGAACTTTCTCCTCACCTTGAGCCTAAACTTCCCCTGCCACAGCTTGAGACTGTGTCCTCTTGTTCTGGTGCTGCCTGTTTGAGAGAAGAGACCAACTCCCTCCTGACTACAACCTCCCTTCAGGTAGTTGTAGACAGCAAGAAGGTCTCCCCAGAGCCTCGTCTTCTCCAGGCTAAACAAGCCCAGCTCCCTCAGGCTCTCCACGTAGGACTTGTGCTCAAGGCCTCTCCCCAGCCTCGTTGCCCTTCTCTGGACATGTTCAAGAATCTCAATGTCCTTCTTAAACTGAGGGGCCCAGAACTGGACACAGTACTCAAGGTGTGGCCTAACCAGTGCTGAGTACAGGGGTACTGCTGGCCACACTATTCTTGATGCAGGCCAGGATGCCATTGGCCTTCTTGGCCACCTGGGCACACTGCTGGCTCATGTTTAGGCAGCTGTCAGTCAGCACCCCCAGGTCCCTTTCTGTTTGGCAGCTTTATTTAAATACTGAACAGGTGAATTAGAATTGGGTAATGATAACCCTCAGAAACTTCAGACAGGATTCTGCATCCCTTGGTTCCTTTATTTTAGCAGGGGGATTCTAGAGTTTTGTTCTCATTAGAAAGATGCCTGTTATGTCTTTGCAGTTGTTGGAAATACCTAGTAGTGGGAGTCTTGGAGCTTAAAGAAGCTTGATGTCAGTTATTTGTATCCTGTCATTGAATTTGATTCTGTTAGCAGGCACCAGTAGACTTTCCTCCACGGGAAGAAAATCTTTCCTGCTGTTTTGACAGGGTTGACTCCTTGCAGCTGTGCAACCAAACCATGGTAGAAAAGAAATAACTGAGAGAAAGCATATGTCAGACCTCATGGATCCCTGGCTTCCTTGCATTGCACTTCAAATGATATCAATGGAGTAATTAACTTCTCTAACTTTTGGTGGCCTCAGCCTTGCATAAAATCTGGGAGAACTAGAAAAATCTTATCAAACTGTGTGTATTTTCAACACTGTCTGTGTTTTTAAGAGAAAACAATGCTTAATCACCTTACTTCATGAGATAATGAAGCTGGAGGTGGGGAGATTCAGGCTGGATGTGAGGAGGAAGTTCTTCCCCATGAGAGTGGTGAAGCCCTGGAATGGGTTGTCCAGGGAGGTGGTTGAGTCTCCATCCCTGGAGGTGTTTAAGCCCAGGCTGGATGAGGCTCTGGTCAGCCTGATCTAGTGTGGGGTGTCCCTGCCCATGGCAGGGGGGTTGGAACTAGATGATCCTTGTGGTCCCTGCCACCCCTGTCTGTTATTATGATACTATGATAATGGCAAGCAGAGCGTTTAGAGCAAAAATATGAGCTCATGTGTGTCTCATAACACAGGAAGGCACAAACTCCTGCATGTTCTCGGAGCACCTGAAGCTTGTAAATCATTTTAACAAATGTGCAGAGCTTTTAAAGTAATTAAATCATTACATGTAGTGAAAAACCACAGTAAAACCCTCTGTTTGCAGACCATCCTAACTGCTCATCTACTGGAATAGAATAGAATAGAATAGAATAGAATAGAATAGAATAGAATAGACCAGGTTGGAAAAGACCTTTGAGATCATCAAGTCCAACCTATCACCCAACACCATCTGATCAACTAAACTATGGCACCAAGTGCCTCATCCAGTCTCTTCCTAAACACCTCCAGTGATGGTGACTCCACCACCTCCCTGGGTAGCACCTACCAATGACCAGTCACTGTTTGTTTGAAGAACTTCTTCCTACCATCCAGACTGAACTTCCCCTGGCACAGCTTGAGACTGTGTCCTCTTGTTCTGGTTGCTTGGGAGAAGAGGCCAACCCCCACCTGGCTACAACCTCCCTTCAGGGAGTTGTAGACAAGAATAAGGTCTCCCCTGAGCCTCCTCTTCTCCAGGCTAAGGAACCCCAGCTCCCTCAGCCTCTCCTCACAGGGCTGTGTTCCAAACCCCTCACTAGCTTTGTTGCCCTTCTCTGGATACGTTCCAGCATCTCAACATCTCTCTTGAATTCAGGAGCCCAGAACTGGACACATGACTCAAGGTGTGGCCTAACCAGTGCTGAGTACAAGGCAGACTTCCCTGCTCCTGCTGGCCACAATATTTGTGATACAGGCCAGGATGCCCTTGGCCTTCTTGGCCACCTGGGCACACTGCTGGCTCATTTCCACTCCTTATGTTATTAATATCCAAATCAGGAGGCTTATAAAGGTTTGGGAAAGTAACCACACATTGATGGGAGGAGGTGTCACTATAGAGAGACTAAGAGTAGACTCTATTGTAAATTATCATTATGTAACTTGCTATTTCTGTTTCTTCCTGCCCTTTCTCTTTAATCCACCAAACCTTTTTCAACCCACAATCCTTTACAAATATACGATTTCTGTATACATTGCTTTTCATGCCGACACTAAAGAGAACCATTTGTAGAGAAACAACTTGTTTTGTTAGGTTCTTTTATCAATACTAAAGAAAATCTGTAATAAATAATAAGGGGTAGGGGGGAAGGCAGAAAATAGTTTGGAACAAATGGATTTAACAGTAACTTAGTGAAGTAAAAAAAGGGCAGTAACAGCAAAGCAAAGGGAAGGCAAAGTGTTTGGAGAAAGCAGCAGAAATAGGCAGTATAAATGAGAACAAAATGATTCTGGAAGATTGAAAAGGAAATAAAGGCATTAGGAATACATTTTCTGGCATGATCCATGAGTTTAACCATATTATAGCTGCAATAAATCCCCCAGCTGACACATCCCCATTATAAGATGGATATGATAAAATGCATAATAATGATGAAAAGGGAAATGAGTTCATTGACTACTTCAACACACTGAAAGAAGGGAGAATTTACGTCTCAGCCGGTAAGGATGAGGAATTGCTCAGCACCTGATCGCTTGCTGCAATTCATCAAAGCCAGCATGTTTGCTGGGATGAACAAACCTGTTGGAAGTCCTTAGGTGGTGTCTTTATTTTACATGGTATCCTTGGGAATTTGAATATTCACAGTGAACAAGCATTGGGTTTTAAATGCCTCTTAAAATCTTGTGCAGAACTGGGGAGAGTAGAAAGAAAGGAAGAAGCGAGGAGGAGAGCAGAGGGAGACAAGCGCTTGCCACACTTCTTAATAGACTGAAGGGTGGTTGTAGAAAGGACGGGGTTGGTCTGTTCTCCCAGACAACCAGCACCAAAACAAGAGGACACAGTCTCAAGCTGTGCCAGGGAAGTTTAGGCTCAAGGTGAGGAGAAAGTTCTTCACAGAGAGAGTTGTTGGCTGCTGGAATGTGCTGCCCAGGGAGGTGGTGGACTCACCGTCCCTGGAGTTGTTCAAGAGGGGATTGGACATGGCTCTTGGTGTCATGTTCTCTGGTTAGAATAGAATAGAATAGAATAGAATAGAATAGAATAGAATAGAATAGAATAGAATAGAATAGATGAGAATAGATGAGAATAGAATAAAACAGAATAAACCAGGTTGGAAGAGACCTTCAAGATCATCATGTCCAACCCATCATCCAACACCATCTAATCAACTAAACCATGCACCAAGCACCCCATCAAGTCTCCTCCTGAACACTTCCAATGACGGTGACTCCACCACCTCCCTGGGCAGCACATTCCAATGGCAAATCACTCTATGAAGAATTTCTTCCTAACCTCCACCCTAAACCTCTCCTGGTGCAGCTTGAGACTGTGTCTTCTTGTTCTGGTGCTGGTTGCCTGGGAGAATTGACCAACCCCCACCTTGCTGGCTCATGTTCAGCCTACTGTCAACAACTACCCCCAGGTCCCTTTCTGCCTGGCCACTCTCCAGCAACTCTGACCCCAGCCTGTAGCACTGCTTGGGGTTGTTGTAGCCAATGCATGGAACCTGGCACTTGGACTCTGCCCATCTGCTCAGCCTGTAAACGATGCATCTCTGGCTTCAACAGTGTTCAAAGGGATACTTAAAATATGGAGACCACATCTGGTATGTGTCTATTCAAAAAGCTGCAATTGAAATTAAGGCAGGGGAAATGGTGCATGAAAAAAGCATAAGAACATTTTAAGATCTAAAGAAAATTTAGTGCTGCCAGCTGCTCTATTTAGAACACTAATATTAAGACCATAGGTTGACTTGATCACGCTATATAATACTTAGCTAGATCAGGCATTAATTCTTTAGTGTTTTAAAACAACTCCAAAGATGGTTGGGAGTTTAATGAAACACACTGAAAATGGAATAATGCTACTGTTCATAGCCAGCAGGTCGAGGGAGCTGATTCTCCCCCTCTACTCCACTCTGGTGAGACCCCACTTGGAGTACTGTGTCCAGTTCTGGAGCCCCTATTACAGGAAATATCTGGAGGGGGTGGAAGGTGTCCAGAGAAGGGCCACGAGGATGATCAGAGGGCTGGAGCTGCTCTGCTATGAGGACAGACTGAGGGAGTTGGGGCTGTTCACTCTGCAGAAGAGAAGACTTCGAGGAGGCCTAATTGTGGCCTTTCAGTATCTGAAGGGGGCTCCAAGAAAGCTGGGGAGGGACTTTGTAGGGTGCCAGGGAGTAATAGGACTAGGGGCAAGGGAACAAAACTAGAAATGGGTCAATTCAGATTGGATGCTAGGAAGAAGTTCTTCCCCGTGAGGTTGGTGAGACACCGGCACAGGTTGCCCAGGGAGGTGGTGGAAGCCTCATCCCTGGAGGTCTTTAAGGCCAGGCTGGATGTGACTGTGAGCAACCTGCTGTAGTGTGAGGTGTCCCTGCCCATGGCAGGGGGTTTGGAACTGGATGATCCTTGAGGTCCTTTCCAACCCTGACAATTCTATGATTCTTATGATTGAACAGGAATAACTATCAGACCAAGCAAGCCAAATTTTCTCTTCTTGACTGTCTTCAGACTCTTATCCCTTGTGAAAACAGACATTACTGGTCTCAGTGAATGAGAAATGCTGAGGCCCATGTTATGCAGTGCATTAGACTAAGTGTTCTGATAAACATTTTGTTGGTCTAACTAAAACAGGAGTTTGCAGTAATATTGCTAGCATTAAACTAAGTGTTCTGACAACCATTTCTTGGTCTAACTAAAATATGAGTTGGCAATAAATACTGCCAGCATTACTCAAAACAGCATAACAAAGAACATAAAACTGCAGCTGAATCCTCCATCAAATCCACAACCTACAGTTAAGATGCAGCAGATACAGCACATTAGTAACCATTCCCTCCCTGGGAAAGTCAGCAGTTTAATAGCAGCCTTTTTGTCTGCATCTAAATAGTGGAACTAAAGCACTTTCCCAGCTCCTAAGTTTCAGTACATGCCAAATTGCTATCCCACACCCATTTCAGGATCAGATATGGTCAGCAATCATATGCCCTGAGCAGCCTCACGTCCCTCTGTCTCTCACCTCAGCCAGGAGCAGCATGAAAGCTGCAGCATCAGCAGCAAATTGAATAATCAGGGATAGAGGTGGCAGCACACCTGAACCTAAATCTAGTTCAGTTTCTGCTTCCAAATCAGTTTACTTGCAGTGCTGCAAGTATATCTTTGCTGTCAAGCCACTGCTTCTCAGTATCTTTCACAGTCACTGGCTGCTGGTGTGAGTCTTCACAGGAAAAATATGGAAGCAGACACACACACAGATCACACACAGAATGTTAGGGTATGAATGGGACCTTGAAAGATGGACCTTTCAATGGGACCTATGCATGAGATCTTTCAAGATCATCAGACAAACCCCCCTGCCAGAGCAGGATCACCTATCAGATCATAGGATCATAGAATGGTCCAGGCTGGAAGGGACCTCCAAAGGTCATCCAGTCTGATCTCCCTGCAGTCAGCAGGGACATCCCCAGCTAGATCAGGTTGCCCAGGGCCTCCTTGAGAATCACCTTGAATAGTTCCAGGGATGAGGCCTCAACCACCTCCCTGGGAAACCTGTCCCAGGGTTTCACCACCCTCATAGTGAAGAACTTCCTGATACTCAATCTAAATCTTCCCTACTCTACTTTGAAGCCATTGCTGCTCATCCTGGCACCACAGACCTTAGCAAACAGTCTCTCTCCATCCTTGTAGCCCCCTTCAGGTACTGGAAGGCTGCTATTAGGTCTCCCCAGAGCCTTCTCTTCTCCAGGCTGAACACCCCCAGCTCCCTCAGCCTGACCTTATAGCAGAGCTTCTCCAACCCCCTGATCATTTTTGTGGCCCTCCTCTGGACCCTCTCCATCAGGTCCATATCCTTCCTATATTGAGGGCTCTAGAGCTGCACACAGTACTCCAGGTGAGGTCTCACCAGAGCAGAGCAAAGTGGCAGAATCCCCTCTCTAGGTCTGCTGGCAATGCATCTTTTGATGCAGCCCAGAATGTGATTGGCCTTCTGTGCTGCAAGCTCACGCTGCCTGCTCATGTCGAGCTTCTCATCCATCAGCACCCCCAAATCCTTTTCCCCAGGGCTACTTTCTATCACCTTATCCCCCAGTCTGTATTGACAATGAGGATTGTTCCAGCCTCACTGAGATGCATCTCAGGACATGAGGCAGCGCTGAAATCTTTTACCGTACTCCACAAAGCCCCATGGAAATACATCCCTGAGAGCCTGCCTTGCAGAGCACCTGGTAGATGTTCTGCACAGTAGATATTTTGACACTTTTAATCTGAAAGATTATTTTCAGTGCAGCTTTACATATTTCATTTATGACCACACACATTCCTCAGCATTTGGTAACAGGGTGTCAAGGCAATATGGCATATGCTTTCTAATTGGTATCACAAAGTCTTGCATTGAAGTGGAATCTGCTTTGGAGACATCTGCCTACTGAGGGTGTTATAAACAGAATATATACTTTCTCCTCTTCTGCTTGAAGGATTGCATAAGTGCTTTTCACTGACATATTTTAAGGGATTTAAAATCAATACTGTTGCTGGATATTTTAAGGTTACAAACAGAGGAATGGCTTCCCCAGCTTAAACCAGGCATTATCATAGAATCAAGGAATTGTCAGGGTTGGAAGGGACATCAAGGATCATCCAGTTCCAACCCCCCTGCCATGGGCAGGGACACCTCACACTAGGTCAGGTTGCTCACAGCCACATCCAGCCTGGCAGCAAAAGCTTCTAGGAATAAGGCTTCCACCACCTCCCTGGGCAACCTGTGCCAGTCTCTCACCACCCTCATGGGGAAGAACTAACTAACAGCCAATCTCAATCTACCCATTTCTAGTTTTGCTCCATTCCCCTCAGTCCTATCACTCCCTGACACACTAAAAAGTCCCTCCCCAGCAAGGCCAGGCCAGTTCTGAGCAACCTGATCTAGTTGGGGATGCTCCTGCTTACTGCAGGGGGGTTAGACTAGATGACTTTTAGAGGTGATGATGGAATCACCATCTCTGGAAGTGTTTAAGAGCCTGGATCAGGCACTTGGTGCCATGGTTTAGTTGATTAGATGGTGTTGGGTGATAGGTTGGACTTGATAATCTCAAAGGTCTTTTCCAACCTGGTTAATTCTGTACTCTGTCCCTTCCAACCCAGTGCACGTTATGATTCTATGTTTAAGGGTAATTACTTTAAGCATGCAACTTCCTGTGTGCAAGCTAATGTTCCAGCGGAATGAATAGACAGAAGAAAAGAAGTTATTGAAGATCCACCAATGTCAATGAGTAAAAAATCCAAGTATAACCTAGAAGGCAGCTAAGTAAGGGCTGATTCTGATCCTGGTCTGGGGTCCTCAGACCACAGATTCCAAACTATCTTCTCAGAATCTGTGCTAGAGGAGGTCTAGGCTCGAGGTGAGAAAAGATTTCTTCCCAGAAAGAGTAATTGGCCATTGGAATGTGCTGCCCAGGGAGGTGGTGGAATCACTGTCCCTGGAGGTGTTCAAGAAAGCATTGGACATGGCACTTGAAGCCATGGTTTAGTTGTCATGAGGTCTTGGGTGACAGGTTGGACTTGATGATCTCTGAGGTCTTTTCTAACCTTATTGATTCTATTCTATTCTATTCTATTCTATTCTATTCTATTCTATTCTATTCTATTCTATTCTATTCTATTCTATTCTGTGAATGTATTGTAGCATCTGAAAACTCCCTTTTTGCAGTGCATGGCTTTATAGCCAGTGCTAGAGTAGTTTTCTCCTAAGTCCAAAAGAAACCTCAATCAAGGCTTGGCAGTGCCCTTGGCTCAGATGCTCTCCATCCAACTTCCATAATCCAAAGCTGCAAGTAACTACAGCCTGGCACTGAAGTACTTGGATCACGAGACTATGAGCTCAAGCTTAATCACAAGCTTCAGATATCACACAGACTACCTTTATATCTTGCATATAGACTTAGAAAGCTTGCACCCTTCTGGCTTGATTTCCAGAGATATCAATCATGTAGAGATCTCAGTGGTGTTTGCTGAGAAACTGGTACTCAGAACCTTAAAAAAAATGAAGGTATTAGAATTTAAGTGGCTAAACATGAGTTTAATAGCTTAACTACAGACAGAAGATGTCTGCATGTTTCCTCTTTAATTCTCCTTAAAATTAAGGGAAGTAGTTTAATATTAAGGAAGATAATTTTTTTCTCATTAGAATAATGACTATAGCAACATCCCATTAAGACTCACTCACACAATTTGTACTCCTGTTGCCAGGCATTGAGGCTCACATAGCACAGCGCACTACTGTGTAGAGAAAAGCAGGTAGTCTCTAGGGGAGCTATGCTGAGACCTAGAAATTTTAGGGCCTTTATAGCTCCACGTTCTATTGTGAATTTTATATCCTGACATGTACCCTGTATGGTGCTTTGTGTGTTTGCTCTTACTACATAATACAAAGAGTTGAACAGATCACTGGGGGAAGAATTTCATGGGTAAATAGTCATTTAAGTCACAGGATCTTAGGGGTTGGAAGGGACCTCCAGTGATTATCAAGTCCAGCTCCAGTGCCAGAGCAGGACCACACAATCCAGCACAGGTCACACAGGAATGCATCCAGGTGGATCTTGAAAGTCTCCAGAGAAGGAGACTCCACAACCTCTCTGGGCAGCCTGTTCGAGTGCTCTGGGACCCTCACAGTGAAGTTCTTCCTCATGTTGAAGTGGAAAATCCTGTGCTGTAGTTTACATCCATTGTCCTTTGTTCTATCCCAGGGTGCAAGTGAGCAGAGCCTGTCCCCTCTCTCTTGACCCCCAGCCCTCAGATATTTATAAACTTTTATTAGATCTCTTCTCAGTCTTCTCTTGACTAAAAAGCTCCTGGTCTCTCAGCCTCTCCTCATAGGGCAGTGCTCCAGTCCCTCAATCATCCTTGTATCCCTCCATTGGACTCTCTCTAGCACATCCATGTCCCTCCTGAACTGGATGCAATATTCTAGGTGAGGTCTCACTAGGGCAGAGTAGAGGGGGAGGAGAACCTCCCTGGATCTGCTGGACACTTTCCCCTTAATGCACCCCAGGATCCCAATGGCCTTCTTGGCCACAAAGGCAGATTGCTATCCCATGCAGAACTTGTTATCCACCAGTACTCTCAGGTCCCTCTCCATGGAGCTGCCCTCCAGCATATCACCCCCCAACCTGTACTGGTGCAGTTTATTATTCCTTCCATGGCACCATCATTAAGTCTTAGCATCATAACATTTTTCTACATTTATAATCAGAAACTCTTTTCTACTACTGTACTCTGTATTTCAGGTATTTTAATAACCAGACTCATTCAAGGGAGGTTGTAGCCAGGAGGGGGTTGGTCTCTTCTGGCTCATGTTCCACCTACTGTCAACCAGTACCCCCAGGTCCCTCTCTGGCCGCTCTCCAGCCACTCTGACCCTAACCTGTAGCACTTCATAGGGTTGTTGTGCCCAATGTGTAGAACCTGGCACTTAGGTGTGTTAAATCTCATTCTTAAATGAAAGTCTGTCAGAGACAGAAAAAACTATTGCAAATCTTTTAAATTATTAGTTCCTCTGAGACATGGAATTTTGCAGAAGAGTCCTGAGGAGTGGTTGTGCTTTTGCTTCTCAGAAACCAAAATATCACTTGAGAAGAAAGGAAGCATAGAGAGTTCAATATAACTTCTGCAGAAGTGCAATCAATAACAGCCTACTTCTGAGAATGACTACACAGCTACAGAGGCAGAAAGCAAGAAACTAGGAATTATTGTTATTTTATTTTATTTCAGATCTGTCCTATTTCAATGACAGAATAAAAAGTCTCTAGCTGGACCAGCAGTTTAGAAAGAGAAAAAAAACCAACTTGCATTAGGAACTTGGGAAGAGTCAATATGATTTTGTCTGACAGTATGGAGATGAAAAGCTGTCAGCTGTGGGCTTTGAAATCTAGAATAAGACAGGGAGAAGGAAAACATGTGTCCAGAGAAGGGCCATGAGGATGAACAGAGGGTTGGAGCACTTATTCTGTGAGGACAGGCTGAGAGACTTGGGGCTGTTCAGTCTGCAGAAGAGAAGGCTCCAAGGAGACCTAATTGTGGCCTTCCAGCATCTGAAGGGGGCTGCAAGACAGCTGGGGAGGGACTTTTTAGAGTGTCAGGGAGTGATAGGACTGGGAGGAATGGAGCAAAAATAGAATTGGGTAGACTGAGATTGGATGTTAGGAAGGAATTCTTCCCCATGAGGTTGGTAAGATACAGGAACAGGTTGCCCAGGGAGGATGTTTTTAAGGCCAGGCTGGATGTGGCTCTGCACAACCTGATCTAATGTGAGGTGTCCCTGTCCATGGCCGGGGGGTTAGAACTAGATGATCCTTGGGGTCCCTTCCAACCCTAACAATTCTATGATTTTGTGACTCCATCTCTTTTCCTTTAAATTACATACATTCTTACACCACTTTAAAAGGCAGAAGCGCTAAAGGAATTTGAGAGGTTAACAAAACTGTACCCCAAAAAAAAGTCTTTGGCACACAGTCTTTCCATCTTTCTTAATCCCCAACACCAAGTGATGACACATTTTTATGCCAGGCACATGTGACAGACTGACCTGCATAAATCTGTCATCTTAGTCTGAGTATTTAAAAATGGATCTGATTGGAAAGGTCTACTGTGTCAATGGGAATTAGAGTATTAATGGCATAAGGGGATGCATTTTATACAGCTCGTTATAAATTTGAATGTTTAAGAAAATTAAGCAGTTTTACAGTGCCTTCTACCCACAATGATCATGCATATTAAGTGGCAATAGGAAAATGTTCATGCATAATATTTGCTCTTTATTAACCTCAGTCCCTCAGTATTTTGGTTTAAAAAAATGAATTATTGTGTGTGGGATTTTTCTGAGGCTGATGTCATAGCCCAAAGCCATTCTGCTATAAGCATTAGTGAAAGAAATACCTCTTGGAGTCCTAGTGGACAGTAAATTCTCCATGGGACAGCGATGTGCCCTTGTGGCCAAAAAGGTCAATGGTATCCTGGGGTGCATCAAGAAAAGTGTGGCCAGCAGGTCTAGGGAGGTTCTTCTCCCCCTCTATTCTGCCTGGCACACCTGGAATCCTATGTTCAGTTTTGGGCTCCCCAGTTCAGGAGAGACAGAGAGCTGCTGTAGAGAGTCCAATGGAGAGCCACGGGGATGATTAGGTGACTTGAGCATCTCCCTCATGAAGAGAGACTGAGAGGCCTGGGGCTGTTTAGTCTGGAGAAGAGAAGGCTGAGAGAGGATCTCATCGATGTTTAAATATCTGATGGGTAGGGGAGGGCAAGATCTTTTTGGTGATGCACAGTAATAAGACAAGGAACAGCAGGTTCAAGCTTGGACATAGAAGGTTTCACTTCAACATGAGGAGAAACTTCTTTACTGTGAGGGTGCCAGAGCCCTGGAGCAGGCTGCCCAGAGAGGTTGTGGAGTCTCCTTCTCTGGAGACTTTCCAAACCCACCTGAATGCATTCCTGTGCAGACTACCCTAAGTGATCCTGCTTTGGCAGGGGGATTGGACTCAGTGATCTCTCGAGGTCCCACCAACCTCTAACATTCTGTGATTTTGTAAATTGCTTTTAGTTTTTAATGTCCACCATTCAGGCTCTGTGACAAACGAAGCACAATTGTCAGTTGCAGACTTTCAAATCACAGACACCAAGAGTGAATTAAACTCTTCAGGAAGAGAGTACATTTTGAATGCTAGGGTCAGATGGTAGTTTCCCATCTCTGTTTTAAATGATCATCCTAGCAAACAGTAAGAGAAACAATGTCTGTTAACTGTGTCAGCAGTTCTCTTTCTGAGATGTATGAAAAGCTAAAATTTGTATTTATTTGTTTATTTATTTATTTACTTTCCCTAAGTGTGAGAAGTACAGGAGAACTTTTTTCTGGCCTGATATACAGATCACTGTCAAGATCATAAGGGTCTTCCAGCCATGGCTTACACTCTAGATGGGAACAAGAGTAACCCAAGAATATTTTTGGGGGAATATGAAGTGGTACAGGCTGGGATCTGGCTGGAGAACAGCCAGGCAGAAAGAGACCTGGGGGTACTGGTTGACAGTAGGCAGAACATGAGCCAGCAGTGTGCCCAGGTGGCCAAGAAGGCCAATGACATCCTGGCCTGCATCAGGAATAGTGTGGCCAGCAGGAGCAGGGAAGTCATTTTGCCCCTGTACTCAGCACTGGTTAGGCCACACCTTGAGTCCTGCGTCCAGTTCTGGGGCCCTCAGTTTGGGAAAGATGTTGAGTTGCTGGAAGGGCTGCTCGGGGAGGTGGTGGAGTCACCATCACTGGAGGTGTCCAGGAGGAGACTTGATAGGGTGCTTGGTTGCATGGTTTAGTTGATCAGGTGGTGTTGGATGACAGGTTGAACATGTTGATCTTGAAGGTCTCTTCCAACCTGGTTTATTCTATTCTATTCTATTCCATTCTGAGGTGGCTAGAGAAGGGCAACAAAGCTGGGGAGGGGTTTGGAGCACAAAACCTATGAGGAAAGGCTGAGGGAGCTGGGGTTGTCTAGCCTGGAGAAGAGGAGGCTCAGGGGAGACCTTCTTGCTCTCTACAACTCCCTGAAGGGAGGTTGTAGCCAGGTGGGGGTTGGTCTCTTCTCCCAGGCAAGCAGCACCAGAACAAGAGGACACAGTCTCAAACTGCATCAGGGGAGGTTTAGGCTGGATGTGAGGAAGAACTTCTTCCCAGAAAGAGAGATTGGCCATTGGAATGTGCTGCCCAGGGAGGTGGTGGAGTCACTATCACTGGAAGTGTTCAAAAAGAGCCTGGATGAGGCACTTGGTGCCATGGTTTAGTTGATTAGATCGTGTTGGGTGATAGGTCAGACTCAATGATCACAAAGGTCTTTTCCAGCCTGGTTAATTCTGTATTGTGTAAAAGGAAGCCTGAAAAATGGGTTGCAGACAACATCAATATATGCAGAGCTTAGCAATCAAAGGATGTTTTGGAACAGCTACTCAGCATGGTTCCCAGGCAGGGAAGGAGTAAAAATAGGGCCATGGGCAGGGCCTACCTTCATGGGAGCTCAATCTGAGGAGCTGAACAGGCTCCACAAGGCATACAGACTCACCCCCTCCAGGGAGAACAATCAATTTGGTTTTCCAGAGACAGAGCAGCTGTGAACTTTAAAAAAGAAAAGAGAAAATCTTTGGAGATTTGGCCTTAATCTCAACATGGGGGAGATTAAACTAAGAAAGGGATGTGTTTGGTAAGTTGTTAAATTACATCACACTCTTCCATCAACCCCCAGATTTGACATGATCAGTGAAAATTCCCACTGGTGTGACAACAGACACGAGTTAATATCACTCAGATATTGAAGAAGGCTTTTAGGGTCCAAATGTGACACATTCAGCTGCTACCGCAAAGGGTAAGTTTAAAGGGGGGAGGGGGGAAAGAGGAGGCATAAAATAGGATCAGCAGTAGTGCTGAGGTAGCTTGTCAAGGCTTGCTTCCAGCATCCTAATATCAAAAAATGTGGAAATGAGCTGAATAGTGGAGTGTGATTAAATATCAGTCTTCATTTCCCCCTCTCTAATCTCTGTTTGGGGTGGGCTGATGTGTTGCAGCTTGCGTGCTTGCAGGCTGTACAAAATGCAGACAGTTTAATATACATTGCACACGAGCCTGGGTCTGAGTTGGCAAATCAAGGAATTGTTTTTTTATTTGCCTTCCTCTGCGAAATGTGGCAAAGTATGTTTGTGTTAGTTGAAGTGCTAATTATGAGATTTACATTCCACTTGACAATACATTGGTGTTAAACATTTGGTTGGCTTTTTAAAGGTCCTTTTCTGACGGAGGAAAAAAAAATAAAACCAAAAATAAATAAAGCTGAGCTATAAATTATATCCAATCACCTACAGAATGGAAGGAGTTGGACTGGGACCTCTGGAGATCATCCAGGCCAAAACCAGCTCAGACAAAGTCTGCAGAACTATGCCCACTGGACATGCCCAGGTGTGATACCCATTCCATTCCACTTACCAGCCTTGGAAAGCCAGTGCATTAGTATATAGTATATATCCAAAAGAGGCTTGATGCTACTGTCTTAGGGATTTCTTCCCCTACTCTTTTCTCTTTGAGTACTGTGCATTTTCAGCAATAGGTCTGTGTCTTTTCCCAAGCTCAGTGTGCCAGCCTGTATCCCAGCTGCAATATTTGGTATAGTGTGGCCAGCAGGACCAGGGAAGTCATTCTTCCTCTGTGCTCAGCACTGTACCTTGAGAACTGTGTCCGCTACTGGGCCCCTCAGCTCACAAAAGATGTTGAGATGCTCAAATGTATCCAGAGAAGGGCAACAAAGCTGGGGAGGGGTTTGGAGCACAAGCCCTGTGAGGAGAGGCTGAGGGAGCTGGGGTTCTTAGCCAGGAGAAGAGGCGGCTCAGGGGAGACCTTATTCCTCTCCTCAAACCTAGCAATGTTTGCTCGGATGAAATCTGTACCCAAGGATTCCTGTTCTTTGATGATTTGTGTCAATGTAGGCATAATAACTGAATGAGAGACTTAGCCTCTCAGTGTGTGGTGTTTTCACTCATGTTATTGGCTGCTTCTGTTCTGGATCCTTCTAAATC